>NC_067144.1:39534909-39850534 GCF_903995435.1 Acomys russatus | reverse complement strand
GAGTATTCTGCAGGGGAAACCAGGACGATCCATCAGTGGAGTTTGAGATAAGCGCTGGAACATCTGAAAACTCCTGCTGTGCTTTACTTCATTCATTGGTGGTCCAGAGTATGAGAAACAACACGCTGTCACCTCTGAATGACCAGTAGGTTGTTTCTTTGTAGCTGCTGTGTGGTTCTCTGAATCAGGGAGGCCCTGCTCCGACTGGTGGCCTGGCCAGTCTCCTTAAGGCTGCGGCAGTGTAAGGGTCCAGGAATTCAGGGAGGAAGTAGAAGGAAGCGCTATATCCAAGTCTATGTGCATCACCCCTACACATTCGATGAAGGGAAGATGAGGTATGGGTTCCCTCCGTGTCTGGTGGCCCACAGGCTCTGACCTGTCATTCTATTCAAAATCTGGAAATATTTAGCCTAGAGATCGTGTATGATAGATTCCTATCTATTCTTTTTCTGTGGATTAAAGCTGGGGTAAGTTGTTTCTTTATTAAAATTTAGTTGCATTCTTGGTTCTATGCTTTTATTTAAATCATGATTTTGTAGCTTCAGCAGCTTGTTGCATATTGTCTGAGTAGTATTTCATTTCTCTTAAAGTAAACACATCTGAGAGTTTTCTTTACTCAAAAAATCAAAACAGGTTCATTCTATATCAAAGCATGCTACATAAAATAATATATTTATTTCCTGGGAAAGGTTTTAATTTGGCTATGTTTTTCCTTCTGTTTAGACTCTCCAGTCTACCATACAGAACAATAAGACACAGCCAATGGTTGCTTATGATGTCAAGTGATCATAGGCACTACATGCTTTTTTTTGTTTTTATCTTCTCAATTTCTGCTAGTTGCAATTAATTAAAAGCTTATTTTTTGGTTTCCAATTTTAGTCTTTAGGTCAACATCTTTGCTTTGTTGTTTGATATTAACAAGTTTTTAAGTTGGCAGTTTGTTTCAGTTGAGTGCTGTTTCTTGCAAAGCTATTTTTTTTAATGACGGAAACATGAAAAAAAAATTTTTTTTAAAATAGTGAATGGAAAAAGATGTGGATGATCCACAAAGTCAGAGGAGGACAGAAGAAACTTAGTATCTTTTTGAAAATATATTTTTCCACAGTCCAAAGACTATTCCCATTTGCTTTCCTTTTGTTCGCTTCATGGTGTTATTATTACATTCTTTTCACCAGACAAGCATTGCTCCCTCCTGTTCGAGAATATGAATTTTTCTTAAATGATCAGTTCATGGCATTGGCATGAAGAATTCCTACTGGATCCAATCCAGTGGAATGTGTAATGTATTAGTTTTACTGAAAATGTTTTCTGCTTTTACACCAGAGTCATTGAGTATGAACCCGAAATCATAGCAGACCTCATGAGGAAGAATTATGCAACAGATAGCAGACTTCAACTCAGTCAGTGGTGCTGCATCAAGTAGCAATGAATCTAAATAGTTTTCTGTAATAGAATGTGTTTTCTAGACAAATATGAAAAACATAAAATAAGAAATTTATTTTACTTAAGAGCATAGGTTTGAGGTGGGGGGTGGTGCTGGAGAGATGGGTCTGCCACTGAAAGCACTTGTTACTCTTTCAGAGGGCCTGGGTGTGGTTCCTAGAGTTTACATGGTGGCTCACAACCCCCATAAAACAAATTCCAGAGAATCTGATCTCCATTTTGACCTCTATGGTCACCAGGCGCACATATATGGTACACATGCACACACTGGCAGAACACTCTCACACATAAAATAAAACGAATAATTCTAAAAACTAGAAAGACAGTGTAGGTTCCTTCAAGAAAGAGTTGTAAGTTTGTTACGTGGTGTTGATGCGAGAGCTGAATCTGTCAGTTACTTTTCTGCCTGTGATCCTGTGCACCATTTGGTACTGGGCTCCATTTTGTTTCAGAGACGATCTGTTCTCAGTAAACAGCGAGACCACAATTAAGATTAACCCTGCCTCCAGGAGAGAGTGTTTGTATATGACTTGACTTTTATAATTGATGCCTAAGGTTGTATATGTGAATGTGATAGCAGTGTGTGTCTCAATACATTCACAAATGCATAACATTCCACTCAGAGTTCACATATCTATGCCTTCAGATATTTCATCTCTTTGTAGTGAAAGCCCCCAGAAACTCAAAATCCTTTTGTTTTGTTTCATTGAATTGTACAGTACATTGTCACTGTCTGTAGTCATTTGGATAAGCACCAGAATAAAAGAACATTTCTCTTGTTAGAAAAAAAAAAGATGAACATCCTTAAAAATTTGTATTTAAAAATTAGCATAAAGGGCTTAAATATTCTTATAGCATTTTCTAAGGCAGTGTGTTTTGTAGATTCTCCTCCCGGCTCATCTCCTCCATTCCCTGACCCCTGTCTTCATAGTCCTGACTCAGTCTCCTTTAAGCCGTCATGTCACATGTGTCCTTTCCCCCTGCCTTTTCCTCAGCACCTTTTGGTTTTAACCCTCACTCAGGCTCCTTTCCAGTTTCTCAGGCTTATACAGATTTACATTCTTGCAAGTTCATATCTGCTTATGAGAGATAACACATGGCTTTTCCTTTCACATGTGAGTCATCTACCTTAATACTGCACTTTCCAGATTTGTTCATTTCTTTACAATTATCCTGATTTTTGTTTTTCTTTGCAGCTAAGCAATACCCTACTGTGTATATGCACTACATCTTTGTCATCCATTATCATGGGTGTAGCTTCTCTGTCATTTATGTGATACACAGTGTCACAGCACACTTCCTGGTCAACTGGCTCTTACCCTCTTCCCATCTCCTCTTGGGACATGTTACCCAAGTCTTAGATGTAGGGATTATATTGTAGATGTATCTCTTGGGAGTGAGCACCCCACAATCAGTTGTCCTCTGCATTTTGATGAGTTATGGTTTTATATAATGGTCTCTATCTGCTGCAAAGAAGCTCCTTTAATGAGGGAGAGAGCTATGCTTATCTCTAAGTATAAGAATAAATTTTAGAATATAGTAAGGAATTATGCCATTCCAGTAAAAGGATAGTGGAGTTCCCTCGAAGAACTATGACCTTAGTAGCTTTGGAGAGCTGGATAGATTTTCAGTACCAGGCATGATTTCCCTCTGGTTAAGCAGGCTTTATGTTCAATTAGAGTACTGTTTGCTGTATTCAACACGTGAGTGCCACTATTGCATCATTAGATAGAGCTCTCCCTGCTGGTCATTGTCATGGTTCCTAGGCATCACAGCTGCGTATGACCACTGATTCCTTCCCTCACATGGTAGTTTTCATAGAACCTTCAAGTACTATAAAAACCGTAACTCAGGAAGGAGACTTTCAGGTCAGATCCAGCTTAAATCTTTCAAGTTCTGTGTCCACAGTCTGTGATGTCTTCAGCAATAAAGCCTTACCTTTGACTTGTGGGAGATAACCAAGGGCAGCAGCATTATATTAAATTGTTTTGTGAGTCTTCTGGAATTCCCTAGCAAAAACTGAAAAAGAGGTTTCTCATGCCTGACATTGAAGCTTTTGTTAGATAGTATGTGGCTCTTGCAGGGAACATATGTATGTATGTATGTATGTATGTATGTATGTATGTATGTACGTGTATACACACATGTATAAGTGGTATATGCATATAATATATTACATATGCATGTCTGTGCATTATACATATTATATTATACATATTTTACATGTAAAATAAAATTTTAGGGAAATGTAAAATAATACGATTCCTTAAGGAATTTTCAAACATCCTTAGCATTGCTTGCCCCTCTTCCCTCCCTCTCCTCCAGAATAAATGTAATAATAAAGGCGAAACTAGAACAAACAAGAAGGGCGTTTAATTGAGGTAAAGTCATATTTCACTTTTGTTTTGATTTACATTTTCCTGATAGCTGGTGCTTTTAAACATTTTAAAAAATATATTCATTGGAAGTTTTTATGATATTAAAGAGAATTATTTGTTTGAGTCTAGGAACTACATTAGTTAGATTATATGCTAGTTGTATTTATTATTTTATATAGTTGAAATATATACACATACATATATGTATCTATGTATACACACACACATATACACAAACATATAGGGAGGTTGGCCCTCTATCTTGTGTTTAAATGTATTCTCTGACTCTATGATTCTGTATGGTATTTACCCACTTGATGTTTTGTTTGCTATGTAGAAAAAAGCTTTCTGGTCTGTATAATCCCATTTATCTACTTTGACTTTTGCTCTTTTTTTTCACTTTTTAAAAATTAATTTATTCTTGTAACATCTCAATGTTTATCCCATCCCTTGTATCCTTCCATTCTTCCCTCCCTCCCATTTTCCCACAATTCTCCTCCCCTATGACTGTTCCTGAGGGGGATTAACTCCCCCTGTATATGCTCATAGGGTATCATGTCTCTTCTTGGCAACCTGCTGTCCTTCCTCTGTCACCAGGTCTCCCCCTACAGGGGACATGGTCAAATGTGAGGCACCAGAGTACGTGAGAAAGTCATATCCCACTCTCCACTCAACTGTGGAGAATGTTCTGACCATTGGCTAGATCTGGGAAGGGGTTTACAGTATACCGCCTGTATTGTCCTTGGCTGGTGCCTTAGTTTGAGCAGGACCCCTGGGCCCAAATCTGCCTATCATAATGTTCTACTTGTAGGTTTCTAGGACCCTCTGGATCCTTCTACTTTGCTATTCTCCCATGCTTCTCTCATTTAGAGTCCCAATAGGATGTCCTCCTCTCTGTCCCAGTTTCCTGGTAAGTGAAGGCTTTCATGGGACATGCCCCTTGGGCTAGTATGCAGATATAAGTGAGTATATACCATTTGAGCCTTTCTCCTTCTGGGTTAACTCTCTCATTATGATCATTTCTAGCTCAATCCATTTATCCACAAATTTTGGGAATTCCTTGTTTTTAATAGCTGCGTAGTATTCCATAGTGTATATGTACCACAGATTCTTTATCCATTCTTCTACTGATGGACACTTAGACTGTTTTCATGTTCTGGCTATTATGAATCAGGCTGCTATGAACATAGTTGAGCAAATTTTCTTGTGTGTTGGAGCATCTTCTGGGTATATTCCAAGGAGTGGTATAGCTGCATCTTGAGGAAGCCCTATTCCCATTTTTCTGAGATAGCACCAGATAGATTTCCAAAGTGGTTGTACTAGTTTGCATTCCCACCAGTAATGAAGGAGTGTTCCTCTCTCCCCACATCCTCGCCAGCATGTGGTGTCGCTTGAATTTTTGATCTTAGCCATTCTGATGGGTGTAAGATGGAATCTCAGAGTTGTTTTGATTTGCATTTCCCTGATGACTAAGGAGGTTGAACATTTCTTTAAGTGTTTCTCAGCCATTTGATATTCCTCTGTTGAGAATTTTCTGTTTAGTTCCAAGCCCCGTTTCTCAATTGGGTTATTTGGTTTGGTGGTGTTTAATTTCTTGAGTTCTTTATATATTTTGGATATTAGACCTTTGTCAGATGTAGGGTTGGTGAAGATCTTTTCCCAGTCTGTAGGCTGTTGCTTTGTTCTCTTGACAGTGTCTCCTGCCTTACAGAAGCTTCTCAGCTTCATGAGGTCCCATTTATTAATGGTTGACATTAAGGCCTGGGCCATTGGTGTTCTGTTCAGGAAGTTGTCTCCTGTGCCAATATGTTCCAGGCTCTTTCCCACTTTTTCCTCTAAGTGGCTTAGTGTCTCTGGTTTTATTTTGAAGTCTTTAATCCACTTGGATTTGAGTTTTGTACAAGGTGACAAATATGGGTCCAGTTTCATTTTTTTACACATAGACCTCCAGTTAGACCAGCACCATTTGTTGAAGATGCTATCCTTTTCCATTGAATGGATTTGGCTTCTTTGTCAAAAATCAAGTGACCATATGTGTGTGGATTCATATCTGGGTCTTTGATTCGATTCCACTGGTCAACCAGCCTGTTGCTGTGCCAGTACCATGCTGTTTCAATTACTATTGCTTTATAGTACAGTTTGAGATCAGGTATGGAGATTCCTCTGGAGCACCTTTTATTGTACAAGATTGTTTTAGCTATTTTGGGTTTTTTTGTTTTTTCATATGAAGTTCAGAGGTGAACTTTTAATGTCTTTAAAGAATTGTGTAGGTATTTTGATAGGGATTGCATTGAATCTGTAGATTGCTTTTGGTAGTGTGGCCATTTTTACTATGTAAATTCTCCAAATCCATGAGCAAGGAAGATCATTCCATCTTCTCAGGTCATCTTCAATCTCTTTCTTCAGAGTTTTGAAATTTTTTTCAAACAAGTCCTTCACTTGCTTAGTTAGAGTAACTCCTAGATATTTTATATTGCTTGTGGCTAATGTGAAGGGTGTGGGTTTCCTAATTTCTTCCTCTGCAAGCTTGTCATTTGTGTATAGGAAGGCTACAGACTTTTTTGAGTTAATTTTGTATCCAGCTAATTTGCTGAATTTGTTTATCAGCTGTATGAGTTCTCTGGTGGAATTCTGAGGGTCACTTATGTACACTATCATATTATCTGCAAAGAGGAATAATTTGACTTCCCCCTTTCCCATTTCAATACCCTTGATCTCCTTTTGTTGTCTTATTGCTCTGGCTAGTACTTCGAGTACTATATTAAAGAGATATGGAGAGGGTGGGCAGCCTTGCCTTATTCCCGATTTTAGAGGAATTTCCTTGAGTATGCCATCATTTACTTTGATTTTGGCTATTGGCTTGCTGTATATAGCCTTTATTATGCTGAGGAAAGTGCCTTGTATCCCCATCTCTCTAAAACTTTAAACATGAATGGGTGTTGGGTTTTGTCAAATGCTTTCTCTGCATCTAAAGAGATGATCATGTGCTTCTTATATTTTCAGTTTGTTTATAGGGTGGGTTACATTGATGGATTTCCGTATATTAAACCATCCCTGCATTCCTGGAATGAAGCCTACTTGGTCATGATGAATGATATCTTTGATGTGTTCTTGTATTCATTTTGCAAGTATTTTATTTAGTATTTTTGCATCTATGTTCATAAGAGAAATTGGTCTGAAATTCTCTTTCTTTGTTAAATCTTTGTGAGGTTTAGGTATCAATGAGACTATGGCCTCATAGAATGCATTTGGTAATTTTCTATCCATTTCTATGTTTTGGAGTAGCTTGAAGAGTATTGGTATTAGCTCGCCCTTGAAGGTCTGGTAGAATTCTGCACTGAAACCATCTGGCCCTGGGCTTTTTTTTGTTGGGAGACCATCGATGATTGCTTCTATTTCTGTACGGGAAATAGGACTATTTAGCTTGTTTATCTGTTCTTCATTCAACTTTAGCAAGTGAAATTGATCAAGAAAATCATCCATTTCCCTTAGATTTTCAAATTTTGTGGTGTATATGCCTTCAAAGTAGGATCTTATGATTCTTTGTATTTCTTCGGTGTCTGTTGTTATGTCTCCCTTTTCATTTCTGATTTTGTTGATTTCAATACTGTCTCTCTGCCTTTTAGTTAGTTTGGCTAATGGTCTGTCTATCTTGTTGATTTTCTCAAAGAACCAGCTTTTGGTTTTGTTGATTCTTTGGACTGTTTTCCTAGTTTCTAATTTGTTAATTTCAGCCCTGAGTTTGATTATTTCCAGACGTCTACTCCTCTTGGGTGTTTCTGCTTCTTTTTTTTCTAGGGCTTCCAGTTGTGTGGTTAAGATGCTTATGTGTGATGTTTCCAATTTCTTTATAAAGGCACTTAGTGCTATGAATTTTCCTCTTAGCACTGCTTTCAATGTATCCCACAAATTTGGGTATGTTGTTCCTTCATTTTCATTGAATTTCAGAAACTCCTTGATTTCTTTCTTTATTTCTTCACTGACCCAGGTATCATTTAGCAGAGAGTTGTTTAGTTTCCACATACCTGTAGGCTTTTTGTTATTTCTGTTGTTGTTGAATTGCAGCCTAAGAGCATGGTGATCTGATAGGATACAAGGTATTATGTCAATCCTCTTGTATCTATTGAGGCTTGCTTTGTGACCTACGATGTGATCAATTTTGGAGAAGGTTCCATGGGGTGCAGAGAAGAAGGTATATTCTTTGTTGTTTGGGTAAAAGGTTCTATAGATATCTGTTAGATCCATTTGACCCATGGCATTGGTTAATGATTGGTTATTTCTAGCTCAGTTTCTGTTTCAATGACTTATCCTTCAGTGAGAGTGGGGTGTTGAAGTCTCCCAGTATTATTGTGTGGGGATTGATGTGTGCTTTGAGCTTTTTTAGGAGATCTTTTACAAATGTGGGTGCCCTTGTATTGGGAGCACAGATGTTCAGAATTGTGATGTCATCTTGGTTGACTTTACCTTTGATGACTATGAAGTGTCCTTCCTCGTCCCTTTTGATTAATTTTGGTTGAAAGTCTATTTTGTTCGATACTAAAATGGCTACACCTGCTTGCTTCTTGTGACCATTTGCTTGGAATATTTTTTCCAACCTTTTATCCTGAGGTAATGCATATCATTATGGGTGAGATGTGTTTCTTGAATGCATAAGAATGTTGGATCTTGTTTCTGCACCCATTCAGTTAGTCTGTGCCTTTTTATTGGAGAATTGAGACCATTGATGTTGAGAGATATTAATGACCAGTGACTGTTAAGAGTCTCAATTTTGATGTTGTTTCCAGTCGAGCGTTTGTGTAGTTGTGTTTTTGCCATGGGATAGTTGTCTATTTCCTGAGTAGTTTCGGCTGTAGCTTGACCCTGTGGGATGGAGTTTTCCTTTTAGTACCTTCTGTAAAGCTGGATTTGTGGATACGTACTGTTTGAATTTGTTTTTGTCATGGAATATTTTGTTTTCTCCATCAATGGTTATTGATAGTTTTGCTGGGTAAAGTAGTCTGGCCTGGCATCTGTGGTCTCTTAGGGTTTGCAGGATCTCTGTCCAGGCCCTTCTGGCTTTTATGGTCTCTGCTGAGAAGTTGGGTGTAATTCTGATAGGTTTGCCATTAAATGTTATTTGGCCCTTTTCTCTTGCAGCTTTTAATATTTTTTCTTTTTCTGTATGTTTTGTGTTTCGATTATTATGTGACAGGCAGTTTTTCTTTTGTGGTCAATTCTATTTGGTGTTCTGTAGGCCTCTTGTATGTTTATAGGCATCTCTTTCTTTAGATTGGGGAAATTTTCTTCTATGATTTTGTTGAGAATAGTTTCTGGGCCTTGGAGTCTGATATCTTCTCTTTCTTCAATGCCTATTAACCTCAGATTGCTTCTTTTCATGGTGTCCTTAATCTCTTGGATGTTTTGTGTCAGAAGTTTTCCAAATTTGGCATTTTCTTTAATGGTTGCTTCAAGATCTGTGATTGTATCTTCTAGACCTGAGATTCGTTCTTCCATCTCTTGGATTCTGTTAGAAAAGCTCACCTCTGTGTTGCTCGCCTTCTTCTCTGAGGTCTCACGTTCTCATTTTTCGTCTGTCTGTGTGTTTATCATTGAATCCATTTTCATTTTCAGATCTTGAACTGACTTTTTGATTTCTTTCATCTGATTGTTTGTAAATTTCTGAGTTTTTTCCATTGCCTCTTTATAGGCCTTCAGAGCTTGAACCATTTTATTTATTTCTTTCATCTGGTTGTTTGCATTTTCCTGCAATTTTTCCAGTTCCACTCTATGTACTTCTTTTATGTCTCTCACCTGTTTGTCTGCGTCTTCCTGCATTTGATTACGAATTTTATTAGTTTCCTCCATTCCAATCTGCATTACTAAGGATTTGAGGTCATTTTCTTGTATTTCCGTTGTATTTGAGTTCTCTGGGTTGTTTTCTTTGGGATAGCTGGAAACTGGAGACGCCATGTTGTTTTGGGTTTTTTTTTTTTTTTTTTTTTTTTTTTTTTTTTTTTTTTTTTTTTTTTTTTGCGTATGCTTTTTCTCTGTCCTTAGACATCTTGCCCTCTTTGTTTTTGTTGAGTAGCTTCCAAAGTTGGATGGAGGGAGTCTAATGATAGATTCACTTGTTTTCTCATGATTTCCCTAGGCTGGGAGCTCTAATGCTTCACTGGTTTGGATGTTAGGAGGTTAGCCCTGTTGTTTTGGACTCTCACAGCCAGTGATCCTCAGCTCCCCTGTGCTGTGGGTCTTGCAATCATCTGGGTCTCTGAATGAGTGTTGGGTCAGGCCAAGGTATCTACAGCTTTCTCTGTCTCCTGCCAAGTCCAGCCAGAAACACTGGGCCCGAACCATGGGCCGAACTCAGCTAGATTCTCAGGGCATGAACCGTTTGCCAAGCTCAGCTAGGGATTCTGGGCCCAAAATGCACTCAGGGTCCAGCCAGAAGTTTTGGGCTGGGACTGCCTACCAAGCTCAGCTAGGGGCTTTTGGCCCAAAGTGTGTGCTTGGTCAGTTATTGACTCTTGGCCCGAACTGTCCGCCAAGCTCAGCCAGGAATTCTGGATTCAAACTGCACACTATGTCCAACCAGAGTCTTAGAGCCGGTGGAACTGAGTGCTCTGCCCAGCCTGTGTCACAGCAAAAGAACTGCGGCTGCACAGAGCTAGGGCCTCTGGTGGAGCTGAGTGCTCCGCCCAGCCTGTGTCACAGCAGGAGAACTGCGGCTCAGCCAGAACCTGGGACTCTGGGTCCGAACTGTCCACCAAGTCCAGTCTGGGTCCCAAGGCACCATGCACCCCAAATTCTGCCCAGAGTCCTCTCTCCCACAGCAACCCCCACCGGCCACCACACCCATCTCCTCTACTGGAAGGCTGTGAGCTGCAAACCTTAGCCACCGCCACTGGTGCCGCTGGTGCCGGAGCTGCTGCTGCCTCTGCCGCCGCTGCTCTGATCCAAGAAAATCAGCACTCCTCCTGTGTGCAGGGGCAAGCAGGTCCTCTGCACCCTGGTCTCTCCGAACCGTGAAGCACTCCCGCTGCCGTGGTGTGGGGACCTCGGTGTTCCCATCTCAGAAATGTGTGCAATTCCCTGAATTGTTCACTGGAGCCTCCAAACACGGTCCACACTGTTCGCCGCCATCTTGGATCCCCCCTTGACTTTTGCTCTTGTGTTTTGAAGTCTTACCTTAAAAATACTGGACATTACTGTGTCCCGACACCTTTCCTCTGGGCTTCCTTTTATGCTGTCATAGTTGTGAGCTTGCATTTAAGTTTTAAATCTACTTGCATCAGCTTTGTTAATGTTAAAACACAGAGATCTAGAAGAGTCCTTCAGTATGTGTAGAAATGCAACTTCCCCATCATTTATGGAACAGACTCTACTTCCTGTGCACATTTCTGACATAGCTTTGTCCAAGATCAAATGACTATAGGTGTTTGAGTTTAATTCTGGACTTGCAATTCTATTCCTTAGTCTCTATGTTTGGATTTTGTTCATATGTTGTTTTGGTTACTGTAGCTTTGTAGTATGTTTTGAACCCAAGTAATGCAATTATTCCTCTTTTTTTTTCAAATTTTAAAAAATTCCTTGAAAAGTTTGTCTATTATGACTGATAGAATTCTTTTATTATTATTAATCTGTATAGGATTTTGTTTCTTGATTCAATCTTGAGTATACAGGCTTCAAAATTTATCCATTTTCCTTGAGGTTATTCAGTTTGTTGGTGGAGAGGTTATAATGTCTGTGATATTGGTTATAGCATCTCAGTTTCCTTGTAACTTATTTACTTTAGTCCTTCTTATTTCCTCATTCATCCAACTAAGGATTTTCCAATTTTTAAAAGAAGAACTAGCTTTTTGTTTCCTGATGCATTTTTCTAACTTTTAAGGCTATCATTAATTTCTGCTTTGATTTTAATTTATTTCAACCAATTTAGGGGTTGATGTGTTCTTATCTTTGTATATACTTGGGACGCTACAAAAACCTTGTTCCCTTGAGTTCTTTTTTATGTGATCATCATTGTATCCCATAGAATCTGGTATTTTGTGTCTCTGTTTCCAGGTTTAGGAAAAAAGTGAAATTATTTTCTTGATTTCTTCTTCCTTGGCACACTGGTATAGAGATACAGTGTTTAATTTTCATGCATTACCATAGTGTCTAAACTTTTCTTTTTCATTCATTTATATTTTGTTGCATTATAATTGAAAAAGCACTAGAAATACTTTCAATTTTTTCAAATATGTTAAGACTGGCCTTATATTCTAAGCTATAATGCACAGTTGAAAATGTTTAATTGATGAGAAAAATGTGTATTCTGCAGCTACTCAGTTGAATGCTCTGTAAAGAATTGATTAGGTAGAGCTGGACTAATGTTCAATTGAATTCTGTGGTTTCTTTAAACATTTTCCATGTAGACAATCTACTCATTGATAAAAGTGCAGTGTTAGGGCATTTTTACATCAGAGTCTACTTCTCCCTTCAGTCTGTTCATACTTGTTTTATATATTAAAGTGCTCTGATATTGAGTGTGCATATTTATTTCCTCTTGCTAAATCAATGTCTTTCTCATAATATAATAATTTTTGTGGTTTTTAATGCCTTTTTCCCCCTCTTATAAATACGGCAACTCTTTTGCAACCTATGGAATTAATTGGTTGTCAAGTATTAGAGAAAATGATGGCAAACACAGAAGTTCACACTTTCTATCATTTCTCACATTTTCTTATGCTTGTATTCAAGTGTTCTCCTCCACATTTTGGGGGCAAGGCCCCTATATTTTTGTGTATACGATATTTGGTACCCAGTTATATGTCTTTTAAATTTTCTTTTCTTTTATGTAAAATTCTCTGGCTTGCCCATCATCTATAATGGTTGGATAGTTTTTAGGAAGAAAGATGGCAATCAAGTTTTAGGAGAAACAGAACAACACAATAATCCATTTACTCTAAAGCTGCTGTTGTTCAGGCATCTGTTTCAAAGATGTTTCCTCCTAGGAAAATTATGTGAGAATACCACTTAAATCTTTTTTATGATTAAAAATAATCTCTAATGAGTTTCAGTTAATAATTTATTTTTCCCAATGAAGTGGGAAGAACGCAATAAATAATCAAAATGTATTTAAAAGTAAATACTTTGTAATTACTTCTATTTATATCCATATTGTACCAGCAAAAGTCATTTTTCCATATTTTCTTTACCAATGTTCCTAATAAGCTATAAGACAATTATAGAACATTAACAACAAACATGTCATAAACTTTGGGTCATTTACATATTAAATTGCAACTCAATTCAGTGGAAATTCTTTACTGAGTATTTACCATTAAATCTACTGGCAAGGCATAGTGTGAAGCACAGCTGTGAACTACTCAGATGGAAAATAGTTACCCTCAAACCAGAAGTCTTCCTCAGTTGCTGTGATTATTATTTTTTTCAGTAAATTCAATCAATTAAGCCCCTCCCCCCGTTTTGCATCTTCAACCTTCTGTTTAGCCTTAAGTGTCAGGTCCAAGACAACTGGCATTTGTATTTCTTCTTCCCTGGCATGACTGAGCTCACTAAATGATCTTGGATGTGACTTTAGAATGTTCTCTAGCAGCTTGAGATGTTTATTCCATCTTATTAGAATTTCCATACAAGATGAAACCCATTTGCCTTTCCTGGTTTAGATTACACATGTGTAATAATCATATTTTCACAAATAAGAACTTTGATTAGTGTCTGGGTAAACTCTAAGTCATTCATATAAGACATCTACAGAACTGTCTGAAAACAAAAATACAATGTAAACTAAACTTGAAATTTTGGGGACAATTTGTACAAAAGGAAGAAAGCAAGGGCAATGGTATGCCATGAAAGAAGCTTCTAATTGTATTCTGCTACCCTAAAATACTATATTGTGATTATTCAATCTTTCAAAAATATGAAAACAGGACTATGGAATGGTCTATGTTGGTACCAAAAAATACCATATCTTATCCATTTGAAACTATGTATTTTTAATGTTTTTTCTGTTTTCAAAAGATTTTATGACCTTTCTCAAAAATATTTGCATGGGTGTGTGTGTGTGTGTGTGTGTGTGTGTGTGTGTGTGTGTGTGTGTATGTGTGTGTGTGTGTGTGTACATGCACTCTCAGTTCTGAGTGTGCATACACATGTGCACACATGTGTGTGGAGGCCAGAGGTTTTTCATATCGCATGTTCTCCCCTATCATTGATCTTATTTTTAGTATATATACATATAATTATAAAAATAATAACTATTACTACTCTTACTAAAAGAGGTAGATGTGGAGAATTTTACAAAGAATAAAATATATGAGAAGAAAGAAGAAATTCAAGAAATACAAATTTTCACTATATGAAGTTAATTATTCAACAGAGAAAGTCAACATCTAGTTGGATAAAGAAAAATGCAGAACTTATAAATGAAAAAATATGTCATAGGAAAAATAAGCAAATTAAGAGCAGAGAGGAAGAATAATGAACACACAAAAGAAATATATGTGATCATAATAATGTAAGCCTGCAGTTGAATTTCAAGATGAAGAGTATGGGACAGAAGCAGTATTAAAAGGGTCAATCACATATGAATTTCCCAAACTGATGAAATTAACTAACACACATGGCAGAAGTTCAGTGAACTCAAAAACAGAATTTTAAGCAATCCAAATTTAAAGTGAATTATGGTGAAATGCTAAACAACAACAACAATAAAAAAACCAACCAACCAAATACACAAACTCAAGGAAAAGTTCTCCAAAAAAATTTAGAGACACGTTCATGATATGCTGAAGGTAGCAATAGTATGGCCAAAAAAAGATTTCTCGGTAGAAATAAAAGTAGTCAAAAGATAACAATTACTATCTTTAAAAAAGCTAACACTTTGATTTCTGCTTATAAATCGCCTTGAAGCTGAAGATAAATTGAGTGTTCTCCTAAGGCCAAGTATGCAGAAAGCTGAGAGACTATCAGATATCCTCATTGCTGTCCACTAGAGTGCTGAGGTCAGGAGAGCAGACACCATTAATTGACTCACTGCCATAACAAGATACAAAATATGTAACAGGAAACAACTAAGATGCCTCACAATTTTGAGATGCAGCCCATCCCAGTGGAGACCACAGGGCTTCGAGAATGTGAGGTAGTTGGTCATATTGTGTCCATAGTCAGGAAGCAGAGAAGGATAAATGCTGATATTCAGCCTATTTTTTTCTTTTTTACTCAGCCCAGGCTGCCAATATTCAGGGTTAGCTTTCCTTTCCCAGTTAACCCTCTTTAGAAACACCATCATATGCATACCCAGAAGTGTGTTTTCACAGTGCTTCTAAATCAAATGAAGCTGACAATAAAAAAATAATCACCACAACCAAAATTCAAGTCCTTAGGGAGGATAGATATAAATGGTTTCAATGTTGGTGGGCAAGAGAAAAAGACTCAATCCCAAACCAAAAGCCTTGCAGATACCCTTTCATATTTTCTGGAAGAATATTGTTTGCCTTGTATTCTATTCTTCTTGCCTTCACAATTTCAGCATTCAGTTAAAAAAACATGAGGTCAATAAGTACACAGTTACATTTTAAAGTAAAATGATCAGTTGAGTCAGACACACATGATAATGTTCTATAAAGTACAACTACCAGGTCAATATCGTAAAAGTAAATGATAGATAAAAAGTCTGGATGACCAACAAAAGGATAGTTTTGTCTAGAAACGATAAAAATTAAAAACAAACTATCAGACATAAATGACTTTCAATAGGTGAAGTGTTAGAATGTATGTGTTAGAAGTTGCCAAAGTATTTGAAGACAAATAGAAACTAAAGAAAATGACAAGAGAAAAAGAGTGACAAAACAGCATTAAACAACAAAAGAGAGCAAGGCAACGTTAATGTTCAAATTTTTATAGTAACAATTCTAGAAACAGAGGGGAAAACAGAAAAAATATTCAAAGATAAAATAAGAATATTCCAAAACTAACAAAATCTAAATAATCATAAATTGAACAAGCTATGAGAACCTGATTCTGAATAACTATGAAGAAACAGTTCTAGGGACATGATTTTCAAATTGCTGTTAAACTTATAGATCAAAATCCTAAAACTGTACTGAGGAGAAATTGAAGAAGACCTAAACAAATAGCCTGTTATCATACATGAAATCTGAATTGTTTAATGTACCACTACATTCCAAATTAATCTATAGATTCAACCTCATTTCAGGCAGACATTTTGGAAATTGAGAAGTAGAATTCTCAAAATTATGTATAAATACCAAGGACTTACCCAAAATAATTTTGGAAAAGAACTTCATTTTACATCAACAGCTGCCATAAATTTCCAATCATGGAAAAATATAACCAGTTGGCATGCTCCTTCCTGGGTAAGACTTTATCCTGCTTTCAACATTCCTTAGTTGCCTGTAGTTCTTTGTGTAGGGTTGAGGCCTCGTGGGCTTTCTCACATCCATGGTAGCATGTCTGTTGTTGTCCTTGTTCAGCTCACGTTTAGGTAGTCATGTTAAGAGACTCAATGGGTATAGCATCTGAATGTACTACAAAGCACATTCTCACATCAAATTCTTTGATCCTTGGGCTCTTACAATCTTTTTGTCGATTTTCTCGAATGTTCCCCGAGCCTTAAGGATGAACGTACTGAAGATCTACCCATTGAGAATGGTTTCCACAACTCTGGATTTTGATTGGTTGTATTGTCTGTGATAAATAGTCTCTTACTGTTACAAATAGTAGTTTACTTGATGGTGTGCGTGTTGGGGAGGGTGAAGACTACACTTACCAGTGAGTATAAGGACAAATAATTATAATATAGTTAGGGGCTATGCTGGTTTTAGTAAAGTAGTAGTCGTAGGTTCTTCTCCAAGAACCATGTCTTCACCAGCACAGGGTAGTTGGCAGAGTTCTCAGAAATGGATGTGATTTCCCTCTTGTTGAAAGGGTCTTAAGCCCAGTTACAGGTAACATTATACAGACAAGAATGCTTTACTTATATATTTAGGAGCACACACACTCACAGAGCAATCATTAGGAAAAAATATTCCATGAATTTGAAAATGAGCAATGACAGTGGGAGGGTTCGGAGGGAGGAAAGGGAAGGGGAAAATGATATAATTACATTATAATCTCAAAAAATAAAAATTACTATAAAAAAATATATATAAACTTAGTCGTTATTCCTAAAAAGAAAAAGTATGCAAAGTATACAATAGATATAAACGAAGCAATGGAACATCAAATTTCTAGAAGCATATAATAAGGAAACTTTTGTGACCTTACACCAGGTAATTTCATTTCTTAGAACCAACTAAAACATCTGAATTATAGAGACAAAGAGGAACAAAGTGAATACCTTCAAACATAAACGTTTCTACTTTTCTAAGGATATTAAGAAGTGAGTGACAAGGCAAGCCACACATCCACAAAGCACATGTTTAACAAAATATTTATAAAGAGATAATATATTCTTTAAATATTTATAGAGCTTAGTAATGAGAAAAATAAACATACAATGAAGTGAAACTTCTTACCAACCCTATTTTAGTTTGGGTGTAATAGTTGCATCAATTTTTTTTATTGGACTCTGACAATTCAGGAGTATTTTTTTTTTTTTTTGTCTTTTTCAGAAGTGCCACGAAACAGGATATAAACTGAAAGACAAGTTTAATCAATAAGGGTAAAGAAAAGCATAAAATGATTTATCTCTTTTCTGTTGCTGTGCTAATTTAATGTAGTGCATCAAAAGCAAATTTGGAAATAAATAGTTTATTTTGGCTCACAGTTCGAACATGGTCCATCACGGTGGGAAGTCGACAATAGGAACTTGAAGCAATTGATCACAATATATTCACAATCAGGAAGCAGAGTCTGTGATCACTTTTTTTTTTCAGTCACATCCTCTTTTTTATACACTCTAAGGTCTCAGGCCAGGAAATGGTGCCATGGACAGGAGATGAGTGCTCCCACTTCAACCCAGTTTTGTCACCACCCAACAGGCATGCTTAGAGACTTATCTCCTGGGGAACTCTAGATCTAATCAAATTGACAATGTAAATTAAACATCAGAACTTTAACTCTTGCAACCCCAACACCTAAGCACATCCCCTAAGTTATAAGCTTCCTCCCTTTGTCCACAAAGTGTCATTTTCATCTCATAATGTAAAATATAACTTTTAATAATGCCAACGGTTTAAAAGTTAAATGTCTATGTCACATTTGAAATTGAATGCAATCTCCTAATTAGAAGCTCCTATAAAATTGACAAAAAAATAATAATAATTACACACTTCAACATAAACAGAACAAACATTCTCATTTCAAAAATGAAATGACTCAAAATCTTACATGGTAAATCCCAAATACATTGGCTCCATAACTGGTGTCTGGACCATGTGATGGAATTGCCTGGCTTCCAAAGGCCTCAGGTAGCTTCACCACTTAAAACTCTGCCATCTGAAACACGCATATCCTGTCTCTTAGCTTGGCTTCACTCCATGTCCACACCTTGCCGTGGTGAATGTCCTATGGTCCTGGTATCCCCTATACTGGCCCCTCCCCCTAAAAGTACCTTTCCCCATGTTCATGCTTTTTTTGTTGTTTGTTTGTTTTGCTTTGTTTTGTTTTGTGTGAAGCTCGCCAACTTTACTTAGCACCATCTGAATGCCATAGATTTAGAGTTTTCCATTGGTGCATGGTAGGCTCATCAGTGGAGGTGATAATGCCTGCCCTCTTCCAGAATCTGGAAGTGATCATTCTTCTGTATGGCCGATAGGGCCATAGGTAATATGTGTTCCCCCAATCTATGACTGAACACTGAAGAAAACCCTGTGATCTTTTCTCATCAAAATGCCTAATTGAATCTAGAAATTATTTCAATAATCGATATTTCTACCTGTTTGTTTTGCTCAGTCCTATATTCAAGACCCTTTACCAATTGCCAGCCTCGTAGCTGCCCTCAGTAAATACCTGCTCAATGATTAATTAGATGTAAGAATTTTTGCCTTAAGAAAAATTGTTGGTCCATGATTAAATAATTTAAAAACAAGAAAACTTTAGAACATATTTTAGATAGAATTAAGTAATAAAATGTTATGAGGCACAGAAAGAAATTATGTTCAAGGTAAAAAAAAAAAAATGAACACAGACATAGCTTTGTTTTATTTAACTATCAAATGATTATTCTGATGTACCAGAAAGGCTGGGCTTGTGTTGTCTATTCTGTATTTATTTGTTCATAATGATAACTATCGTAAACAGGTTGTAAAATTAAAATTGTGTTCTCAATGGCCTTTAAGCAGTAATGACTTTTTCTGAATCAAAGTCAAGATGCCACAACATCGATGTATCCAAAAATTCCTAACAGAAGTTAATTTCAAAACATTCTCATTAAAATATGCTGATGCATTTTCTATGTAAACAAGAGCACCAGCTGCCTGACATGAGAGAAAAAAACAAGGAGGCTGCTAAAATTTTCAATTATATAGCATCTGTTGTATTAAAAGAAATACATCTGTTTTTAAATTTTGTGGCATTCCAACTAGCTAGCCTACAGGGAGAGAAATACAAATGATATTCTTTACACAAAGACATTTAATAAAAAAGCTATCACAGTGGAATGAAAATCAACATTTCCCATTCAAACTATTTTAGCCATAGGGGGAACTTCAGAAACTGGATGCTCGCTTTTCATAAGTTTAGATGAATTTTCAAATTAAAGCAAAATCTAATCAAAGTTTATTTTATGCCCTGTGCTTTGCAAGCATTATTTCAGTAATGGTGTATATATCTGTCAATACTCAGAGAGGAAGAAACTAAGAGACTTCCATTCACTAACAGATTTCGATGTGGCTAGAGACCAATAGGTAAGTCTTGAATTCAACAACTCCAAATATCTCAGGTTTTACCCTCAGGCTTCTTGAAAGTATTTCTTCTTTTCTTTTTTAATTTAAATTTTCTGTTTCTTTGTCTGTAATTATTCTTCTTACTGGAATCCCCAAGAATTAATTTTCTCCAAAACATCACTCACTTAACTTTGAATACTTTAATTATAGCTATCATGATAGACAAACTTATAAATTTAGGGAATATGTGGAGATTATTTTTCATTTCACAGTATTGTGTTTATGCTTTACCACTCTTCAAAAATGTAATGTAACAACTTGGCTTAATATTCTTCCAGGAATATTAAAAACTTAATACATTATTAGCTTAAAGAGTCTCATAATAGGAGGAATCCAAGATGGCAGCGAGCAGTGTGGACCATGTTTGGAGGCTCCAGTGAACAATTCAGGGAATTGCACAAATTTTTGAGCCAGGAACACTGAGGTCCCCACACCACGGCAGCGGGAGTGCTCCATGGTTTGGAAGGACCAGGGTGCGGAGGATCTGCATGCCCCTGCACATGGGAGGAGTGCGGATTTTCTGGGATCAGAGCAGCAGCGGCAGAGGCAGCAGCAGCAGCAGTACCAGCGGCACCAGCGGCAGCAGCGGCAGCAGCAGCGGTGGCTGAGGTTTGCAGCTCAGAGCCTTCCAGGGGAGGCGATTGGTGTGGTGGCTGATGGGAGTTACTGTGGGAGAGGGAACTCTGGGCAGGATTTGGGTCACGGGTGCCTTGGGACCCAGACTGGACTCGGTGGACAGTACAGCCCCAGAGTCCCAGGTTCCGGTTCAGCTCAGCAAGCATTCTGCCTGAGGCACTAACTCAGCACAGCCACAGCTCCCTGCTGTGGCGCAGGCTGGGCAGAGCGCTCAGTTCCACCCTAGGCACAGCCCCAGTTCTCCTGCTGTGACTCAGGCTGGGCGGAGCACTCGATTCCACCACCGGCGCTAACTCAGCCCGGCCATAGTTCTCCTGCTGTGACATAGGCTGGGCAGAGCGCTCAGCTCCACCAGAGGCCCTAGCTCAGTGCAGCCGTAGTTCTTTTGCTGTGACACAGGCTGGGCAGAGCGCTCAGTTCCACTGGCTCTAAGACTCTAGTTGGACATAGTGTGCAGTTTGAATCCAGAATTCCTGGCTGAGCTTAGCGGACAGTTCAGGCCCTGAGTCAATAACTGACCACAGCATGCACTTCGGGCCAAAAGTCCCTAGCTGAGCTTGGTGTGCAGTCCCAGTCCAAAAATTCTGGCTGGACCCTGTGTGCATTTTGGGCCCAGAATCCCTAGCTGAGCTCGTAAGATGGTTCATGCCCTGAGAATCTAGCTGAGTTCTGCCCATGGTTCGGGCCCAGTGTTCCTGGCTGGACTTGGCAGGGGGCAGAGAAGGCTGTGGATACCTTGGCCTGACCCAACGCTCATTCAGAGACCCAGAACAATTGCAGGACTCACAGCACAGGGGAGTTGAGGATCACTGGCTGTGAGAGTCCAAAACAACAGGGCTAATCTCCTAACATCCACACCAGTGAAGCATTAGACCTTCCAGCCTAGGGAAATCGTGAGAAAACAAGTGAATCTATCATCAGACTCCCTCCATCCAACTATGGAAACTACCCAAAAAACCAAAGACGGCAAGATGTCTAAAGGACAGTGAAAAAGCATACACAAAAAAACCTCAAAACAACATGGCGTCTCCAGTTTCCAGCTATTCCAAAGAAAACAACCCAGAGAACTCAAATACAATGGAAATACAAGAAAATTACCTCAAATCCTTAGTAATGAGGGTGATAATGGAGGAAACAAATAAAATTCGTAATCAAATACAGGAAGACACAGCCAAACATGTGAGAGACATAAAAGAAGCACATAGAGTGGAACTGGAAAAATTGCAGGAAAATGCAAACAACCAGATGAAAGAAATAAATAAAATAGTTCAAGCTCTGAAGGCCTATAAAGAGGCAATGGAAGAAACTCAGAAATTTACAAACAATCAGATGAAAGAAATCAAAAAGTCAGTTCAAGATCTGAAAATGAAAATGGATTCAATGATAAACACACAGACAGACGAAAAATGAGAACGTGAGACCTCAGAGAAGAAGGAGAGCAACACAGAGGTGAGCTTTTCTAACAGAATCCAAGAGATGGAAGAACGAATCTCAGGTCTAGAAGATACAATCACAGATCTTGAAGCAACCATTAAAGAAAATGCCAAATTTGGAAAACTTCTGACACAAAACATCCAAGAGATTAAGGACACCATGAAAAGAAGCAATCTGAGGTTAATAGGCATTGAAGAAAGAGAAGATATCAGACTCCAAGGCCCAGAAACTATTCTCAACAAAATCATAGAAGAAAATTTCCCCAATCTAAAGAAAGAGATGCCTATAAACATACAAGAGGCCTACAGAACACCAAATAGAATTGACCACAAAAGAAAAACTGCCTGTCACATAATAATCGAAACACAAAACATACAGAACAAAGAAAAAATATTAAAAGCTGCAAGAGAAAAGGGCCAAATAACATTTAATGGCAAACCTATCAGAATTACACCCAACTTCTCAGCAGAGACCATAAAAGCCAGAAGGGCCTGGACAGAGATCCTGCAAACCCTAAGAGACCACAGATGCCAGGCCAGACTACTTTACCCAGCAAAACTATCAATAACCATTGATGGAGAAAACAAAATATTCCATGACAAAAACAAATTCAAACAGTACGTATCCACAAATCCAGCTTTACAGTACTAGAGGGAAAACTCCATCCCAGAGGGTCAAGCTACAGCCAAAACTACTCAGGAAATAGACATCTATCCCATGGCAAAAACACAACTACACAAACACTCGACTGGAAACAATATCAAAATTGAGACTCTTAACAGTCACTGGTCATTAATATCTCTCAACATCAATGGTCTCAATTCTCCAATAAAAAGACACAGACTAACTGAATGGGTGCAGAAACAAGATCCAACATTCTTCTACATTCAAGAAACACATCTCACCCAAAATGATAGGCATTACCTCAGGCTAAAAGGTTGGAAAAAAATATTCCAAGAAAATGGTCACAAGAAGCAAGCAGGCATAGCCATTTTAGTATCGAACAAAATAGACTTTCAACCAAAATTAATCAAAAGGAATGAGGAAGGACACTTCATAGTCATCAAAGGTAAAGTCAACCAAGATGATATCACAATTCTGAACATCTATGCTCCCAATACAAGGGCACCCACATTTGTAAAAGATCTCCTAAAAAAGCTCAAACCACACGTCGATCCCCACACAATAATACTGGGAGACTTCAACACCCCACTCTCACTGAAGGATAAGTCATTGAAACAGAAACTAAGCCGAGAAATAACATCATTAACCAATGCCATGGGTCAAATGGATCTAACAGATATTTATAGAACCTTTCACCCAAACAACAAAGAATATACCTTCTTCTCTGCACCCCATGGAACCTTCTCCAAAATTGATCACATCATAGGTCACAAAGCAAGTCTCATTAGATACAAGGGGATTGAAATAATACCTTGTATCCTATCAGATCACCATGCTCTTAGGCTGCAATTCAACAACAACAGAAATAACAAAAAGCCTACACATACGTGGAAACTAAACAACTCTCTGCTAAATGACACCTGGCTCAGGGAAGAAATAAAGAAAGAAATCAAGGAGTTTCTGAAATTCAATGAAAATGAAGGAACAACATACCCAAATTTGTGGGATACATTGAAAACAGTGCTAAGAAGAAAATTCATAGCACTAAGTGCCTTTAAAAAGAAATTGGAAACATCGAACATAAGCATCTTAGCGACACAACTGGAAGCCCTAGAAAAAAAAAGGAGCAGAAACACCCAAGAGGAGTAGACGTCTGGAAATAATCAAACTCAGGGCTGAAATTAACAAATTAGAAACTAAGAAAACAGTCCAAAGAATCAACAAAACCAAAAGCTGGTTCTTTGAGAAAATCAACAAGATAGACAGACCATTAGCCAGACTAACTAAAAGGCAGAGAGACAGTACTGAAATCAACAAAATCAGAAATGAAAAGGGAGACATAACAACAGACACTGAAGAAATACAAAGAATCATAAGATCCTACTTTGAGGGCATATACACCACAAAATTTGAAAATCTAAGGGAAATGGATGATTTTCTTGATCAATTTCACTTGCCAAAGTTGAGTGAAGAACAGATAAACAAGCTAAATAGTCCCATTTCCCCTACAGAAATAGAAGCAATCATTGATAGTCTCCCAACCAAAAAAAAAAAGCCCAGGACCAGATGGTTTCAGTGCAGAATTCTACCAGACCTTCAAGGGCGAGCTAATACCGATACTATTCAAGCTACTCCAAAAGATAGAAATGGATGGAAAATTACCAAATGCATTCTATGAGGCCATAGTCTCATTGATACCTAAACCTCACAAGGACTCAACAAAGAATGAAATTTTCAGACCAATTTTTCTTATGAACATTAATGCAAAAATACTAAATAAAATACTTGCAAAACGAATACAAGAACACATCAAAGTTATCATTCATCATGACCAAATAGGCTTCTTTCCAGGCATGCAGGGATGGTTTAATAGATGGAAATCCATCAATGTAACCCACCATATAAACAAACTGAAAACATAAGAAGCACATGATCATCTCTTTAGATGCAGAGAAAGTATTTGACAAAATCCAACACCCATTCATGTTTAAAGTTTTAGAGAGATCGGGGATACAAGGCACTTTCCTCAACATAATAAGGGCTATATACAGCAAGCCAATAGCCAAAATCAAAGTAAATGGTGAGATACTCAAGTAAATTTCTCTAAAATTGGGAACAAGGCAAGGCTGCCCACCTTCTCCATGACTCTTCAATATAGTACTCGAAGTTCTAGCCAGAAAAATAAGACAACAAAAGGAAATCAAGGGTATACAAATGGGAAAGGAGGAAGTCAAATTATCCCTCTTTGCAGATGATATGATAGTGTATATAAGTGACCCTCAAAACTCCACCAGAGAACTCCTAAAGCTGATAAACACCTTCAGCAAATTGGCTGGATACAAAATTAACTCAAAAAAGTCTGTAGCCTTCCTATACACAAATGACAAGCTTGCAGAGGAAGAAATTAGGAAAACCATACCCTTCACATTAGCCACAAGCAATATAAAATATCTAGGAGTTATTCTAACTAAGCAAGTGTGAAGGAGTTTGAAAAAAATTTCAAACTCTGAAGAAAGAGAATGAAGATGACCTGAGAAGATGGAATGACCTTCTTTGCTCATGGATTGGGAGAGTTAACATAGTAAAAATGGCCATCCTACCAAAAGCAATCTACAGATTCAATGCAATCCCTATCAAAATACCTACACAATTTTTTAATTTTAAAGACATTGAAAGTTCAATTCTGAACTTCATCGAAAAAACCCAGAATAGCTAAAACAATCTTGTACAATAAAAGGTGCTCCGGAGGAATCTCCATACCTGATCTCAAACTGTACTATAAAGCAATAGTAATTAAAACAGCATGGTACTGGCACAGCAAAGGTTGGTTGATTAGTGGAATCGAATTGAACACCCAGATATGAATCCCCACACATATGGTCACTTGATTTTTGACAAAGAAGCCAAATCCATTCAATGGAAAAAGGATAGCATCTTCAACAAATGGTGCTGGTCTAACTGGAGGTCTATGTGTAAAAAAATGAAACTGGACCCATATTTATCGCCTTGCACAAAACTCAAATCCAAGTGGATTAAAGACCTCAACATAAAACCAGAGACACTAAGTCACTTAGAAAAAAAAGTGGGGAAGAGCCTGGAACATATTGGCACAGGAGACAACTTCCTGAACAGAACACCAATGGCCCAGGCCTTAATGTCAACCATTAATAAATGGGACCTCATGAGGCTGAGAAGCTTCTGTAAGGCAGGAGACACTGTCAAGAGAACAAAGTGATAGCCTACAGACTGGGAAAAGATCTTCACGAACCCTACATCTGACAAAGGTCTAATATCCAAAATATATAAAGAACTCAAGAAATTAAACACCACCAAACCAAATAACCCAATTGAGAAATGGGGCTCAGAATTAAACAGAGAATTCTCAACAGAGGAATATTAAATGGCTGAGAAACACTTAAAGAAATGCTCAACCTCCTTAGTCATCAGGGAAATGCAAATCAAAACAACTCTGAGATTCCATCTTACACCCATCAGAATGGCTAAGTTCAAAAATTCATGTGATACCACATGCTGGCGAGGATGTGGGGAGAGAGGAACACTCCTTCATTGCTGGTGGGAATGCAAACTAGTAAGCTACTTTGGAAATCTATCTGGTGCTATCTCAGAAAAATGGGAATAGGGCTTTCTCAAGACCCAGCTATTCCACTCCTTGGAATATACCCAGAAGATGCTCCAGCACACAACAAGAAACTTTGCTCAACCATGTTCATAGCAGCCTTATTCATAATAGCCAGAACATGGAAACAGCCTAAGTGTCCCTCAGTAGTGTCCCGCTTAAACTAAGGCACCAGTCAAGGACAATACAGGCAGTAAACTTTAAACCCCTACCCTGATCTAGCCAATGGTCAGAACAGTCTCCACAGTTGAGTGGAGAGTGGGATATGACTTTCTCACGTACTCTGGTGCCTCACATTTGACCATGTCCCCTGGAAGGGGAGACCTGGTGGCACTCAGAGGAAGAACAGCAGGTTACCAAAAAGAGACTTGATACCTTATGAGCAGATACAGGGGGAGGTAATCCCCCTCAGGAACAGTCATAGGGGAGGGGAATAATGGGAAAATGGGAGGGAGGGAAGAATGGGAGAATACAAGGGATGGGATAACCATTGAGATGTAACAAGAATAAATTAATAAAAAAATTTAAAAAAAGAGTGTCATAATAAATTATATCCCATTATCTATAATTTTCTGGTACACTTATATGCTTACGTTAAATTTTTTTTAAGTTAAAC
Source organism: Acomys russatus (assembly GCF_903995435.1). NCBI lineage: Eukaryota > Metazoa > Chordata > Mammalia > Rodentia > Muridae > Acomys > Acomys russatus. The sequence continues at coordinate 39,823,873 of NC_067144.1, read as the reverse complement.
TTTAATTTCATAACTGGAATTATACTACAGAAAGTCCTCCAATCAAGAATCACCTATTAAATACAGTTCATCTGAAACATATTTTTCTAACCTCATGATCATATGTATTCTTTCCTTGTACAGTGAAAATGAAGATTTATTTTCAAAGGAAGAGTTCCTAGACTTGTAGTTGTTCATCACTTGTACCTTCTAGAATTTGGGAATCTAATTTGTTTATTCACATGGTCATCAGTACATTATTTCATTTCATTTTACTGTATTCCCTCCATATAAAGGCTATAGTAACATAAAATGTAATGTCTGCAAGGATTAAAGGAGGTAATGAAGTACAGGTCATACAATATTAGTCAAATTAGGAGGCACTCTTAGTTCTTTTTCCTTCCCTCCTCTCAGAATTTGTATTCTACACCACATTCTCAATGTATTTTGCTCTATTTTCTTAGCTAATTTTTGAGTTATTAGTATTCATTCATTCATTAATATCCTTCAATTAAGATATATTTATTCGGAGTTGATTTTTTTTAAGCCTGAAGGCTTTTCTTAACAATAGCCTCTTACTGGGCAGTGGTAGCTCACACCTTTAATCCCAGTAGTAATGAAAATTTTTGGTTGGAGCCAGCACAACACGAGGAACTGTATTAAAGGATCACAGCATCAGAAAGACTGAAAACCACTGAACTAGATGATACTACCCTGTTAGTAAAGACACCACAAACTTTGAGGCATGGTATAGAGAAACCAAGCTGGAATGGAGCTGAGATCTTCTTCCCTCTAATCAATCTGTTGTAGTTTCAAAAGGTGCAGCACAGGCTCTTAGGAAGTGTTGGAGGAGGGAGAAAAGCCATCAATGGTCTTACCCAATGGGATTTAGAAGACAAACTTGCCAGACAAGGTATGCCAATTTATGCAACAGTGACCCTACTGTTATGGAGGTAACCAAATATTCTCTGACTGGATTTGAGACCTACTCCAAACAATGGAAGGCATGGTGAGGGGGATAATAGACTCAAGGTGAGGGACTGAATACTATTGTGTCACTAAATTGACACAGCATCAAGCTGCCTTCTAAACTTTCACAATTGCATCCACATACAACACTATTTTCGTCTTTAGTCAAGGAAACTTTTCTTTCCAATGATGAATACAGAAAGTTATGACTATGAAATTTACTAAAGATTAATGACGGGTTATAGCCCTAAAGAGGACATTTATAGACTTTAGGTTTTGGGGAACAGGAAGTGAAAAGAATAGATGAGATAAAAGATAGGAAAAAGTGCTGCTCCCAAATATCATCATCACCCCTCCTCCCTTTAACTTTTTTCCCCCTGAAGCATGAATTTTCTTCAATTATAAAAGAAAATCCACCCCCTCCAAGGTAGGGGCAGCTGCCCGAGGAGGAAGATGGAGAAGAGAAAGAGAAAAGGCCATGCCATTTGAGCTGGCATGGAGGTTGGACATATAGCAGACAAGACAAGAGAAAGTGTAGAGAAAGAGTCAGGAATTTCACAGTGCCAGAAAAAGGGCCTGACCAGCATCTGAAAGAAAGAGACAGGAAAAAAGGGAAAAGCTATGCCCTTCTGAATTAAGACTCAAAAAGGCAGGCAGGCTCAACTGAAGGTTATGATGACCCTGGAGTCTCTTTATAGAGAATAGGAATTCTGGAATGGAAAAAGTACAATATCCCATTAAAAGAATGCTTGTTTCTGCTACCTCTTTGGCATAGCTTGGGGCGGACCTCACTTACTAGAGATGATCTCTTGGCCAGGTGATAGACTTGCCAAACAGGATTACCTCCTAAGAGCAGAGACAATGGCATGTCTCCATTTAGAGGGAGGCTTGCTTATTGTATTATTACCCTGTCCCCGAGAAGAGGTAATCCTAGAGGGTTTAGGATGCATGGCATGCCAAAGTTGGGGAATAGATACAACCTTTTTTCCCCCTCACGAATATCTAAGGATCCAGTTCCTAAGTTATTTCCCAGTATGGAATAATTTCTAAGCTGGAGTATGGTTTCCATGTATAGCAACCAGACAGAGGAGCTCAATAAAAAAAAACAAAAACCTAGATATAAAACCTAGAGCTATATTCTAGTCTTCCTTCCCAGATCACCAAGGAAGACTTCTGGAGCATCTGTTTCCAGGTACCCATCCTGGACAGCCTGTTCAGTTTCTATCTTATATTCTTGTCACTCCCCTCCCTGAAGAAGCAGTCTTAACTGTCATTAGTGGAACTGGAGCCCTGACTGAACTTGGCTTCATCCTAACTGGGGCCATTGGGTGTGTGAATTGGGGTCACCTTCCAGTAGGTATATGCAGAGGAGCTTCAAAATACCATCAATGGTTATATTTGTATAACAGCAAGGTGTAGTAAGGAAGTCCTTAGCATGTTCTCAGAAGGAGATGTGAGAGAAATAGATGTACGTGCAGGAGTTTCTTGGGTTTTTTTCGTTTGTTTGTTTGCTTGTTTTTTGCTGCTATGAATATTTTATTTTTAATGATAATTTAAAAGCATTTAGTATATCTCACAGCTTTATCAAATGTGTTACATATTATTGTTTAGATAAGTAAAAACTTTTTAATGTTATTTTTTGTTCATTCCTTTCTTTCGTTTTAGTTTATTACAATTTATGTGCAAGAGTTTTTAACATTACAAGCCGTCAACAGAGAAATAGAAGCCAAGGCAAAGGACATTTTAAAATGTTCCAATTAAACTGCATTAGAATCTCTTGATGGATTTATAAGGACATCTATTCATGATATTCTTTTTTCATGGATCTTCTTCTCCAAAGGAGAAAAACCCTTCAGGATTTAGGAATCTAGGATTTGTAGGTATGTTGACAGCTGTTAGAGAGGCTAGAATCACAGTATGAGGTCCATCTTAGACATCTTCCAGATTAGGAGGGATAAAAGCTATTTAACCATTGTACTGATTAATTTCCTATTGCTATGATAAAACACCATGATCAAAACCAAGTTTCAGATGAGTGCATTTTGGCTTATGACATCAGAGTGATAAGAGTGCATTGTGCAGAGGATCCTGAGAGCAAATGGCAAACATAGTAGTCATACACACACACACACACACACACACACACACACACACACACACACACACACTTATATTGCTTATTTAAAGTTTTTGTGTTTTGTCCAAGATTTATCTAAATATTACACTATAATAAAAAGTACTAGACTGGTGGAACAGGCCCAAGTGTTCAATAGATATACTCAGAGGCCCATTGGGTGACTAAAGAGGATAATATTTTGGCTCTTGCTCTTCAAGGTCAGCTAGGTTCCAGTGAACTGTGAGGCATCATTTTCAGAGCACTGGAGCCCTGGTGAGTCACCTGTCCCCTTATTTGGGGAGGACATGAGCACTCCACCAAGTGTTTGCCAGAAAAAGAGGGTCAACATGGAGGAAAATGTTCTCAGTGTATCCAAATTAAGCCATGGACAAGCAATGCCTTTGACTCATTGTCACAGAGATGGAACAGCTGGTAATAGAAATAACCTTCAGGATAAGGCACAGTAATTGCAATGGGGGAACTCACCCAGCTATTGGTGCCTACATTGGGGCTGTAGAAGAAAGGTCCCATCAATAATCAAGGATGGATAGAGGTGGGACTCATGGGGCCCATCTCTTCAATGGCGAATTATTTGGTATTAACACATTAAGATAGAGGAGAAAACATTGTTTTTAGTCGCATATCCGTTGATGAACAAACCAGGTTCCAATTAATATTTTCAATCTAATAGTCACACAGAAGGCCCTGGGGATGACTAAGTCAGCCACAAAACCAGACCAAAAGTCATGGCATGGCACCACTAGGTAGACGGAGCAGGTTTTTAAAAGAGTACTTGACATTCAGAGAGGGAAGCAGTGGGGGTTGGATTTAGCCCTTACTCCCTCTCCTGGATGTCTTCTAGACACACTCGATTCTCATACCACATGCAACTGAGCCTTCTCATGTATGACATTCTGGAGAGAACACTTGGCTAGACACAGTAATAGCAAGAGCTTAACCTGGGACAGGAGACTGTATTCTAATTTTGAAGAAATACTCTCAGTAGAATTCTATGCTTTCCAGTCTGTGGGTTTGCCACTGTACTAGGAGGGACCACAAAGCTGATTTTATCATATTTTTACTAATGGTAAATTTCAATGAAAGAAAATACAAGCTTTGAATTGAGTGGGCATTTGAACTAATTTTCTTTTCTTTTTATTATTATTACTAATTTTTTATTTTTAAGAAGTATAATTTTAAAATATTTATTTGTTCACTTTACATCCCAATTGTAGCCCCCTCCTTCCTCTCCTCCCACTCCCACCCTCCCTCCCTATTTTCCCCTATTCTCCCTCCCCTGCTCCTCAGAAAAGGGGAGCCCCCTCTCCCTATCAACCCACCCAAACACATCAATTCCCATAAGGACTCTGTTGCCTGCTTTTAAAACCCATTTTCTAATGATTATCTTTGCCAAAAATAGTTGAGGATCCAAGAACTGTGACTTACCCAAGCCCTCATAGCTTTATGTTGGCATAACTTGAAATAAAACTTATCTCAGTATTCTTATTTTTAATGCAGCTGATTCAGGTACTAGCAAAGTGTACCCAGAAAGGAGCATTAACACCAAATATTCTCATTTCTTGTACAACATTGTTACTAGATTGACCTGAGTCATAAAAAGCCTCTGAGCTATGTCCTACATGTTTATAGTCTTCTTGTTTTGTGCATATAAAATGTGTGATAATTTAGTGCTATAATTCCTCTATTGGTTTACTATTCAGATGACTGTTCAGGGATCGGTTATTTTAAAGAACTGGAATGTCTCTGGTTTTTCTTACTGGCAGTAACAGAGAATGCTTTCTTCTCTCTCTATGAAAAAGGACTGGTAAGGATAATAGGCATTATATTATAACTGTGAAATTCCACCCAGTAAAACTGTCCCTGGGGTTGGGAGACTTTTACTTTACATAATACCAGGGCATTAATCTATTGTGAAGAATGAAAACAACTGGTCACAACAAGACTTGCTGATGTCCTTATCCTAAACTCAAATACAGCCAAGAAATGCAAATGACTATGACACTCACCTGTCTTTCCACTGGTCCCCGGAGTCATAGCACAAAGAACTGAGATGCTTATGAAATTCCATGTAAGTCTGTGGGCAGTGAAGCAATGAAATGATGGAGCATGAGTCTGACAAACGAGTTTGATTTTTAAGTTTAGTGTTTATAGAAAATTCAGGTATTACAATTTTCAATCTAGTGTCTGATCGGGAACAGCTGTTATTAGCTACTGAATATAATTTCTTACAGTTTTATGAATTACCTGAAATGTTTACCATGCCAAATTTGTTAGTTAAGTTGGACCAGGTAAAATGTGTTATTTCTTTCTAAGACTTCCCTCAATAATAGCTTTTTAAAATAAATATATGTTTTTTACCATTAAAACAGGGACATATTAATAATTTCTAAAAACTGAAGAGAGCCCATTAAAAATATAGTATGTATGTGATCTGTGACTCATGGTTAAAGTGTGGTTTAGTTAGTGTTCAGGATTTCTGCTGGGAGCAGTTTGTTTATGACATTTTTATACAAGCTGAGCCTCTGTGCTGTTAGTTTGCTTCAAATAAAAAAAGTTATTCTTAAAGATGGAGAAAAGAAAATTATCACAAGCTAAAAAAAATCAAGAATTTGTGCACAATGTGAAAGACTCTAACCAACATGAAAGAAATATGAAGAAATGTGTGCTAATAAAAAATAATAAGAGCTATAAAAGAACCCACCTTGGAGAAAGTACCACTTTGCTTGGTAAAACATGGGAGATGTACATCACACTTACACCTAACAGCCTTTCTTGACTCTTACCTCTTTCTGATTCATACTTAAATCTGTTTTTTTTTTTTTTTTTACCAGTTTAAGAGTTTAAAAATGTGGACCAGAGAGGATCCAAGATGGCGGCGAGCAGTGTGGACCGCGTTTGGAGGCTCCAGTGAACAATTCAGGGAATTGCACAGATTTCTGAGCCAGGAACACCGAGGTCCGAACATCACGGCAGCGGGAGTGCTCCACGGTTCGGAGGGACCAGGGTGCGGAGGACCTGCGTGCCCCTGCACACGGGAGGAGCGTGGTTTTTCTCTGATCGGAGCGGCAGCGGTAGAGGCGGCAGCACCAGCGGCACCAGCAGCGGCGGCTGAGGTTTGCAGCTCATAGCCTTCCGGTGGAGGCGATTGGTGTGGTGGCTGGAGGGAATTGCTGCGGGAGAGGGGACTCGGGACAGGATTTGGGTCGCGTGGAGCCTTTGGACCCAGATTGGACTCGGCGGACAGTTCGGCCCCAGAGTCCCGGGTATTGGCCCGGCCCAGCAAACAATTCTGCCTGAGGCACTAACTCAGCGTGGCCATAGCTCCCCTGCTGTGGCGCAGGCGTAGTTGAGCACGCTGCTCCACACTAGGCACTACCTCAGCTCAGCGGCAGCTCCCCTGCGGGGACACAGTCCGGGCGGAGCACTTGGTTTCACCACAGGCGCTAACTCAGAGCAGCCGCAGTTCTCCTGCTGTGGCGCAGGCTTGGTGACGTGCTCGGTTCCATCCTAGGCACCACCTCAGCTCAGCGGCAGCTCCCCTGCGGGGACACAGTCTGGGCGGAGCACTTGTCCCACCACTGGCGCTAACTCAGAGCAGCCGCAGTTCTCCTGCTGTGGCGCAGGCTTGGTGACGTGCTCGGTTCCATCCTAGGCACCACCTCAGCTCAGCGGCAGCTCCCCTGCGGGGACACAGTCCGGGCGGAGCACTTGTTCCACCACTGGCGCTAACTCAGAGCAGCCGCAGTTCTCCTGCTGTGGCGCAGGCTTGGTGACGTGCTCGGTTCCATCCTAGGCACCACCTCAGCTCAGCGGCAGCTCCCCTGCGGGGACACAGTCTGGGCGGAGCACTTGTCCCACCACTGGCGCTAACTCAGAGCAGCCGCAGTTCTCCTGCTGTGGCGCAGGCTTGGTGACGTGCTCGGTTCCATCCTAGGCACCACCTCAGCTCAGCGGCAGCTCCCCTGCGGGGACACAGTCCGGGCGGAGCACTTGTTCCACCACTGGCGCTAACTCAGAGCAGCCGCAGTTCTCCTGCTGTGGCGCAGGCTTGGTGACGTGCTCGGTTCCATCCTAGGCACCACCTCAGCTCAGCGGCAGCTCCCCTGCGGGGACACAGTCTGGGCGGAGCACTTGTCCCACCACTGGCGCTAACTCAGAGCAGCCGCAGTTCTCCTGCTGTGGCGCAGGCTTGGTGACGTGCTCGGTTCCATCCTAGGCACCACCTCAGCTCAGCGGCAGCTCCCCTGCGGGGACACAGTCCGGGCGGAGCACTTGTTCCACCACTGGCGCTAACTCAGAGCAGCCGCAGTTCTCCTGCTGTGGCGCAGGCTTGGTGACGTGCTCGGTTCCATCCTAGGCACCACCTCAGCTCAGCGGCAGCTCCCCTGCGGGGACACAGTCTGGGCGGAGCACTTGTCCCACCACTGGCGCTAACTCAGAGCAGCCGCAGTTCTCCTGCTGTGGCGCAGGCTTGGTGACGTGCTCGGTTCCATCCTAGGCACCACCTCAGCTCAGCGGCAGCTCCCCTGCGGGGACACAGTCCGGGCGGAGCACTTGTTCCAGCACTGGCGCTAACTCAGAGCAGCCACAGTTCTCCTGCTGTGGCGCAGGCTTGGTGACGTGCTCGGTTCCATCCTAGGCACCACCTCAGCTCAGCGGCAGCTCCCCTGCGGGGACACAGTCTGGGCGGAGCACTTGTCCCACCACTGGCGCTAACTCAGAGCAGCCGCAGTTCTCCTGCAGTGGCGCAGGCTTGGTGACGTGCTCGGTTCCATCCTAGGCACCACCTCAGCTCAGCGGCAGCTCCCCTGCGGTGACACAGTCCGGGTGGAGCACTTGTTCCACTACTGGCGCTAACTCAGAGCAGCCGCAGTTCTCCTGCTGTGGCACAGGCTGGACAGAGCTCTCGGTTCCACCAGCTCTAAGACTCTGGTTGGACACAGTGTACAGTTTGAATCCAGAATTCCTGGCTGAGATTGGTGGTCAGTTCGGGCCCTGAGTCAATAACTGACCACAGCACGCACTTTGGGCCAAAAGGCCCTAGTGGAGCTTGGTGCGTAGTCCCAGCCCAAAAACTCTGGCTGGGCCCTGTGTGCATTTTGGGCCCAAAATCCCTAGCTGAGCTTGGCAGACGGTTCTGGCCCTGAGAATCTAGCTGAGTTCTGCCCGTGGTTCGGTCCCAGTGCTCCTGGCTGGACTTGGCAGGGAACACAGAAGGCTGTGGATACCTTGGCCTGACCCAACGCTCATTCAGAGACCCAGAACAATTGCAGGATCCACAGCAGAGAGGGACTGAGGATCACTGGCTGTGAGAGACCAGAACAACAGGGCTAACCTCCTAACATCCACACCAGTGAAGCTTTGAGCTCGCAGCCTAGGGAAATCGTAAGAAAACAAGTGAATCTATCATCAGACACCCTCTATTCAACTCTGGAAGCTACCCAACAAAAACAAAGACGGCAAGATGTCTAAAGGACAACGAAAAAGCATACGCAAAAAACCCCAAAACAACATGGCGTCTCCAGTTTCCAGCTATCCCAAAGAAAACCACCCAGAGAACTCAAATACAACGGAAATACAAGAAAATGACCTCAAATCCTTAGTAATGAGGATGATAATGGAGGAAACAAATAAAATTCGTAATCAAATGCAGGAAGACGCAGACAAACAGGTGAGAGACATAAAAGAAGCACATAGAGTGGAACTGGAAAAATTGCAGGAAAATGCAAACAACCAGATGAAAGAAATAGCTAAAACGGTTCAAGCTCTGAAGACCTATAAAGAGGCAATGGAAGAAACTCAGGAATATACAAAAAATCAGATGAAAGAAATCAAAAAATCAGTTCAAGATCTGAAAATGAAAATGGATTCAATGATAAACACACAGACAGAAGAAAAACGAGAACGTGAGACCTCAGAGAAGAAGGTGAGCAACACAGAGGTGAGCTTTTCTAACAGAATCCAAGAGATGGAAGAACGAATCTCAGGGCTAGAAGATACAATCACAGATATTGAATCAACCATTAAAGAAAATGCCAAATCTGGAAAACTCCTGACACAAAACATCCAAGAAATTAAGGACACCATGAAAAGAAGAAATTTGCGGATAATAGGCATTGAAGAAAGAGAAGACATCAGACTCCAGGGCCCAGAAACTATTCTCAACAAAATCATAGAAGAAAATTTCCCCAATCTAAAGAAAGAGATGCCTATAAACATACAAGAGGCCTACAGAACACCAAATAGAATTGACCAGAAAAGAAAAACTGCCCGCCACATAATAATCAAAACACAAAACATGCAGAACAAAGAAAAAATATTAAAAGCTGCAAGGGAAAAGGGCCAAATAACATTTAATGGTAAACCTATCAGAATTACACCTGACTTCTCAGCAGAGACCATAAAAGCCAGAAGGTCCTGGACAGAGATCCTGCAAACCCTAAGAGAACACAGATGCCAGGCCAGACTACTTTACCCAGCAAAATTATCAATAACCATTGATGGAGAAAACAAAATATTCCATGACAAAAACAAATTCAAACAGTACCTATCCACAAACCCAGCTTTACAGAAGGTACTAGAAGGAAAACTCCATCCCAAAGGGTCAAGCTACAACCAAAACTACCCAGGAAATAGATAACTATCCCATGGCAAAAACACAACTACACAAACGCTCGACTGGAAACAACATCAAAATTAAGACTCTTAACAGTCACTGGTCATTAATATCTCTCAACATCAATGGCCTCAATTCTCCAATAAAAAGACACAGACTAACCGAATGGGTACATAAACAAGACCCAACATTCTTCTGCATCCAAGAAACACATCTCACCCATAATGAAAGGCATTACCTCAGGGTAAAAGGTTGGAAAAAAATATTCCAAGCAAATGGTCACAAGAAGCAAGCAGGGGTAGCCATTTTAGTATCGAACAAAATAGACTTTCAACCAAAATTAATCAAAAGGGATGAGGAAGGACACTTCATACTCATCAAAGGTAAAGTCAACCAAGATGACATCACAATTCTGAACATGTATGCTCCCAATACAAGGGCACCCACATATGTAAAAGATCTCCTAAAAAAGCTTAAACCACACATCGATCCCCACACAATAATAGTGGGAGACTTCAACACCCCACTCTCACTGAAGGATAAGTCATTGAAACAGAAACTAAGCCGAGAAATAACATCATTAACCAATGCCATGGGTCAAATGGATCTAACAGATATCTATAGAACCTTTCACCCAAACAAGAAAGAATACACCTTCTTCTCTGCACCCCATGGAACCTTCTCCAAAATTGATCACATCGTAGGTCACAAAGCAAGCCTCAACAGATACAAGAGGATTGAAATAATACCTTGTATCCTATCAGATCACCATGCTCTTAGGCTGCAATTCAACAACAACAGAAATAACAAAAAGCCTACACGTTTGTGGAAACTAAACAACTCTCTGCTAAATGACACCTGGGTCAGGGAAGAAATAAAGAAAGAAATCAAGGAGTTTCTGAAATTCAATGAAAATGAAGAAACAACATACCCAAATTTGTGGGATACATTGAAAGCAGTGCTAAGAGGAAAATTCATAGCACTAAGTGCCTTTAAAAAGAAATTGGAAACATCGCACATAAGCATCTTAACAACACAACTGGAAGCCCTAGAAAAAAAAGAAGCAGAAACACCCAAGAGGAGTAGACGCCTGGAAATTATCAAACTCAGGGCTGAAATTAACAAATTAGAAACTAAGAAAACAGTCCAAAGAATCAACAAAACCAAAAGCTGGTTCTTTGAGAAAATCAACAAGATAGACAGACCATTAGCCAAACTAACTAAAAGGCAGAGAGACAGTATTGAAATCAACAAAATCAGAAATGAAAAGGGAGACATAACAACAGACACTGAAGAAATTCGAAGAATCATAAGATCCTACTTTGAAGGCATATACGCCACAAAATTTGAAAATCTAAGGGAAATGGACGATTTTCTTGATCAAGTTCACTTGCCAAAGTTGAGTGAAGAACAGATAAACAAGTTAAATAGTCCCATTTCCCCGACAGAAATAGAAGCAATCATCGATGGTCTCCCAACCAAAAAAAGCCCAGGGCCAGATGGTTTCAGTGCAGAATTCTACCAGACCTTTAAGGGCGAGCTAATACCGATACTCTTCAAGCTACTCCAAAAGATAGAAATGGATGGAAAATTACCAAATTCATTCTATGAGGCCATAGTCTCATTGATACCTAAACCTCACAAAGACTCAACAAAGAAAGAGAATTTCAGACCAATTTCTCTTATGAACATAGATGCAAAAATACTAAATAAAATACTTGCAAAACGAATACAGGAGCACATCAAAGATATCATTCATCATGACCAAGTAGGCTTCATTCCAGGCATGCAGGGATGGTTTAATATACGGAAATCCATCAATGTAATCCATCATATAAACAAACTGAAAATAAAAAACCACATGATTATCTCCTTGGATGCAGAGAAAGCATTTGATAAAATTCAACACCCATTCATGTTTAAAGTTTTAGAGAGATCGGGGATACAAGGCACTTTCCTCAACATAATAAAGGCTATATACAGCAAGCCAATAGCCAAAATCAAAGTAAATGGTGAGACACTCAAGGAAATTCCTCTCAAATCGGGAACAAGGCAAGGCTGCCCACTCTCTCCATATCTCTTCAATATAGTACTCGAAGTTCTAGCCAGAGCAATAAGACAACAAAAGGAGATCAAGGGGATCCAAATGGGAAAGGAGGAAGTCAAATTATCCCTCTTTGCAGATGATATGATAGTGTACATAAGTGACCCTCAAAACTCCACCAGAGAACTCCTAAAGCTGATAAACACCTTCAGCAAATTGGCTGGATACAAAATTAACTCAAAAAAGTCTGTAGCCTTCCTATACACAAATGACAAGCTTGCAGAGGAAGAAATTAGGAAAACCACACCCTTCACATTAGCCACAAGCAATATAAAATATCTAGGAGTTACCCTAACTAAGCAAGTGAAGGACTTGTATGAAAAAAATTTCAAAACTCTGAAGAAAGAGATTGAAGATGACCTGAGAAGATGGCGTGATCTTCCTTGCTCATGGATCGGGAGAATTAACATAGTAAAAATGGCCATCCTACCAAAAGCAATCTATAGATTCAATGCAATCCCTATCAAAATAACTACACAATTTTTTAAAGACATTGAAAGTTCAATTCTGAACTTCATATGGAAAAACAAAAAACCCAGAATAGCTAAAACAATCTTGTACAATAAAAGATGCTCCGGAGGAATCTCCATACCTGATCTCAAACTGTACTATAAAGCAATAGTACTTAAAACAGCATGGTACTGGCACAGCAACAGGCTGGTTGATCAGTGGAATCGAATCGAAGACCCAGATATGAATCCACACACATATGGTCACTTGATTTTTGACAAAGAAGCCAAATCCATTCAATGGAAAAAGGATAGCATCTTCAACAAATGGTGCTGGTCTAACTGGAGGTCTATGTGTAAAAAAATGAAACTGGACCCATATTTGTCACCTTGCACAAAACTCAAATCCAAGTGGATTAAAGACCTCAACATAAAACCAGAGACACTAACTCACTTAGAAGAAAAAGTGGGAAAGAGCCTGGAACATATAGGCACAGGAGACAACTTCCTGAACAGAACACCAACGGCCCAGGCCTTAATGTCAACCATTAATAAATGGGACCTCATGAGGCTGAGAAGCTTCTGTAAGGCAGGAGACACTGTCAAGAGAACAAAGCGACAGCCTACAGACTGGGAAAAAATCTTCACCAACCCTACATCTGACAAAGGTCTAATATCCAAAATATATAAAGAACTCAAGAAATTAAACACCACCAAACCGAATAACCCAATTGAGAAATGGGGCTTGGAACTAAACAGAGAATTCTCAACAGAGGAGTATCAAATGGCTGAGAAACACTTAAAGAAATGCTCAACCTCCTTAGTCATCAGGGAAATGCAAATCAAAACAACTCTGAGATTCCATCTTACACCCATCAGAATGGCTAAGATCAAAAATTCAAGCGACACCACATGCTGGCGAGGATGTGGGGAGAGAGGAACACTCCTTCATTGCTGGTGGGAATGCAAACTAGTACAGCCACTTTGGAAATCTATCTGGTGCTATCTCAGAAAAATGGGAATAGGGCTTCCTCAAGACCCAGCTATTCCACTCCTTGGAATATACCCAGAAGATGCTCCAGCACACAACAAGAAAATTTGCTCAACCATGTTCATAGCAGCCTTATTCATAATAGCCAGAACATGGAAACAGCCTAAGTGTCCCTCAGTAGAAGAGTGGATAAAGAAACTGTGGTACATATACACTATGGAATACTACTCAGCTATTAAAAACAAGGAATTCCCGAAATTTGTGGATAAATGGATTGAGCTAGAAATGATCATAATGAGTGAGTTAACCCAGAAGCAGAAAGAATCAAATGGTATATACTCACTTATATCTGCATACTAGCCCAAGGGGCATGTCCCACGAAAGCCTTCACTTACCAGGAAACTGGGACAGAGGGGAAGGCATCCTATTGGGACTCTAAATGAGAGACGCATGGGAGAACAGCAAAATAAAAGGATCCAGAGGGTCCTAGAAATCTACAAGTAGAACAATATGATAGGCAGATTTGGGCCCAGGGGTCCCGCTCAAACTAAGGCACCAGCCAAGGACAATACAGGAGGTAAACTTTAAACCCCTTCCCAGATGTAGCCAATGGTCAGAATATTCTCCACAGTTGAGTGGAGAGTGTGATACGACTTTCTCACATACTCTGGTGCCTCACATTTGACCATGTCCCCTGGAGGGGGAGACCTGGTGGCACTCAGAGGAAGGACAGCAAGTAGCCAAGAAGAGACTTGATACCCTATGAGAATATATAGGGGGACGTAATCCCCCTCAGGAACAGTCATAGGGGAGGGGAATAATGGGAAAATGGGGGGGGGAGGAATGGGAGGATACAAGGGATGGGATAAACATTGAGATGTAACAAGAATAAATTAATAAAAAAAAAAAAAAAAAGGAAAAAAAAAAAAATGTGGACCAGATAAAATGCCTCCTTTATTTAAGCCACGAAAGGCCTTTGTTGTACCACTGGGTGTGCCCACCATGGGACATGGGCTGATGTCTGCCTGCTCCTTCATCTCCGGCCCTTGAGTTTCTACCATCCCTACTTGCTCCAAAGTAGGGATCCCTCTTCTGTAGTAGACTTATAACATTCCAAAGTAGGGATCCCTCTTCTATAGTAGACTTATAACATTCCAGGAGAGTTCACTCACTGTTCCTCAGTGTGAATAGTGCCCTCCCTAAATAAAGATAGATAGAGATATAGAGGTGACACATATATAGTGAGATAGAGATAGATACAAATATAATTTAAAGATCGCATTTAAAGATCAGCTTATGAACTATTTTCTTAGCAAGCCTTGTATTAAACATCTATTTCAAATTATTAGTACCATGGCTTGTTAAGACATGGTATTTTACTTGTAGATATGATCAGGAGCTGAAATTATTTTGGCTTTTGTTTGTTTGACACTGTTTCTCCTGTCTCCTCTCTGTCTTCTTTCTTGCCATGTTCCTCAGCTTATTCTTTTCACATCTTAACTTGACTTATAGTAAATCCTATGACCTTACTAATGATGAAGCCCAGCTCATTTAAGTAGCTCTTATATTACTTTGCTAATAAATTTCAGTTCTCAATTCCTCCAGAAATAATCAAAGGGAATTACTTTTTAAAATGGAATCTTTTTGCAGCAAGAAAACTCAGCCTTAGTCAATGTAAGCAATTGTAGCTTTGGGGAATGTGAGCAACGTTCTTGGCCAGACCTTCTGCCCCGAGTTTGAGGAAAGCAGTTCTCAAAAGGTATAAGACAAATTAGGAATGACCACACAGCAGGGGCCTAAAAAGGAAGAGATCTTCAGAGAGATGGAAAATAACAATGGCATTCTGATAATACAGTCACTGATCACATATTAAAAAAAAAATCAAGCCGTAGGTATGGCCTGCTATGAGATCATATTTTACAAAGACAAATGATAAAGACAGAATAAACACTATATAACCAAAAATAAAAATAAGAGTTCTATAAATTTGCAATTTGACCATGAGTCAAGTTCAAAATTGGCCTGTGTAGCCAGAGAAAAGAGAATAAGGAAAGACACTACTGCTTTTTAAAAGGTTCAAAATTAGCACTATCCAGAATAAAAAGAACATAAGAGCTAAGTTTGGATAAAATGATTTTATTGATTTTTATTAGTAAAAGATTTAAGCTCCAAACCCAGGAAGATGGCTCAGCTGGTAATGGTGCTTGCCACAAAGTCTGATGACCTGAGTTTGATCTTTTTTTTTTTTTTTTGAGCTTTAATATGTTTTATATAATTATAATATGTTCTTGACCATTCTAAAGCACAAGCCTGAACTCTCAGGAAATATTAGCTTCAGGGTTGGAGAGATGACTCAGCAGGTAAGAGAAAAACTGTTGCTTTCCCAGAGGACCTGGGTCTGATTTGATTGCCAGAGCCGACATACTGGCTTACAACCATCTATAAGTCTAATACCATAATGTTTAACACACTCTCTGGGCTCTGAGGGCCAGGCAGGCATGTGGAACACAGACATACACAGAGGCAAAAACCCCTTGAGAATAATAGGGATAGAGGAAAGAGAAGGCAACCAACTCCACAGCCCAGAAAATATCTTTAATAGAATAATAGAAGAAAATTTCCCCAATTTGAAGAAGGAGATGCATATGAGCATACAATAGGCATACAGAACACCAAATAGAATAGAACTGAAAAGAAAATCTTCCCGCCACATAATAATAACACAAAATATACAGAACAAAGAAAAAATATTAAAAGCGGCAAGAGAAAAAGGCTGAGTAACATATGAAAGCAAACCTATCAGAATTACTCCGGACTTCTCAACAGAGACCATGAAAGCCAGAAGGGCCTGGACAGAGGTTCTGCAAACCCTAAGAGAACACAGATACCAGGCAAGATTACTATACCCTGAGTTTGATCTTAGGGATCCACATAGTTGGCGAAGAGGACCGATTCCTGCTAATTGCCCCCCCCCCCCCGCCCCGTGGCCTCCATAGAGAAGCTGTGAGATGAGCCTGCTCCTAGTACAGCAGTAAATGTAATACATTTTTTGAGACAGGGCATAATGCATTTTTAGAAGATTTATGTTCTGCTATTGCATTGCTTCCAACTTATGCACCAAAAGAAAGAATTTCATAACGAACAGGTAAAACTGGAGAAGAGAAAAATAAAGTGTGGCAAAGAATCAGATGTATGAATTAATGAATTCAATAAAAATGGAGTCTCAAAATAGCACAATGTTTAAAGAATTAAATGAATAGTGTAGACGCTAATAGACTGAAACCTCAGTGTAAAGCTCAAAAGGAATGAAACACGATCTTAAACATCCCTACCTATTCTTGGTAAAATTCTAACGCATGCATTCATAAATGAAGTAGGAACACTACAATATGTTAAGATGTACAGGCAAAACAAGACAGCTTCCAAACACAGTTTCCTTATCAAATAAGCTTGGAAGATAGTGAGATAACTGAAGTAAATCAAAGCTCTTATCAAGTTATAATGTTCACTATAACAGTGGCTTTCCAAGAAAGAAAAAAATAAGGCATGGTGCTTTTAGTATTTTCTATCTTTTAAAAAGTGGATTAAGAAAGTGAATATTTTGTAGTTTTTCTTTTAAAGTTTTATCCAAATTTTCATTATGCATCTATGTGCGGCTATGTACATGTATGAATACAGGTGTCCTAAGTCCAGATTAACATGTGGGATCCCCTGGAAATGAAGTTACAGACAGTTGTGAGCTGCCACCTGACTTGATTGTTTCACACTGAACTCAGGTTCTCTGCAGGAGCAATGTATGGTACCTGCTGAGCCATCTCTTCAGCCTCTACTTTATAGTTTCATAGTTTTGTCTCTCGTATTCAACTCTTTCATTGATGACGCAAAAGACACCAATAGGTTCCACTCGTCACATCCATAGCCAACACAAGCTAGGAGCAACTGTTAATGTGATGGATGGCTGCATCAATTTTGAAAAATATTATGACAGGCTGAAATATTGGACTAAAACAAAATAATGTTGCGCTCCAAAATCACCCTGTGTGGAAAAGACAGGAGACACCTGGCTTAAAAGAAATTGTTATGAGCAAAGTCTAGAAAGTCAACAGTGTGATTGTCTGCAAAGAGAAACCCTGAGGTAAAAGATGTCTCACAGCAATGTTTTCACAGGAGAGGCAGGACTGAAAGTATGGCTGACCTCACTGTCTGCCATTGAAGGTTAGGTTAGAATGATGGTGCTGTGTTCGGGTGAAGACCATAAGGAAGTCAAATTGTCCGGATGTTATCACAGATCGGGAACATGAAGCTGGCACTGTCTTGTCTAGACAAGAGTACTTAGACTAAGACACTGCAAAACGGAAACACTGTGACTATGTGTTCCTCCAGAGGGGAAAATTCATTGTCTAATTGACGAAATGGCAAGCTCCCTTTTAGAAAAAATTTATTTAGTTTTATTGGTGTGTATGTGTGTGTGTGTGTGTGTGTGTGTGTGTGTGTGTGTACGCATGCACGCTTGCCTATGTGTGTGCGCATGAGGATGTGGGTGCCTACAGAGGCTAGAAATGAGTACCAGAACCCCCTGGATTTTGAGATACAGGTAGTTGAGAATGACCTGATGTGGATACTTTGCACAAGCAATAGTCACTCTTGGCCACTGAGTTGTCTTTTTAGCCCCACAAGTCCCATTTTCATGTATACGTTTAAGTCAGATTGAGTGACTATTTGACTAGAGTATTAAAGGTAGCATTCCTATTCTGACTTTTGCTTTCCTAGTCTAGATAGAATTTTAGAAGTGTATTATTTCAGTATTTTTCTGGCATACATTCTTAAAAGGTGTTCATGTACACTACTGTAGACTGTTTAATAAGGGAATGGTTTCAGACAATCTGTGTAAAGCTTTACTTTTCAGAGGTGAGAAAGGAAACATTCTGTGCTGTATCTTTCTTTGTGATTGGTATGTGCAGCACGCTGGATTTTATGCACAACCAGGGAGAAAGATTGGAGCCCACAAGCTTATCTAGTGAGGAAGACTGGCAGACAATCCAAAATAAGGACAGATATGTAATATACACAACCAAGGAAGAGCAACTCCTTCTGATGAAGAGATTGGGAAACATGGAGATTTAAAAAGTGTTTAGAGAAACAAATAAGAAAAGCATTTGTTGATTTTTTTTTTTAATGAAATCATGATAGCGATCTCACACACAATCAACTCACGGTAGCAGAGCACTGCAACCTGTGGGATCAGGTATCTCATGGTCTGCTTTCCTGCTGCCTGAGCATGACCTCAGAGAGAGGTTTTAGGTAGGCATAACTCTTTAGGTCTCCAAACTTATTTCTTCCCAGAGGGACATTAAAAAAGGATCAAAGTGAGGCCTTCAAAGTGGGGCTCACAAGTAACAGAAATATTGTCCTAATTCCAATGTAAGGCATTTAATTTGATCCCATGGCCATTTTGGAGCTATGTAATTTTTCTGTGTAAGAAAGTAATATTATTTCTCCAGGGTAATGCTGCATCCAGTGAGTGTTGCCTGCATGAATTCATTCTGAACCTCTAACTAAAATTATTTAAAAATCCTCTCTGTGTTTTTGATCAGTATCTAGGAAGGCTTTTCTGAATGAACTAAAGGAACTGGGTGAGGCTGTCTGTCATCCCCCGACACACGACTCTGAGGAATTTCTTTATTGTGAGAACATCACAGAAGTTGCCATAGGGGCACCTCCTCCCTTTCAAATTAGCCTTGTTAATATTTAACAACTACTAGCACTGAAGTCTTCCACTCTATATGCTAGCCAATCTGCATTTAAGTTGAAAGGTGACATTGATTTATTTGGGGTCATTTTTATCTGTGAACAGATTTGGAAAGGTCCTAATATCTGTTAATAGTGAGAACCCCTGGCTTTATTACTTTCTTGCGTGTGCACATTGAAGATATGGACTAAGTCAAGCATTGGTAAATCTGTTTTGTTTTTTTTTTTTTTAAAGTTCCACAGAAACACAAGAAGTGAACGCATCCATTCTTGGCTTACAGAGGGGAGGAGCACATGGATGCCTGGGCTCCAAAGGGACCACTTTATTCAGCTCTGTTTGTAGTTACATATGGTCTGTATAAACAGATGAAGGGTTTCTGGCTTCTCTTAGACTAGGAAGGGTAATAAAAATCTAGCAGCCAAAAGAAAAACATTGTTGGTGACAAACAAGTTTGATCAATGGTCTGAAAGCTTCAACTGGCCATTCTATTTCCTTAGTGACTTCCTCTTGTGCCAGCTGCTGCTGTGTGCCCTGTGTGATTGTAGGGCCTGGCTATTCATCATCCTTTGCTTTTCTTACCAAGCAGAAGGGTGCCAATGAGGCTGCTTGTTGCCTCAAGATAGCAGGTGGCAATGTTGGCAGTTAAGCAGTCAGCACAATGTCAACTTCACTCTTACTATTCTGCTCCAGAAAAACACTGAACTGAATGGGAGCCCAGTTCACCACTTCCTAAGTTCTTTTTTTTCAGTTATTATTTTAGCAGCATGGAAGTTCCTTATATTTAATAAGACTTAACTGTTGTTTATTTTGAGAGCACACGATCAAATTCTACACAATAAAAAGCTGCTTAAAACATCAGGTAAATCTTTTTTTGTAAAACAAAATATTCATAGTCTGTAGTAAGATTTTGAGTGGATGGTTGTTTCATCGATTGATCCTTCCATTATATCTGTAGAATTCATATCATCCTAGACTATCATAAACAGAACACGTTTTTTTTTCTCTGCTTAGATTCTATAAGTCGTTTTATAATTTCTATTCTGTTCTTATCCTCCTGACTCCTCTGTGCCTTGGGAGTCAAGTGTTCATTTCCACAACCTGTTTCAAAGGCCTGTATCTGAATGACCAGAGTTCCCTGCACAACATATGAGAACTCGAAATGTAAGAGAAGTAAATGGTATTAAGGCAGCTCGGATGATATAGGGTCAACCTGTGCTTTAATTCCTGTTTTACATTCTCCTAGATATAGGCTAAGGTTGGGACCTCGCTTGCTTTCATTTCTCCCACACTCCAGCATCAGCTTCTCATGAAGACATTTTCCTAACAAATTGGCAACAGAAGGTTTGTCAAGATCCCAGGATGGTGGGAATGGCCTCCTAAACACTGAACATGTCATAAAGTGTTTCCTCTTTTTTCCAAAGGTAAAAACACCTAGGAAAGCATGTGTGCATCAGAAAGTTGAAACCAAAAACTCTTCTGAAGTGTCCACTACAGGCTGTCTTCTAGCTTTACTAGTTAAAAAAAAATCTGGAAACGTACTCTCTTGTAGAGCAGTTTATTCTTTCTCACATATGTGCAACTGTTATAAACATCTTCCTATTGTGGGCTCAGATCATTCCCCAATTGTCCTCTGCACTACAGAACATCACAGATTAGAGCTGACCTTTCCCGCATGTCTGTAACAGTTAATTTGATGTGCAAGCCTACTGGGACCCAGGGACCCAGATATTTTGTCAAACATCCTGAGTATGTCTGTGAAATGTTTCCTGATGAGGTTAAATAATTATTGGCCAGGGAGCCCAATAAGGCCTCAAAAACAACAGCAACAAAAGGCTATTATTCATTGCTATGTTTTACCCACCAAACTAGATGGCAAAGCCTCATTACAGGAGACACCATACTGTGGTTCTGTATATAGTGAAACCAAGCTAGAACATAGCCGAATGCTTTCATTCTGGTGACTAGATCTGATGGTACCTGAAGGTGCTATGTAGGCTCCTTAGGCATAAAAATCACAAATAACTAAGTTGTGGCCCTGCATGCTATACTACTGACCTGTCAGAAAATATATACCCACTGATGCCATAGTGGCATGGCAGTTATGAGAGTCACTGACCACTTTCTTCTTGAATTTCCACAGGAAAGCACTCACATACAGCAATATAAACATGCTCAAAAGCTTGTGGTCGGAAAGGACATAGGACCTAGTAGGCAAACTACATCTTCTGTTTTGCTAAATGAGCATGATATCCTTATCAATTTTCATTATAAATATTTACATTTGTGCTCAGAGATTTGTGTTGTCTTCAGCTTTTGTCAGAAAAGCTTCTTTATACAGTTGAAGGGCATTGCTGCAGAGGCTCATGATGGATCAGTGTGCTGTGAACGAGTGTTGGCTGTGCAGCTATAAATGGGACATCTATACATAAACAGGACATGCACAGCTCGAAGAGCATCGCAGAAGATGCAGCTGAACGACTGTAAGAGCCAATGGAGGTGGTGTCGTGTCGTGGGATGCTGTTTTCCAGGCATACCATGCCATTGTTGTTGAACTTTCAGCAACTGTGAGTCCATGCACAAGACCTGCACAATATAAATCCATTTATATTGTATTATTGAGGTAGGGGAGGTGGGTCAAGAGGTCTCCTTGAGGGAATTAATAAATTTCTAGGGTAAAGGAATGAAAAGGTCTCACCCACTCCTTATAACTTGAAAGCAATTAATGATTAATAGAAACATTATTTTCAGTAGTTACTGGTAAGTTGTCCATGCTTTTGTAAGCAATCCTAATTTAAAAAAAAAGAAAAAAGAAAGAAAAAAAAAAAAAGAAAGTGGAACGGGCACTACTAGGGAAGAAAAGTATAAGTAGGAATAAGAGGAGGACAAGAAAAGATGCAAAGGGTAAATATGACCAAAACAGATATAATATATATATATATAATAACTTTAACACTTTTGGAATGAATTGATATATGCTAATGACTTCTTAATAAGCTGAATGTATTGGTAGAATGATTACAGTATACTCCCTGATGTAGGTGGGCCTCACCAAATCAACTATACTTTTTTTTTTTTTTTGGTTTTTCGAGACACGGTCTCTCTGTGTAGCCTTGGCCATCCTGGACTCACTTTGTAGACCAGGCTGGCCTCGAACTCACAGCGATCCGCCTGCCTCTGCCTCCCGAGTGCTGGGATTAAAGGCGTGCGCCACCACACCCAGCTTACAACTATAGTTTTTAATAGAAGAGACAGTCTAAATAATAAGGATTTTCTCATAGATCAGCTGCTTGAGCCTGAACAATGGTCTTTTCATGCTTTTAGATTAGATCTGAAAAACCATCTCTGCTTTTGTCCCAGACCTTGGTAAACTTTTGGCTGGAATGCATCTGTATATTATTGTGTTACATCATGATATAAATTGTACCATACACACACACACACACACACACACACACACACACACACACACACACACACACACACACATACAGCATACATCTACACATAAATACACACATTTGTCTGTGTGTGTGTATGTGGTGCATGTGTGTGTGTGTGTGTGTGTGTGTGTGTGTGTGTGTGTGTGTGTATAGTCAGTTGTATTTCCTCTGGAGAACTATCTAGACACATACATCACTGTACCACTCAAGAAACATATCTATAAATTCTGGTTTAAAAACTGGTGATAGAGCAAATACCTTATCTCCTGCTCCCTGCCAGAATTCTTTGCCATCTGCTATGTTGCTTTGGATTGAATGATTATATTTCAGTGAAACTTAAGGAAAATACAACTAACACAATCTCATACACTAATAATAAAAAATATTCTCAGTACATTATCAGAGTTCTGAGTGGATGGAATAAAAAAACATTTTAATTTGAAAATTCAGTTTTGAGAAGTGATTAAACACAGAGAGTGAGTGTGTGGTCGACCTTTATAATGGGCACTTCTGGGGAGTTTGGGATAGCATAAGGAGCGTGCCGTAAGGAAGGTTCCAGAACTACTAACAAAAATTCTTGGTTAGCAGTTAGTTTTTCAGACAAACCTAACAACAACAACAACAACAAAAAAAAAAACCCAAAACTTTCACTGATGATTGAACAATTACCTAATCTATACAAGCTTTGAAAAATAATAAGTTTGAATTCTATTTTCTGCTTTATACAGTAACTTTTTTTTTTCTGGATAGCTTTTATATGATGTAGGAAGGCATACACTGACTTGGTCAACAGTTTTAGGACAGATATCTGAGTATATATGAGTAAAGGCCAAAGGACCAAAATTGACATTTTTTAACATTGTAAGGCAGATAGATAGATATCAAGTGACTAAGATATGCAGAGAATTTCATACGTTACAAAATTGTTATTTCCAGGGAATATTTCCTTGAGGAGGTCACTTGCTGCATTTTTAATCATGACCACTTGTTTTTGTGTGTTGATCAACAAGTTAATGAGTTAATAAAAGTGATTTAAGAAATTATAACTGGTGCTGAGTTTTCTTTTTGAAAATTTAGGCATCATATTGGCTTTATTTACTTAACTTACATCACTCTACATTTGATAGTAATTTTCCTTTGGCATCATAAAAAATAGAATTTATGACTTAATCAGTGTTGCTTACACAGAGAACTTCTGGAGAAAATATGCACCATTTGTAAGTTATGGTCTTGGATTATTTTTAATAATCTAACATACCAATTTTTAATTTAAATCTTCTAGCATGTCATCTTCTAAAATAGACATTGCTAAAAACTGGAAAGGAATAGTGTTAAAGTCCAGAAATTAAGCCAAGGCAAGACGACACAGAGGAAATCACAACCTATCATTAGGCCCACTTACTTTCTCTTTGATGTGAAAGTGATTTTGGAGAAAATAATATCTGAAAACATTCTTAACAGAAGATTCTACAAGTAAAATGAGTTCTTTTGATCCTAAGAATATGAAGCTCTTGTTTAATAGTAATTATTCTTTAGAAGTGGTGACTGAAAAAGTACATGTAATTCCATTTTTTAAAGGAATGTCTGAAAATAAAGTAAGCCATTTTGCGCCTATTAAATTCACAGTCCTTGGAGTTATAAGAAATGTCCGAAGATCTGGAGACATGGTAGGCAAGACATCTTATAGTCAGATCAATGGCATACCCTCAGAAGACTTTAGAGGGGATTAGATCTTCTCTGCTCATTGCAGATTCCTACTAGTTCTACTAAACATCCTTGTGTAAGCAGGAAATTAGCTTACTGTTGAGCCTAGACTTAAACCATGTGATTAACTGACAGAGACGAAGACTGCTCGACTACTGGCATGTATCTGTATTTATAGACCTGCACATATTCTCTGTCCATCTGTCCTCTGTTTCTCTCTGTCTCTCTCCTCTCTTCCTTTTTCACCTGCTCCCTCTCCCAGACCTCTACAATATTATGTGACTGCATAAGAACACCAAAATCTTTCTGGAATGCTCCTAGAAACATGTAGTATGTGCTGGTTTCATAACCATGACACGCATGATCTCCTATGGCATTCTAAAGATTTCATTTTAGGTGCTTATATGTAAGCACAAAAGCAACCAGCCTTAGCTGAGGAGAAAAATAATTATGCTTGAGTTCGACAAACTGCCCCCTCCTCTTTTCTTATCATTTTCCAAGTTCTTAACATCATCAAATGGTATATACTCACTTATATCTGCATACTAGCCCAAGGGGCATGTCCCACGAAAGCCTTCACTTACCAGGAAACTGGGACAGAGGGGAAGGCATCCTATTGGAACTCTAAATTGAGAGACTCATGGGAGAATAGCAAAATAAAAGGATACAGAGGGTCCTAGAAATATACAAGTAGAACCATATGATAGGCAGATTTGGGCCCAGGGGTCCCACTCAAACTAAGGCACCAGCCAAGGACAATACAGGAGGTAAACTTTAAACCCCTTCCCAGATCTAGCCAATGGTCAGAATATTCTCCACAGTTGAGTGGAGAGTGTGATATGACTTTCTCACGTACTCTGGTGCCTCACATTTGACCATGTCCCCTGGAGGGGGAGACCTGGTGGCACTCAGAGGAAGGACAGCAGGTAGCCAAGAAGAGACTTGATACCCTATGAGAATATATAGAGGGAGTTAATCCCCCTCAGGAACAGTCATAGGGGAGGGGAATAATGGGAAAATGGGGGGGGGAGGAATGGGAGGATACAAGGGATGGGATAAACATTGAGATGTAACAAGAATAAATTAATAAAAAAAAAGAAAAAAAAAGAATAAATATGCACGAATATTTGTTTATTGAGCAGTTATCTTTAGAGTGAGTGAGAGCCTATCCATACAGGAGATGCAAATATGGATGCTATAATTTTTAATTTATTGTAATTTATTCAGATTACATCTCCATTGTTATCCCCTCACTTGTATCTTCCCACTCCCACCCTCCTTTTTTTCTTCCTCCCTGTTCCCGTCCCCTAGACCTGACAAAAGGACACTTCCTCCCACACCATGACCACAACCTAACAAGTCTCATCCCGATAGCCTGTTTCTTCTTCCTCTAAGTACCCTCAGGTCCTCCCCCACAAGGGGAAGTGCTCAGAGACAGTCCCTGCTCTCCCCACAACTGTGGAGAATGAACTGAAGAAGAGGATTTACCTTTGAAGAGATAGACAACTAAACAGGCATACACCAAAGTTATATGACACATGTGCAACAATGTAAGTGTGTATTGAGTACAAGGATAGTACAGACCCAATGGGGCTGCATTCCATTTAGTACTAGAACAACCAAAGTCTGTCTGGGAACTTCAGAAAGTACATGGAATTTCCTGGCATGAGGAAAAGCTTCATGGTGAGCTGTACAAGTAGACAGGTAGAAGGGAATACATAATTAATATGCAAATGTGTGCCATGCATGTTGTTATGTGATATTAGTGGAAGAAACCAAATATCAAAAAGATATTTCTATTATCCCAAATTTCTGGTGGAAACTTTTCCGTGTGAATTACAATGATTTATATTTATACAAGATTAAACATACAGTTCCTACAGGAAGTCAAAACAAAAGTGAAATAGTAACCAAGAAAACCACAAGTAATTAATGGTACCAGTTTTTAAATTCAGGGACATGTTATAGCATGAGAGCAGTGAGTAGGTCAATCTCTGCTTTGGTCTCCGCTTCATGGAATCTCTTAGTGCATTTCTCCTTAGTATCTACGGAGATACACACATCCTTATTGGTTTATTTTATCCCTTCAGTGAGTCTAGACTTTCTAAGAGTTAAATATTTGAAAGTTACTTTTATGCTGTCTAAATGATCTTAAACATCTTACCAGAAGATACATCAGAACATCCACGATCAATTCCAGTGCTAGATAATTTATGGCTGGCTTGACTACTAGAAAAATGCTTTTGTGGTCCCCAGCACCTATCTGCTTACAAGGCTGAGGAGACTTCTAAGGAGACTTTGGTTTTATACAAATTTCATCATCTGCATCTGTCTTTGAACCTTAGTTGTCTTTCTGTGAAGTACTTATGAGGGTTTTTGTTGTTGTTGTTGTTTTGGTTTGAGTTTTTGTTTGTCCATTTTTTAAAAAATAAATTCAGTAATTAAAATTAGAGTTCTGAGAAAGCAGACTACTGAGAAAATTGTGCAACAATTATATTGATACTGAGTCTTATTTAACACTATTGAATATATGTAACTGTAAAACAAATCTCTTCCATAAAAGGTAGCACTATTGCCATCATCAGAGGAAACTATGGTCAGGATGCAATGTATGAGAGAAGAATTAAAATAAAGTAAACTCAAACTTTAAAAAAAAAATCAATAAATAGATATTAACAAGAAAATAGCAAGAAACTCATCTCTTAAGTAGTAAACAATGGGGTGATAGCAATATGCAGAAAAGATAAGGTCTTTTCTGAATATGTCAAATTATTTGATCTTGGTGATCTGTGTGTCTTTCATGCCTTTCTGTCTGAAGTTGATTTATGCTTTCTTCATCAGCTTAGAAAATGTGTCCAATATTAAAAGGAAATTCTTCATAGTTTGTCTAGACACATGATATTTTGTTAGGAGCAAACAACATTCATGTTTCAAAGATTGTAAGATAGTTTTAATAAATATTTCAAAAATTTAATAGTGTTACATTCTTGCAGAAAATTCTATTACAGTTGGAGGAACATTGGTTTATCAAGCATACCGACATTACCAAATCATCACTTGACGGACAGCTTGGCTCTGAATACAGTCAGTCTTTCATGAATATGTGTTGGGTGTGGTATTGCCATGGTATAGACAAGTATGATGAATGGAATTTCATAAAGAAATTTATGAGGTTCCAGGAAAACATTACATCTATATTAAAATCTGGGAGTTAACCCCCTGGTCAACACCATACGCTCTCCTAAAACACAAACGTTGCCTGGTGTTCTTTAGTGGTTCAACTGTGCTGCAGCTTTTCTTACTGGGTGAGGTATCACTGATATGGGGAGTAATTGTCTACATTGATATTCTAATTAACTCTATGCTGAGCACTTTGTAGTGACATATGTTAGATGGGAGACACTGTGATATCTGAAAGCATCATTATTTTATCATACAGATGTCTAAACCAAGCATAAATTTTGAATAAAAAGTGAAATATGGAGTTTTCTTTTCCAGCATAGTTAAATGCCATATAAAGTTAGAATGGAAGAATAAGTAGAGAAAACTATGATGACTTGAAAGGTCTTAAACATGTAAATAAGTGGAAAACCACAGAGAAAAATCCATAGAGGACCCTGTTTTTCTTCATGATAGAAAACATCTTTCATATTCAAGTCAGGTACTGAGGTAAGGAAGTTAATTGCTTTGAGTTTCAGGTGGGAGTCCAGTGTGGACTTAGACAAAGACAAAGATGATTTCTTTAGGC
Organism: Acomys russatus; assembly: GCF_903995435.1. Taxonomy (NCBI): domain Eukaryota; kingdom Metazoa; phylum Chordata; class Mammalia; order Rodentia; family Muridae; genus Acomys; species Acomys russatus. Next base: position 39,795,987 of record NC_067144.1, on the reverse strand, counting down.
AGGAGAAATCATATGATGATAAATAAGAAATGTATTAGCCTGAAAATTACAACAATAACCAACACATTGGCACATGCCAAGGGTGCAACTGTGACACCCTTAATTCTTAAGGATGATCAATAAATGTCTAATTGGACTTGACGTTCACTTAATAGGAAGAAATTAATATCTGGTACTATAAATCTAGTGAACTCCTTATGGAGTAGGTCATGAATCCTGGAGGAGAATCAATTACTGTCACTTTCCTAAGTCATTAAATTATCTATCTGTATTCATAATATTTATCTTTATGCCTGCAGATAAATGTAGCTCTCACTCATCATTAAAGAAACTTCTTATTGCAGCAGTTAGTAGACCATCACAAAAATCCTAAACTCTTTAAAATACAAAGAACAACTGACTGAGGGATGTCCAAACCCCTACATCTATAACACAACCTTTATTCCTAAGAAACATCTTAGATGAGGGGTGTAGAGAGATTGTAAGGGCAAGAGAACTAGGAGTTTTACTACAAGAAGTGTCTTATATGTCCTCAATTTAATTCATGCGCCCATGAAATCTCAACCACGTGGTTGCCTAAACAAGAACAGCACATTGACAATAGCAGTTGACATGCCAATGTGGAAAGGAAAATCTTCCAAGATCCCACTCCTAAAAGGCAAATGATGACTACAAAGAGAAGGGTGTTCAGTCTTCTCCTGGGATGAGCATCCTGATAGGTTACCTAAGCCACACTGGTCATCTCCAAACACATATACATACAAGCAACACTAAATGAACTCAGAAGATTATATATATATATATAATAACTCAGAAGAATATATATATTACACATATGTTCATGTACATAAGCCCTTATAAGCTCATTGTTTCATCGTGTTGGATTTCAGTGTGATCATTTCTTTAAACTGCTATTGGTACCATAGAGGAGTTGAAGAAATGCTTATTTATGCCTCTCCAGGAAAAGTCATACAACAAAATATTTAAGGAATTTGAATTGAAAACTCACTTTTAAAATAACTTAATGCAAATTTTCTAATTTATTAGCTTTTGTAAGAAGCACCTTTGTTCTTCATAAGAGGTACTCTTCTAAATATCAACTCACCTCACCTTATTCCTCTGTAATATTCATCCATCCATGACAATACTATGCTATCGCCATCATGAAAATGTCAGCAGTACCTAAATTTTGCATTGCCAAACTGATAGTGAGTAACTTTACTGAACCAAAAGAGATTGATGCACAGGTCAGAAACAAAATATTAATTGTCATTGGTACACTTGTTGCTATCAATTGTTAGTCTATTTACTAACTCTTTTCATTCATTTATTTAGTTAATTGAGAATTAAAAATTACATATATAAATGTGTATAATGTATAATTTTCATATGTTGATAACAAATATATCTAAGTCCCAGTGATATGTTGAATACATTTCTAATGGCTTAAATTTTAATATACTCATTGTTTTACTTTTATAGTTTTTATAGTTAAATCTACCTTAGTAATTTCAAATATAATATATACTCATTAAATATAGTCACCATGATGTATAGTATATAAAGTAGACTAAACTGATTCACCCTAATAAAAATTTTGTCATTTGAACCACAGAGTAGAATGTATATTAACATAGATCAAAAAATGCTTTAAGCACATTATATTATGGCCAGCAACTAGTAAAAAGGATCATATAACAATATGGTTTACTCAAAAAAAGAAAGACTGATTTTGACATGTAGAAATAAATCAAAGCAACTCATTATTAAAGGAAAAATCATTTAAATATTTTAATAGCTACAGAAAATATTTTACAAAATTTGATGTTTGTTCATAACAAATATTCAACTGACTATCAATAAAAGAAAAGACTGTTCATTTTAATAATTTTTTTGGTAAAATTTTACATGGGCTGATGTCATGCCACACATGTGGAGGTCAGAGGTCAGTTTTCAGGGGTCAGTTCTCTCCTGTTACCATGCGAGTTCCAGGGATCGAACTCAGGTATTCAGCCTTGGCAACAAGTGCTGCAATGAATTAGATATCTCTTCTGTCTATTTTCTATGATTAAAATTTTACACTCAGGACATGAAGGACCAAACTACTTTACTCACTCTTTAGTATCATTAGTCACTCTAGAAGACCAAACTAATGAGTTGCTTGTAAGCATTTGGGAGAAAAGATTCTATCTATCCTCTCACTAATATTTATTTTTATTTTATTTCTGTATATGTGCATTTGTATTAATGTATGCCACTTATGTGTGGGTGTCTGCAGAGGATAGAAGAGGGTGTTAGAACCATTGGAGCTGGAATCATATGCAGTTGTGAGCTATGCAATATGTATGCTAAGATGAACTCTGATCCTCTGGAAGAACAGAAAGAATCCTTAACCACGGACCTATCTCACCAACTCCTATTTATATTTTTATATTCTTTTCAACATTGGCATATAGACTACTCAGGTGCAGAACACAGTTTCATTATTATATACACAAGAGAGGAGAAAAATAGGTCATGATCATATTGACCAAGAGAATACTTATTTTTAAGAAGTATCCAAGTGATGTATATAATCTCAGCAAGAAGAAAGACAAGAACACTAAGTCTTTATAATACAAGTTTCTGGGTTGAATGAGTGCTTTGTACTACATCCAAGGCAAGACCAGACATCCATGTGGTCTTAATCTTCTTTCCCTGGTTCCTGAGACTGTATAAAATGAAGAAAGAAGTCTATCACACATTATGTTCATGAGACTGTGTTTGGCTCCAATATATAATTATTACAATTATTTGGGATACTTGGTTAGACCTGCAATAAAAACTTAATCCAAGGACAAATACCAGCATTAAGGCTCATCACAAGTGCTTTTAATTAACCATTAGCTTAAAAATGTTAACCAAATACTCCCACAGCATTCCATTCTTCCCAATAATCCAATGACAAGCTTTCTTGATCCAGGACCAATGTATCCTCAGCTGTGAAGATTACCAAAGGGATGATATAATAATAATAATAAATACTATACTACTTACTACATTATCTTTTTATAAATTATAATAATCTTAAATTATTATAAATAGATGCACATTGAATAGTCATAAAGGCTATTCATCTGTGTGATGCTGGACAATTCTATTTGTGCATGGTTTATTAGGTGTATCCAACAGTTCCAAGACTCTGGCTTAATTTGAAGTCACAAAGAATAAATTCTTCTCCATTCTCCTACTAGGGCGTCCATGCATTGCGGGCACTTCCATTGCCTCTGGCTATATTTGTATTGAGGTAGTAATTATGCCCTCAAAACAGTAGCCGTGTGTAAAATCATTGAGACTATCTCATCAAGTCTCAAGTATCCTTTAACCAAATCAAGTGACCTCCACTGATATAATGTATAAGAAATATGAAGTATTAATGCAATACTCTACCTTACAATCTAATTTCATTTGCTGTATTCTCAGTGCTTAACTTAATGCTTTTCAGATATTTGTTTCATAAACAATGAGTTAATTATCTGATACAGTATATCCGTAATACATTTTTACATTTTATTAAATTTATTGATTTTACATCCCAATAACAGACCCCCTCCCTCCTCTTCTCACATCCTACCTTCCTATCCTCTATCCCTTTTCCCTTTGCCTTTCTCCTGAAAAAAGGAAGGCTCCCTTACAAGCCCACCCCAACACATCAATTCCCATCAGGACTAAGCACATCTTTTTACACTGAGGCCATAAATAGCATTTCTGCTAGAAAAAGTGAACCAGAAGCAGGCAACAGAGTCTGTGTCAGATACGAACCCCTCTCCACTTGCTAGAGGACTCACATGAAGACCAAGCTGCCCATCAGTTGCATACGTGTTTGGGCCTAGGTCCAGTACATGCATGCTCTTCAGTTGGTGCTTCTGTCTCTGTAAGCCTCTATGGGCCCATGTTAGTTGACACTGCTGGTCTTCCTGAGAAGTTCTTGCCCCCCTCTGTGACCTTCTATCCTTCCCCCTATTCCTGCACAAGACCTCTTGAGCTCTGCCTAATGTTTGGCTGTGGGTCTTTACCATCTGTTTGGATCCCCTGCATGGTGGAGCCTCTCAGAGGACAGTCATGCTAGGCTTCTGTCTGCAAGCATGGTAGGGTATCATTGATAGTGTCAGGAGTTGGCTTTCTCCTATGGGTTGGGTCTCAGGTTGGGCCAGGCCCTGGTTGGCTAAACCCTGATTCTCTGTTCCATCATTATCTGTGAACATCCTGTTGTCAGGGTAAATATTGGGTCAAAGGCTTTGTGAGTGAGCTTGTATCTCCCTCCATCCTCTGGAAGTCCCACCTGGTTAGGAGGTGGCTACTTTAGTCTCCATGTCCTCTGCAGCTAGGAGTTTCAGTTAGAGTTTCCCCTATATCCTCCCAGGAACCTACTCTGTGGAATGTCTCCAGCTTGTCTCAGAGATGTCCTCCTTTTTGGTTTCCCTTCTCTCTCCCAGGCCTCTTGCCTCCCATCCATGCTTTCCCTACATTGGATCCCCACCTTCATTCCCTTCTCACACCCTGCCCCACCCAGTTCCCACTTTTCACCTACTTTCCATATCTATTCTATTTCCCCTTCTGAGTGGGATTCAAGCATCCTCCCTTGGACCCTTCTTGTTACTCAGCTTCTTTGGGTTTATGGATTGTTGTGTGGTTATCCTGTAATATATGGCTATTATCCACTTATAAGTGAGTACATACCATGTGTGTTTTTCTGAATCTGGTTTTACCTCTCAAGATGATCTTTTCCAGTTCCATCCATTTGCCTGAAAAAAGCATACTTTCCTTGTTTTTGATAGCTGGGTAGTATTCCATTGTGTAAATGCACCGCAATTTCTGTATCCATTCTTCAGTTGAGAGACATCTAGATTGTTTCCAAATTCTTGCTATTATGAATAAAGATGCTATGAACATGATTGAGCAAATGTTCTTGCTGTATGGGGAGCATCTTTTGAATATATGCACAGGAGTCACATAGCTGGGTCTTGAAGTAGAACTATTCCCAATTTCTGAGAAAGTTCCATATTGATTTCTAAAGTGGTTGTACAAGTTTGCACTCCCACCATCAATGAAGGAGTGTTCCCCTTTCTCTACATCATGGCCAGCATGTGCTGTCGCTTGGGTTTTTGACCTTAGCCATTCTGGTGGGTGTAAGATGGAATTTCAGAGTTGCTTTGATTTGCATTTCTCTGATGACCAAGGATGTTGAGCATTTCTTTATGTGCTTCTCAGCCATTAGAGTTTCCTCTGTTGAGAATTCTGTTTAGCTCATTTAACTTTAATTGGGTTATTTGGTTTGTTGGTCTTTAATTTCTTGAGTTCCTTATTTATTTTGGAGATTAGCCCTCTGTCTGGCAAAGAGTTTTGTTCTGTTGACAGTGTCCTTTGCCTTACAGAAGCTTTTCATTTTCATGAGGTCTCAGTTATTAATTGTTGATCTTAGAGCCTGAGCTGTTGGTGTTCTTTCAGGAAATACTCTCCTATATTAATGAGTTCAAAGTTCTTCCTCATTTTCTCCTCCAATAGATTTAGTATATTCAATTTTATGATGAGGTCTTCCACTTGGAGTTTAGTTTTGTGCAGGGTGAAAAATATGGACCTATTTGCATTCTTCTGCATTCTGATACCCAGTTAGACCAGCATCATTTGTTGAAGATGCTTTATTTTTCCATTGTATAGTTTTGTCTTCTCTGTCAAAAATCAAGTGTCCATAGGTGTGTGGATTTATTTCTGGTTCTTCAATAAACTTCCATTGATTAAGCTGTCTGTTTTATGCCACTATAATGTAGTTTTAAAATTACTATTTCTCTGTAGTACAGCCTGAAGTCAGGGATGGTGAATACTTCCCAAAGTTCTTTTATTGTACAGATCTGTTTTAGCTATCCCGAGTCTTTTATTTATTTATTTTTCATATGAAATTAAGAATTGCTCTTTGAAGGTCTTTAAAGAATTGTGTTGACATTTTGATGGAAATTGTATTGAATCTGTAGGTTGCTTTTGGTAAGATGGAATTTTTTCTATGTTAATTGTAGTGATTTTCATCTTCTGATGTCTTCTGCAATTTCTTTCTTCAAAGACTTGAAGTTCTTGTCATACAAGTCTTTCACTTGATGGGTCAGAGTTATACCAAGATATTGTGGCTATAATAAAGTGTGTTGTTTCCCTAATTTCTTTCTCAGCCAATTTATCACTTGAATAGAGAAAAGCTACTGAATTTTTGAGTTAATTTTGTATCCACCCACTTCACTGAAGTTGTTTATCGGCTGTAGAAATTCTCTGGTAGAATTTTAGGAGCCACTTATGTACACTATCATATCATCTCCAAATAGTGATACTTTGATTTCTTTCTTTCCAATTTTTGTATCCTTGATTCCCATTAGTTGTCTTATTGCTCTCACTAGAACTTCAAGTACTATATTGAATAGATACAGAGAGAATGGGCAGCCTTGTCTTGTCACTGATTTTAGTTGAATTGCTTTAAGTTTCTCTCCATTTAATTTGATTTTGGCTACTGGCTTGTTCTATATTGCTTTTATTGTCCTTAGATATGTGCCTTGTATCCCTGATCTCTCCAAGACTTTTAGCAAGAAAGGGTGTTAGATTTTTGTCAAAGATTGTCTTGGAGTCTAATGAGATGATGATGATGGTTTTTTTTTTACTTCTAGTTTGTTTATAGGATGGATTACATTGATGAATTATCATATGTTGAACCACCTCTGCATCCTGGGATGAAGCCCAGTGGATGATATTTTTGATGTGCTTTTAGATTCGGTTTGTGAGTATTTTATTGAATATTTTTGTATCAATGGTCATGAGGGATATTGGTATGAAATACTCTTTCTTTGATGAGTCTTTGTATGGTTTATATGTCAAGGTGATTATGGCTTCATAGAATGAGTTTGGCAATGTTCCTTCTGTTTCTATTTTGTGGAATCATTTTGGGAGTATTGGTATTAGTTCTTTTTTGAAAGTCTGTTAGAATTCCATGCTAAAAAGCCCAGAGCTTTTTTTTTGTTGGGAGACTTTTAATGACTGTTTCTATTTTCTTAGGGGCTGTAGGTCTATTTGGATGGTTTACTTGATCTTGATTTAACTTTGCTAAGTGGTATCTATCAAGAAAAGCACCCATTTCATTTAGATTTTTAAAATTTGTAGTGTACAGGTTTTTGAAGTAAGACCTAATGATTCTTTGGGCCTTTCTTCGTGTCTGTTGTTATGTCCCCCAATTCATTTCTGATTTTGTTAATTTGTATATAGTCTCTCTGTCTTTTAAGTAGTTTGGATTAGGGGGTTATCTATCTTGTTGACTTTCTCAGAAAACAGCTCTTGGTTTTGTTAATTCTTTGTATTGTTCTCATTGTTTCTAAGTTATTGATTTTAGCTCTGCTGAATGATTCACACCCATTCTGTTCGCCTGTGTCTTTTTACTGGGGAATTGAGTCTATTGATGTGGAGAGTGTGTGTGTGTTCATGTCATCTTTTATTCCTCTCCTCTTCTCCTCTCTCTCTCTCGCTCTCTTTCTCTCTTTTCTGGTATGGAATTATTTATACCCTATATTTTCTTTGATGTTAACTTCCTTGGGTTGGAGTTTTCCTTCTAGTATTTTCTATAGGGCTGGATTTGTGGATAAATATTGTTTAATTTTTTTATTTGAATCTTTTCTTTTTTCCATATATGATTTTGCTGGGTATAGAAGTCTAGGTTGCCATCTGTGGTCTCTTAGAGACTTTAAGACATCTGTCTATGTCCTTCTACCTTTTTGGAGTCTCTGTTATTGAGAAGTTGCGTGTATTTCTGATATGTCTGCCTTTGTACGTTACTTGGCCTTTGTTCTGTAGGTTTAGTGTTTTGATTATTATGTGGCAGGAAGATTTTCTTTTCTGGTCCAATCTAATTGGTTCTGTATGCTTCCTGTATGTTTATAGGCATCTCTTTCTTTAGGTTGGGGAAATTTTCTGCTATGATTTTGTTTAGGATATTTTCTGGTCCTTGAAGTTTTTTGCCTTCTTCTATTCCTATTATTCATAGATTAGGGCTTTTCATAGTATCCCAGATTTCTGGATGTTTTCTGTTAGGAGTTTTTAGATTTAACACTTTCTTTGATTGACATATCAATTTCTTTTATTATATCTTCAATGCTTGAGATTCTCTCTTCCATTCTTGAATTGTGTTGCTGATTTTTGTGTCTGTTGTTCTTGTTCTCTTTTCTAGGTTTTCCATCTCCAGGATTCCATCAGTTTGTTTTCCTTATTTCCATTTTTAGGTTTTGAACAGTTTTACTAATGTCTTTCCCTTGTTTAATTGTGTTTTCAAGTATTTCCTTAAGTGATTTATTAATTTCTTCTTTAAAGGCCTCTACCTGTTTGATTGTATTTTTCTGTATTTCTTAAAGGGATTTATTCATTTCCTCATTTAAGGCCTCTATCATCTTTTTATTTTTATTTTTTTATTTTTTATTTTTTATTAATTTATTCATATTACATCTCGATTGTTAGCCCTTCCCCTGTTTCCTCCCATTCTTCCCACCCTCCCATTTCTCCCCTTCTCCCCTCCCCTATGTCTGTGACTGAGGGATATCTCCTCCCCCTATATATGCTCTCAGAATATCAAGTCTCTTCTTGCTAACTAGCTATCCTTCTTCTGAGTGCCACCAGGTCTCCTCATCCGGGGGACATGGTCAGAAAAGGGGCACCAGAGTTCGTGTGAGAGTCAGATCTCACTCTCCACTCAATGGTGGAGAATACCATGTTTGTCGGCTAGGTCCTGGTAGGGGTTCGAAGCTTACTGCCTATATTCTTCTTGGCTGGTGCCATAGTTTGAGGAGGACCCCAGGATCCACATCTGCCTGTCATAAAGTTCTTCTTGTAGGTTTCCAGGACCCTGTGAGCCCTACTATTTCTTCTTTCTTCCATGCTACTCTTGCCTAAAGTCTCAATCGGATATCCTCTCCTCTGACCTACTTTCTTGGTAAGTAAAGATTTTCATGGTACGTATCCCTTGGACTAGTGTTTTGATATAAGTGAGTATATACCGTTTGTCTCTTTTTGCTTCTGGGTGAACTCACTCATCATGATAATTTCTATATCAATCCATTTGTCCACAAATTTCGAGAATTCCTCGTTTTTAATAGCTGAGTAGTATTCCATTGTGTAAATATACCACAGTTTCTTAGTCGATTCTTCTACTGAGAGACACTTAGACTGTTTCCATGTTCTGGATATTATGTATAGAGCAGCTATGAACATGGTTGAGCATATGTCCCTGTTATGTGGTAGGGCATTTTCTGGGTATATTCCATCATCTTTTTTTTTTTTCCTTCAGTTTTTTTTTTTTATTAATTTATTCTTGTTACATCTCAATGTTTATCCCATCCCTTGTATCCTCCCATTCCTCCCCCCCCCATTTTCCCATTATTCCCCTCCCCTATGACTGTTCCTGGGGAGGATTACCTCCCCCTGTATATTCTCATAGGGTATCAAGTCTCTTCTTGGCTACCTGCTGTCCTTCCTCTGAGTGCCACAAGGTCTCCCCCTCCAGGGGACATGGTCAAATGTGAGGCACCAGAGTATGTGAGAAAGTCATATCATACTCTCCACTCAACTGTGGAGAATATTCTGACCATTGGCTAGATCTGGGAAGGGGTTTAAAGTTTACCTCCTGTATTGTCCTTGGCTGGTGCCTTAGTTTGAGCGGGACCCCTGGGCCCAGATCTGCATGTTCATAGCAGCCTTATTCATAGTAGCCAGAACATGGAAACAGCCTAAGTGTCCCTCAATAGAAGAGTGGATAAAGAAACTGTGGTACATATACACTATGGAATACTACTCAGCTATTAAAAACAAGGAATTCCCGAAATTTGTGGATAAATGGATTGAGCTAGAAATGATCATAATGAGTGAGTTAACCCAGAAGCAGAAAGAATCAAATGGTATATACTCACTTATATCTGCATACTAGCCAAGGGGCACGTCCCACAAAAGCCTTCACTTACCAGGAAACTGGGACAGAGGGAAAGGCATCCTATTGGGACTCTAAATGAGAGAAACATGGGAGAATAGCAAAATAAAAGGATACAGATGGTTCTAGAAATCTACAAGTATTCCATCATCTTTATAAGGTTGAATTTAAGGTCATCCTCTTATGTTTCAGCTGTGTTAGAGTATCAAAGGCTTGCTGTAGTAGGAAAGTAGGATGGCCTTTAGCCATTAGGATGCCCTTGGTGTTGGCTCTGGTAGCTGGACCTCAGGTGGGTTAGGATGTTTCTGGTGTCCCACAGGCTTCTGCTGGTTCTTCTGGATCTGCTGCCTGTGCCCCAGGCAGATCAGGAGTAGGTGGAGATGGCTGTACACTGAATGTTGCTCAGGTCCCCCACAGGTCTCCTCAGGATGGTGGACAACGCTGGCTGTGCCTCAGGTGGACCCGTTCATAGTTCTTTATATTGATTTGTATTTTATCTATCTATCCATCCATTTATTTATTTATTTATTTATTTATAGCTACAGACTGACTTTATCCAAACTCTCTGCCCAAAACAATGGAAACATGGGGGCTATAACATGGTTAAGGGGCATCTAGTCCTCCCTTCCCCCACTACAGCATAGGATTCTCTTCAAAGCTTCATGTGGTGACCATTCTGTTGTATAACCACTTGGCTGGCTTTTGCATCTCAAATACATGTGTGATGACTACCTTTAGCATTCTGCTTGACACAATCACTACATTGTGTATTGGCTAGGAGTAGAGAGAGTGAGCTAAGGACTAGGCATGTGTGTGTTTCTTCTCTTTCTGTTCTTGACTATGGATGTGATAAGCTGTTTTGAGTTCCTGCCCCTGTGACCTCCCTGCAGCGATGGAGTCTACTTCAGAATTGTAAGGTATAGTACACCTTCTCCTTTCTGAACTGTTTTTGGTCAGTATATCTATCACAGCAATAGAAGTGAAACTAGATAACACGACACCCCTTCCCACTTTCATTTAGTGGTTGATAGCCCTGGGCCTTTGTCCTTGCCCTTCTCTCTTGTTTTTTGGCTTCACTTAGTAGCTACAGATTTGAAAGTCTCCAGTACTCATCCTGGTACTTTATCTTTCAATTGTACCATCTGCTACAAGTATATTAATTTGAAAATTTAAAGTTAATTTCCCCCATTTCTTAGTTTTCAACCAATGTCATATAGCTAGAGTAAAATTATTAATAAAAGGGATTCAAAATTACTTTCTTTGTCTTCAACTAACAAGGAACAGAACAGCCCAGAAGGGAGAGCGTATTTTCCATTTTAGCTTCAACTTCTTATAAAATCACTTATTTCATTCATGAAAAATCCATTCTCTTTGTTTTCATAAAACTTTAAAAAAATCAACAGTCATTTCCCCTGGCTCATTAAAATTACCTTCAGCCTGGCCTGTGATACAGATACACTTCTAACTCTGAACGTAAACAAGGGATGCCAGGAAGGGTAACATGGGGGTTTAAAGAGCCACTTTAACCCTGAATTACACATGAATTTCTTTTCCACACTTAGATTAACATCCACGGTAGTCAGACCTCATAAATAATGTCACTTCCTAGCTCAAAAACTAACAACAACAAAACAACAAAAATCAAAACCCCAATGTCACGTGTCACATGAGCTATCTACCAAGGAGTTGGTTAGAGGGAAACTCCAACTGATTCAAGCACTAGTTCTGACTTCCATCAACAATGATCATGTGGGATGCTACTTGTGAGGTATGGATTTATTTTATTGTAAATACAAGAAACTTCAGCACTGTGCCTTGTCCAGACTACCATACCTCCGCTGGTCCGAAGTTGAGCATCACTTAGCTCTTTCTCTTCTGGACAATCCAGCTCCTATGGGCATCTGATGCCATTCCACTGAAGAAAGTACTGACCAAAGAGATAAATGCCAGAGTGGCACAGAAACAACTATACATTTTACAACTCCATGGGTATTCAGAGAAAAGAAAAAAATGTGACAAAATTAATAAATAATACTTATGAATAGCCACTTTGTGCCCTGTATTTATGCATATAGAAAGAAGTGGTGTGTGTGTGTGTGTGTGTGTGTGTGTGTGTGTGTGTGTGTGTATGTGTGTGTGTGTGTGTTGCAGAAAGTGAAGAGTATATATGTGTAATCAATAAGGCCAATGGAGCGTAAAGACCTCATCACTCTTCTTCTTTACTAGCTTATAATCTAATAATGACAAAACTGACCTACTTGAAAAAAGAAAAAAAAATGACTCACATGCTTATAGTAAGTACCCCAGATGTTCAAAGCAGAGGAAAAGATTGTGTCACAATATAGTCATCTTTGATTTTCCCAGCAGTAACAATCAATCTCTATTAGCTGAATAATTACTAAGAAAAAGTATTACTTATTCAAACTACCAAAGCTGAAGCCTCCCCCGCAGATCTAAATTGAAAACTAACCAAAACAGCACAGACTAATACAAATTCTGGAGTCAGGCTGCTCGCACTTAAGTTGTAACCTTGCTTAACATGGGGCCTCGGGTAAGATACTTGATTCTCTGCATAACTTCCTAACATAAAAAATTGGATTTTAAACTAAGGCACCAGCCAAGGACAATACAGGAGGTAAACTTTAAACCCCTTCCCAGATCTAGCCAATGGTCAGAATATTCTCCACAGTTGAGTGGAGAGTGTGATATGACTTTCTCACATACTCTGGTGCCTCACATTTGACCATGTCCCCTAGAGGGGGAGACCTGGTGGCACTCAGAGGAAGGACAGCAAGTAGCCAAGAAGAGACTTGATACCCTATGAGAATATATAGGGGGAGGTGATCCCCCTCAGGAACAGTCATAGGGGAGGGGAATAATGGGAAAATGGGGGGGGGGGAGGAATGGGAGGATACAAGGGATGGGATAAACATTGAGATGTAACAAGAATAAATTAATAAAAAAAATGTTTAAAAAAATTGGATTTTTCTAGAATGTCCCATGGGTTTAACTGGATAATAAATAAGTTTCCATCATTTTGCGCACAGCATAGTAAGAACCATGGTAAGAACCACATTACATATTCACTCTTATTTGTAGTCTAGTGCTTTGGTAGTATTATATAAGAATTGGTGTCATTTCTGATTTCTACTATGACATGGTTGTCCTTTCCAAAGATGTCAAAGAAACCTGGGAACACTTACTGGCCAGCACTCGAATTCAATGTATGTTATTGCTGAACAAAACAGTCCAGGCTAAGTAGGTACAGATAGACTGGCTGTGCCAGAAGGCACTAAAATACTTTACTTGAAAAAAACTTGGTCTAATCTTCCTGCTTATACCCCTTGCCAATTTTTTTGAGAAATCAGACAGGATTATATTAGAGAGCTAAAAAAGCTTTGTAGACAGTGGCTTATAAGTTATCTCAAATATTGAAACTATTCTTCTTTGGGCTATGCCTGCCGATGCCCAGCTAACACCTCAGCTAGCCAGGGATCCCTGTGTACATCAGTACTTCCCTCTCTACACAGGTGTCATGAAGGTGAGCTCTCTCCACGTCTTGACATTTTTGAGGAAACAACAAGTAGCGCGTCCAGTATGCATTAGGAAATGCACAGGATATGCATGCTGCTTAGAATTAGTTTGCTATGACCTTCTACTTCCCTGCAAAGGGACTTTCTTCTTTCAAGAATGTTTACCTTGCCTCTGGGACAGCTGACTTTGTCATAGAGAATGATGGTGTCATTTAAGACAGAAGGATCTTCAGTTAACAGAACAACTGACAGTTAAACTTGAGATGGCTCTAAAGATGATAGGATCCCAATGCACTGTTTATCAGCTGTCTGTAGTCTTAAGTAAAATACTTGGGTTTTTTGCCATTTCACTTTTTAAAAATATTTTATTAATTTATTCATATTACATCTCAATGGTTATCTTATCCCTTGTATCCTCCCATTCCTCCCTCCCTTCCATTTTCCCCTTACTCCCCTCCCTTATGACTGTGACTGAGGGGGGACCTCCTCCCCCTGTATATGCTATGCTCATAGGGTGTCAAGTCTCTTCTTGGTAGCCTGCTACTTTTACATTAAGTGTTTGCCTGTGTCTTCTTCATAACTTTCTAAGATTGAGAGAGCAGTCATCATCTTCCTTTTTATAACCGATCTATGGCTTAAAGAAATACAATGCATCACTCAATTGCCTTTCACAACAATGTGGGATTTATCACAGTTCGACTTGCTTTCAGCCTCATTCTCTTATAATCTTCATCAACAGAAGTGAATTTTTCATAACTATGGATAAAAGAGTAAAAAAAAAAAATAACAGTGTAAGCTACTGGGAAGAAAGATTGCAACTTGATTTTCATTGGCATTAAATCCCACCAAATTTGTGTCTAGGAGAAATGTATTTGTTTGCTAGTCTTCGTCCTGTGTCCTTTAGGCACTTTCTTACAAAGGAGAACCCCTGGGTTCAATTAATGGATATAAAACTTTAAAAGTTATATAATATCTGACTTCATGAATTTTATTTTTTCTCAGACTCTTGAATTTGTCAGACCCAGATGCCTTTTATCTGTCTAGTACCTGTACCTCATCTACCTTGACTATCATCCTGAAAAAATGACTCTCATAACGAAGGCACTAAAAATAGAAAGTGATGGTTTCTTAGTAATGATAAAAAACAGACTACATTACATTTTCTCATTAGAAAATAATTTACCACACATTTGTTCATTCTTTCAAAACATTTACTGAGCGACCACAGAGAAGCAAGCTTTGTGAGAGGGACTGAAGAGAAACTGAAGAGGGAGGGAGGGGGAACAGGAAGATACAAGTGAGGGAATAATAATTGGGGTGTAATCTGAAAAAATTATTTAAATAAAAAAGCAGTTAAGTATAAAAATAATAAAACATAACACAAAATATGCTTCTCTCTCCAAGCTCCTGCCTAGTGGCAGAGCTCACTTATAATGCTGTGGTCTGTCACAGGTTAGATGTGAGGAAACATCCAGGGGTGTCTTCACAGTGGAATGATAGAATATACAAAGGATGCAGCTATTTACATTTGAGAAAGTAGAGACATTTGGTTCTTCTGATAGGGCCTCAGCATCACAGTCTTGAATAGGGATGCAGAAGAGTTGGTGCTGTGCTTCCACTACTTAAAGACAGTGCCATGCAGAAGAAGCCAGCCCAAAGGCCACTTGGAACCAAAAGAAGCATGCACAGGTGATCTAGAGGCAAATGGTTAGGGTATGGAGGCGTTCTCCCATTTTCCACTTGGGTGGTGAGGAAAGAAGTACCTTGGTGAGTCTGTGTGCAAATCACAGTACTCATTCCCACCCCTCAGATGCTTTTAGAATAATCAGAAAGGTCAGGAAAGAATATTAATGCAGCAGCAAAGAAAAAGCGCACATGTAGGATACAGCTCCTGAGATTCTAAACATATGGGAAAACAGATGTGAAGAGAAGGGAAGAACAGGGATTGTTGCTGATTTTCTTACGCAGAGCTATTAAGTGATTTAAATATAGGACGGGGCTTTCAGAAGTTAGTTCAGATGAACAAAATTTACTTAGCTCACTGTTAGTAAGATTTTGTTTACTTTCTCTGGTCTTTTTTGTTTTGCAAAAAAGTTTAGAAACATTCCAGCATATCTTGGGGAAAGGCTTTAGAGAGCTGCAAAGAAAAAAGTCAAATAGATGTTTTCTTAATCAGTATAACTCAGATATAACACACTCAGTGGCAAAATCAGCCAATCAACATGTTAGTCAGTAAATTAATCCAGTAGCCTAACAGTTGTTAACTATACATGGGAAAGTGTGGCAAGATTATTGTTTGGAGAAATCTGTTGTCTGAAAAGACCAAAAATTATAAATTAATATGCCTATTAGTGATAAATCATATGGAAACAGGAGATCCCATGGATGCCTCTATCCCAGAGAATAAAGGGGTGCTCCAGCGTCCAAGAGAAGAGCAAACTGAGGTCATGTCCTCAATTAATGCTTGGCTTCTATACTGGCAAAGGGACACCAAAATGAAGAAGGCAAGCGGTATCCCTTTCCAACAATAGTTTAATCTTTAATGAGAGTATCTGGGGAAAATTTGGGGAAGTGAATGAAAATGCGCTGTTATTAGTTGAACTTTTAACATGCAAATTTTTAAAAATAGTTGTAACAATATATTTTGAACATGTATAGTTGCAATTTCTGATTGGAGGCCTCTGGTACTAATATTAAGCTGGGATAACTGTTTACCAAAAAAAAAACCCAAAAAAAACCCCAAAAAAAACAAAAAAAACCCCTCATCTTGTGCCTATGTAATGAGCAAGGCTGATGTGCATCTGCCCACTGTTCACTATCTTGTAGATCATGAGGATGACAAGCTAGATGCTCCGATACTGAAGGGCTCACCTTGATCCCTATGTTTCTGCTGCACTCTAAACCGCTGGAATCACCTCCTTGACAGACCCTGACCTATAATGACCAATGTGCATCTGGGACTGAACCGAGCATTGCAAAGAATCATTCTGCTGACACACTGGCTCTTGTCTTCTCAGGGGCGAGACAGGTCAGCCGGTAGGATCTGCTGGTAAGGACCTTGTAAAATGATGAGCCATATGAAGGCAACATATCTGATAATAACATCAAGGAGACTGACCCTGAAGCAACCAAGACTTTCTGTCAGCAGGTCAGAATCCTTCAGGAAACAGCTCTCTTGCCCACTCATATAAGGATTCCTATATTAGACCCAGGAAGAAGAGAAAAACAACTCTTGCTTTCCTGAGACATTGTTGCAATCTTTCTTTTCCCAGGCATCCCAATGGAGTTAATAAGTAGAACCTGGAGGCCAGAGGAGCAGAATGCCTGCTGTTCTCTGTTCAGCGAAGGTACATTTTTTCCTTTTAACAGCAAAATAACTTTCTCATTTAGATTTGTTGACACAAGGTTTAGCTATCCATTTTTTGAAACTTGTCCTAAAATATCATGAAATAGTAGAGATATTTATTTTGATTGTGATGGAAAACAACAATAATGAATCAATAATTATGATATTATAAAATTCTTTGATTATTTTTCTTCTTATATAATTTAGAGGCATGTGTGTGCATGTGAAAGTCTCTCTCTCTCTCTCTCTCTCTCTCTCTCTCTCTCTCTCTCTCTCTCTCTCCTCCTCTCTCTCTCCTCTCTCTCTCTCTCTCTCTCTCTCTCTCTCTCTCTCTCTCTCTTTTTCTCTCTCCAGCAGAGCAAGGCAGGAATTTCTTTTGCTTCCCTCTGCAGCAGCAACCCACAATGTCACAATATGGCCTTCATTTTCCTTGGTTTCTTCTGTCTACACATGCCTGTCAAGAACTAAAAGTTGCTCAAATCCTAATCAGAGTTGTGCATGACATTTTCCCTCTGGATATTTGCTTTAATAGGAATAGGAAATAAAATTATACACTGCACACATGGAACATGGATTTCGATTGTTAACCACCATACCATGAGAAACACGTGTTTCTAAAGGAATGGAGAATAAGCAGGTACTTTTACAGATGGTAAGGTAGAACCAATTCACCTTTGCCACATGTAAAGATTTAACCTCAGGGGTAAAATTTGGAGCCATGAGATCAACTTCAGAGTCTAATGTGTTTTGAAATTATTTTCAGCTGTTATAGTAATTTCTCAGACCTTTTACTAAAGTCAATCATCATTTTTTGGATTACCTCTACAAATATTCAAACGCCACTAAAGTTCAATGCACTGGTGACATTCAAATGATACAACAAGGAAGAGTATGTCAGGAAGTACAGGATACAGCATTGGGTAGGGTGAGAACTGAAAAGCTCAAAATGTCAGAAAGAGCATCAAACCAGGTGTTCTTTAAATGTGTGATTAGAAGATCCTCTCTGTTCTCTGTTTATACTCCTGTATGGGTGAATAACACTGCTTCACGACAACATGGGTCCTTCAGTGAAAAATCTCAGTGCTAGGAATTGCTAACTTTTTATTTAATAATTGGTCAGGGAGGCATCAAAGCACCCAAATCAATATAGGCTGACATCCATCTTGTTCATCACAACTAGATGGTAAGACCCTATTGTTGAAACAAACAAACAAACAAACAAACCACAAACTTCAGTTGAAGATCACTGAGAAGTTACCCTCAGGTTGATCTCTCTTGTGGCTAGCTTTCATGGCACTGAGGGGTGCTCTACATATTGCTGGGGGAGAGAAGACACAGACGTTTGCCCCAGCATCTATAATACTGTCATGCCAAGGAAGATGTGCCCATTGTTGCAATAGGGGCAAGAAATGTTTCTAGGGGTGACCAGTGGGTCTCTTGATTATATTTGAGGCCTGGTCCACATATTCCTGGAGGGAATTCATACCTACTACTTTCAACATTCTTAAAATTCATGATGGGAAGTCACTGACCCATGGAGAGACTCTATTGATTCTCTTTTGTTAAATGATCTTGTGTGAAATTATCTTCTAAATATTTGTGCTTCTATCCGTAGATTTGTGTTCCTTCTTGACCTTGGTGGGAAGCTGCTTATGGCTGTGGGTAGTAATTAATGCAGAGAATCAGAATTATTCAAAGTTCTGAGAATTAGAGACTATATGTGTTCATCCTTTTAAGGAACATCTGCCTCAGTCACCACATCCTCAAGCTCAGAGACCATCATGGAAGAAGTCGGTGGAAAGAAAGCAAGAGCCAGAGAATCAGGAGGAGCACTGAGAGATGCTGGCCTCTGGACATGACATGGCTGTTGCGCACATGAACTCCCAGGAGCTATAGTTGCTTGCCTAAGAACTGCATAAATTCAATCCAGTTCTAAAAACACCAGCATAGAAAAGTAGGGGCTCTGAAGGGCACACTCCTAGGCAAAAAGCACACACACACACACACACACACACACGAGAGAGAGAGAGAGAGAGAGAGAGAGAGAGAGAGAGAGAGAGAGAGAGAGAGAGCGACATGATGTTTTATGTTGAGAATTGATGTGTGGAGTTGGAGGAAGTGCGTGGAGCTGAATATAATCAAGATACATTTTGTACATAAATAAACATATTAAAGAATAAAAAATAAAATAGCTATAATACTGTAAACATTAAGATCCATAAAATTTCTGTAGTGGCCTTTGTGTTTATTTGTTTGATTTCTTTTTCTTGTTTGGTTCTGGTGATTAAAAACTGTAAATTGGTGGAACACATTTCTTTTTCCTTTAGGCACACAAAAGTAATACTTACCTCATGAATTTTTGATGCTCATCCTCAAACAAATACAGAGACCTATTTTGTATTAGGAACCAGCTTCAAAAGTTTCTAGGCAATATTCTCGCCTCATAAAAATTCTCAACCAGACATAATAGTTTCCCAAAGATGCTGATGCTCAGAATGTTAGCTATATAGCAGACCAATGGAGTCTAGGATGCATTAACTCCAGAAAAGAAAAGAACATTTATCAAGGGTGGTGCTTCCGTATTTGAGCACTGTCAAACCTTCCAGTGACAACATCCCCAGTCTCCTTGTACTGTGACCAGCTGTGAGCCTAAACCTTCGTCAGTGGGGATATAAGAAGAGACAGCCTACATGCATCAGATGCTGGCCTGGCTTGTCCCTTCTGTGTCCCAAGGCCAACAGATTTTCCAAAGAGCAGAAGGAGGTTTGGGTCTATAGCAGACTGAAAAAAATCAAGCATGTAGATATTTCTCCATTGATATTCAGAAGGTTTCCCTATTTTTTTCATTTAGCTAAAGTGGTATGTCTTCAACTCTTATAGCCATGTTATGAATAAACCAGACTGGCTTTCTTAACCCTATGAAATTCTATAACAAGTACTTTTCAATCTTGGCCAGCATTCTGAGTAGAAAAGCATAATTCTCATCACTGCAAAGTCCAAGGAAATCAGAATATGAACCTACCATTGATATATATTTTCTTTTGACATACACAATTTTACTAGAACTGCTGACTTAGAATTTGAGATGCAGAGCCATTTCCTCTGAACATTGTACAACAGTTAGGCTTTCAACAATGTTCATCATCTTTCCTAGTTATACCCTATTGCCTATTGGTTTGACTTCATGATATCCATATATCTAGAAGGCCTTTCAACTGAATTCAATCTATATGCCAAATGTAAACCACTATTATTCACATCATAATTAATATGTATGCCTCATATGAAAGACACTTCATTTAGCACTCTAGGAAGCAGTCTCTGAGCGATTTGCCAAGATTCACATTTAAGCAGAAATACCATGGACTTGTGTAGTTCTCCATTTTCTAGGAAGATACATGAGATGGAAGTTGGCAAATTGCAATTGCACTTTAGAGTGTCTGCTGAAATTATTTTGGATCCTTGATGTATGGCAAAGTGGTTTGAATGACTGGCCAGACTAGATATTGCACATTCCCTTGCCAAGAAAACTAATGTAGGACACTGGCCCATTCCAAATCAAGGAGCAAAGCTGCTTAATTAGGAGGGTTACTAGCTCTAATGAGTAGATGATTCAAATGTTTGGTGGGGAAAGTTATTGGTCAATTGAAAGTTATTGGTCAGATATGGTCTGAAGACTTTTTCTCTTAACATAACAATTTGTCTTCAGACTTTTTAAAACCTCCAGTAGACTCAACACTAGCCAAATATTTAGTGGTTTTTGTGAAGTTTTTTTCTGGTGTTCATGTCAACTGCAGTTCTTCAGAAACCCATTTAAGATGTTGTTTCTTTTCCATATGGCATTCTAGAAGGGAGCTGGGGGTTTCATATTTAAGATTGTGACAAAAAAGAATGCTTTATATCACACCAAGTTTGAATGCCATGCTTATCATTAGGCTTGTGATTTTTAACAAAAGAGATAAAGGCATATATTCTCTTGGCAACTACAATCATGATTTACATGCTATGTTACATTGCTTTCTAGTTTCCTCATTTACTGATTGTAAGTTTGATAAACAAGTGATGAATGAGTCTTGAAGAAAGTTGAATCAGCTCGCCTTCATGACAACACGTGCAGACCATACTCTAAGTCAGGAGCTCTGAGTACTGCTGGAGAGTCGTTCATTGTGTGTATCAGGAAGCCAAACTTCCTTGAATTTCCATATACTCCCAACGCTGTCACTCTACTCATTCTCATGCATATAACTACCAGAAAAGACACATTTGGGGCTCTTCTGAGAAGCCTTGGAGCTCCTGCCAAGCCTCTGCTTCCCTCCAGGGTGGTTCTCCAGCCCTAATTTGCTATACTTTAGTGCCTGTGATCCTCACCCCCTCCTTTAACTGTGGCTACAGTTTCTCTAGCCAGAGAATGTGTGCCCAACCCAAATGCATCCATGGAATGGGCAGAGCCAGAAAGGCGTCCAGCTGGAGAACACTGCTCAACAAAAATGATGGGATGACTGATCACATCAGGTCCCTCTCTTAAAGCCAGGCTGACAGGCTTACAAAGTCTGAGTTAGTAGTGGGAAAAGAATCTGAGAAGTAAATAAAGCAAAGTAGAATGCATACCATGAGGGGTGTCCCACAAACAAGATAGCCTGAATGAATGTAGATCCAATATCTAAGTATCGATTGTAAAATTCAGAGAGGGAGTGAGAGCTAGAGCAAGGGTGAGGGAGAGAGAGAGAGAGAGACAATAGAAGTATGTATTAGTTACCGGATCTTTGGGAAAAAGAAATAGGTAGGAAGCAAGGCAGAGGGGATATTGAGCCATTACCTTGGCAGAATAGCCGTGGTGTAGTCATAAGGAACCACAGTCACAGATAATCAGAGACTGTTTCATTGTGACTAGATCTCCTATGCTCTGACAGCTTGGCTGAGGGTCACTGAAACTCTTCCATGCCTTTCTTCATCTGAGAATACATCCCTAAGAATTAAGGTTCAAGGGACTGGTTTTCTGACAAATGGTATTCGAAACTTAAATAGTTAACGTACAATGAAACGGAAGACTATTTTGTGGGTAGATATTCTGACAAATTTTATAAAAACTCCAAATATGAAACTCTGCCCTCATGGGGCTCATTTGTTTAAAGCAGTCAGGGCACAGTTTTTGTAGAGACAGGGAAGACTTCAAAGCATCTTCTAAGGAATGCGGCTGCTTATTTTTAAGTCCTGGCTGACTATCTGTAAGATCTTGGGCCCATCTGTGTCTAGGTTTCCTCTTCTATGAGATGGGGGTTAACTTTAAAACCTCATAGTGTTCCTTATATGAGTTCAGAAATCTATGAAGTGTTCACAATATCTCAGTTTGTTCCAACCTTCTCCAGTGCCTTGAGTCCTTGTGGAAAGGAAGGAATGGGGTGGGTTAGAAACAACTCTCTATGTGTCTGTTCCTTCTGGGAGGACAGTCTGTATGCCAAACCGGGCAGTGAGGCTGAGGAGTTACACCTAGATTCCAAGGCAGCTATCCACAGAACAGACACCCACCCAGAGCTCCTGAATCTTGGCAAAAAAAGATCCTTGCTCTCAATCGTCATTCACATGCCAGGGGAGGAATTTGGCTCTCTTGCCTGTCTGTCTGACTGCTCTCTGCCAGACATCTGCTACATATGCTGGTCTTGTGTCTACTTCACCTTTCTCCACATGATCTTGTTCTCTTATAGAAAAGACCAAGGGCAATTTTCTTTACAACATATATAACCACACAAAACATATATTACCCACTCGGCTCTGCTATATTTTTGAGCCAATCAATACCATCTGTGCCAGAATATCCAATATCCCCCAGTACACCCCTCCATCTAAATCCAATCCTTTCTGTGTAATTTAACAGTGTCTTTGTGCTATAAAGCCCTTAATAATTTTTAAACAAAATTGTCTTAATACATAACAATTGCTAAATATATACGGGAACATTTATTTCTCTTGCCAGGTATAGGTTCTTTAGCCTGTAACTGCCTTACACAAATTGCAGGACTCTATATGATACAAACCATATAAGACACATTTATTAAAAACTACTCCTTTGAATAGCAAAGCATCACATTCAATTGTATTAGAAATAAACTTTGCAAATGATCAGCAAGTCAATTGCCCAGGGAAAGAACCCAAGCCATCTCTATAAGTCTGACTTTCCCTTGACTGTTCCGTGGCTCACATATGATAGTAACATTGAGTCTGCATGATAGCACCTGATTTCCAGTTGATGAGTTATACCTATTGTTACTGAAAAATACAAAGCATCAGTTCTACAGACATGAGAGAACTCAGCTGCCAGAGCAACCTAGATTATGTAACATATATAGCAACAATGTATAAACACTAAAAAATAAAAAGAATAATAACTTTGGTAATCTTATGCTTATAAAGTTACATAAATTTAATGAACTTTCTAGTGGATCTGAAAATAGCCCGAAGGTCATTCTTTCAGCGATTATTGAAATTCCATGTCTATGTCATTTACTGCCATGAATCTGAACTTTCTGGCTCACTTAACTAATGTCAGTTGAAACATCTCTTGCATGCAGTATACTTGGATAGAATCCACATAGAAAATAACCATAGACAAGCCTCACATCTGAGGTCCTAAGAAATTTGCAATCCAACTTAAAATATAATACATATATGCATATGATCGATTAATAGTGACTTAGAAATATCTGTGTTCAGGTTCCTGGAAATGGTGAATGATTTGCCTTAAATGGCATAAGTATTTGCAAAACAAAACACAAGCAGAAACAAGAACCAAAAGCTAAGATTAAGGATATTGTAGTAGAAGACATTGCTGTAGACTCTTAGAGTAAGGCTCAGCATGCTTAGACAACTCCATGAATGGGGAGAATACCCCCACTATGTAGGATATACAGTTTCAGAGAGATGCAAGATTCATGGTGTTGAAGATAGACATGAATCATGAGCCAAGGAGTGTGGGCGGCTTTTAAAAGTTGGAAGAGGCAAGGCGCTTCTCCTCTAGAGTCCACAGAAAGGAAGTAGGCCATATGAATTCATTCATCTTAGCCAAGTGGCAAGTCACATGCTGAACCCAGAGTGTACACTAAAAGATTTGTATTGGTTCAAGTCACTGAACTGGAAGGACTTTGTTATAGTAGTAATGGAAAACTAATACAATGCAGAATTTAGATACAGCTGGGAAAGTATCAATTGCTGTGCAGGATGTAAAAGGTTAACAGGATCTTAGTTGAATGCTAGTATGGATAGCAACTATCTCTGCTCATCATGTTTTTCCTGACTCCAGATAGATACTATTTTGAGTTTGTAACAAATAGTATCCATAGCAAAGAGAATCCTAAAGGCCCCTCATCTTTCTGGGACATTGAAGGTCACACAAATAGGGTGAATGATTTTTACTAGGTGGGAGGTTCACAAAATTGAATAATCAAGCACAGTATACACTCAAGAGGAAGGTTCCAAGTTGAGAGTAATTTAATAAAAATCAAAGTTTCTGCTATCACAATGAGAAGCAGGACAATCTCCTAGTGATGCTTAGTGTATCTGCTCTCTAAGATTTTCTTATCATTTGAAAATTATTCTTTTAGTTTTTCTGTAAACTGTAGACTCCTGGATGGCACAAGGTAGTGGATGCTTCCAGCACTTAGTATAATGCTTGAAGATAGTGGAACAAAGAAGACATTCTGATAAACGGAAGTGAAAGTCTTCTCTCTAAGACTAATACAGGGCAGCCTTAGACACTAAGAACAACACACATTCGGAAATCCTCCATGAATGATTCTAGGTAAACACTTTAAGCTTTTGAAATATATCTGAATCACCTATTAAGCTTAAAAAAAATTAAACATCCTGACTATACCTCACTATGAAGAAAAAAGACCTAACTATGAATGTTTGAGCCAATTCTTACAGAGACTATTTTAATACAGTTGAACCACTGTTTTAGAATATCATGAAATAGAAACTAATAACTTTACTGTTTCTTTTTACCTATTTATCAAGATATAAAATAATAAGCAAACTGGTTCTTTTTACCCATTTGCCAAGATATAAAATAATAAGCAAACAATACATGAAACTTTTGGCTTCTTAAAATAAATGAGAATATAATTGGCTTGTGTCAAGCCTGGCTTGTTTAGAAATAAATTGTACTTAGAGGCATATACTCATAATAGACAACCAACTTTCAAGGGAAGAGAGCGATAGGAGATTGAAAACTGTTCTTGTGATGAAGTAAATATCTATATATTAATACAGTATGCAGAGAGTTATAGTTCATGAGAATATCATAGTAACACTTGTATTTCATTTTTTTTTACTATGAAGGGTTTTCCTTCTTATTCTAATACAAGCCCAAAACATAAGGCTTTATATGTATAAATAGAACTGGATTTTGAATCCAAACTGTAAACATCACATGTTATCCTTGAAGCATTTAGATGGTGCTCAGAAAAATGAGCACACTTAAGAAGTAAGTTGAGAACAAGGTCCACCAACCCACCCACAAAATCTTTGACCCAAAATTTACCCTGCCTAAAAGATGTGAAGGGATATGGTAGAGCAAACATTGAGGGAATGTCCAACCAGTGCCTGGTCCACCCAGAGACCCACCCCATGGGAAAGAGCCAACCCCTGTCACTATTAATTATACTTTGCTATGCTTGCAGACAGGAGCCTAGCTTAGCTGTCCTCTGAAAGACTCCGCCCAGCAGCAGGTCAAAACAGCTGCTGAGATTCACAACCAAACATTGGGAGAATACAGGGAGCCTTGTGGAAGAGTGGCAGGAAGAATAGAGGGACTTGGAGGGGACAGGAGGTCCACAAGAAGACCAACAAAGCCAACTAACTTGGGCCAAGGGGCCTTGCGGAGACTGATGCACCAACCAAGGACCATGCTTGGACTCAACCTAGGACATATACATTTATAGTGGGCAGTGTGATCTTCATGTGGGTTCCTTAGAAAGGGGAGAGGGGTTGTCTCCGACATAGACTCTGTTGCTTGCTTTTAGATCACTTCCCCATGGAGAGACTTCTTCACCAGGACACAGGGGAAAAGAATGTTCTTGGTTCTGATGTAATTTGATATGCCGATGTGGGTGAGTGGGAGGGGGGTTCACTTGTCAGAGGAGTAGGGGAGGGAGGAGAGGGGAAATAAGGAGATAGAGTGGGACTGGGAGGAGAAAAGAGAGGAAATTACAATTGGATATAATTTTTAAAGCATTTTTGAAATAACTAAAAAGCAATTGGAATAATATTATTTTAAAGAAACACAATAGCAAAATGTTCTGAAAATAAGAATATCAAATGTTTAAGTAGCACATTTGCAAGACAGTCCCAATGGTGACATCAGTCAAAAGTCAAGTTACATTTCCCTTGGAATTAATTTGGGTATTTAGGTCATAATTGTCTGTGTACTTGGGAAACCCCAGGGGAAGAAATTGGCTGTCTATTTTTTTATTTTATTAATTTATTCATATTACATCTTGATTGTTAGCCCTTCACCTGTTTCCTCCCATTCTTCCCTCCCTCCCATTTCTCCCCTTCTCCCTTCCCCTATGTCTGTGATTGAGGGAGACCTCCTCCCCCTATATATGCTCTTAGAATATCAAGTCTCAAAAAAAAAAAATAGAAAAAAGGAAGGAATGAAGGAAAGAAGAGAGAAAGAAAAGTTTTCTCAATCTCACTGAAATTCTCTTTAAATTCTAGATTTTCAGTGTGAAATTTAGAATTATAATTTCCAGTAAAGAACAGAATCTATCAAAGCCATGTATTTCAATCATGGGGGGGGGGGAAGACAAAGAGATTATTTTTCAAAATAAGAAGGAATTCTGAAAAAAGGAAGTTTGGATAGTACAGTGGAAACTATATAATGCCCATAGGGGGGAGAATAGTGTCATTTCTAAGCCTCAAGTGGGGGTAGAGTGACTTGTTCTTATAATCTGATTACAAACTATTGAACACAGAAACACTGAAAGCATAGAACATTCATTTAAAGACTTTACTTTTCAAACATACAATGAAAATTTACATTTACTTCTTAGAATTGCTTTTTATGTTCTTTCATTTAATTTTGTTAATATCACAGTCCATCATTTCACCCTGTATAAAGAGTACATACAGGGCTGTCACTGTCACTGTGCCTTGTACCGTGAGAATCTCAAGGGAGCAAAACATAGTGATATTTAAATGAATCTTACGTCTCACTGTGGAGGTGGGGCCTGTTCATATTGAGATAGTAAGTGATCACTGTCTACACAGTTCCCATGGTAAGGGGGAAGTGATTTCTGGAATGATTGCACTCATTGTGACAAGGGTGGTTTACAGAAGACCTCAGATGGAAAGTGATCTTGATTTCAATCTTGATAAATGGGATGGAAGTGAAGGACTCTAAACTTAGAGAGAGTAGACTATGTTGAGTCATTTTAAAAGCTCAGAGAGGAGAACGAAATTAATATACCCAGTTTACTATTAGACTTGAAATGTGAATATTTAAGGTCCAAGATACTGGAGTCATGGAAAGGGCTCATAGAACAAGAATGGTTTTTGAAACCATACCATTATCTGCCACTATAATCTTCCATTCCATTTGTACTGCAGTGAGAATAAACGTTAGTTTACTTATTGGAAAAAGGCTACCAGCTTATTTTTACTTAGCATTGCTCCTTAGATTCTGTGATTCTCAAAACTACTTCCACTTATGTCTGAGGAATATCCTTCCTCTCCTAACACACGCCAATACCCTAAGCTCTTAGATTTTATCCTAAGACTGTTCACACTTCTCAACTCTAAAGAAACTCGAGTTTTAAAAGATGCAGTTTTCTCTCTGGGTGCTTACATTTTTCCACAGCTCATTCAGAGAGGCATGGGATGGGCAGTACAGCACCTTAACAAGATATGAGTCTCTCGGATAACTGTTTCCCTCTGCAAAGCAGGAGCCTCTCCATCCCAGATGGGCAGAAGCACTAACCAGTGAGTATTAACATGGATATTTAATATAAATGTCTATGTAAAAAAAAAAAAAAAGAAATAAGATTTTAAAAAGAAAAAAAAAACATGGGTATTTAGAAAGGAGTTAGATAACATGTTCACTTAGAGCAAGAAGCATAGTATGACCCCTTCTTGGCCATTAGCCTTTGACAAGCTTTGTAGTGCCAGATACATATTCCTTCCCATTGAGTGTGCTTCTAATCCAATCGCAAAGGAATTAGTGGCACCCAACCCCAACATAGCCATGCCACTGTCACACCAGTATACATATTTGCCTTGGCAGGTCTGTAGCGTAGCAAGTATACCATGCAGCAGGGTAAGATGACTGATGTGTTTTCTCCCTCAGCAACCTGCACAGCATCCTGAGGCATTATGAACATTAGAAAATAGGGAAGGGGTTTCCAACTCAGCTCCATGTGATTTCTCTGTGTTTTATAACTTATCTGTGTAGTATCTTTAGCAATAAGATTTTTACCACATAGCTCTGGTGGGAAATAAAGAAAAGTGTCAGTAGTCAGTATAATCAATACCTGTATACATTTAACTGAGTGGGTTAAACTCTCTGGGGCTCAGTTCTTTTCCTGGCAAACAAATATTGACACCAAGTTTTAAGATTATTCAGGTAGTTATACATTATTTATAAAAAAAACAGTACTAGGAAATTAATAATTTACAATATAAATTATTATTTTATAATTATATAATTAACTTTGTATTTCTTTGTAACTATGCAATTAATATAAATATGAATAAATAATAACTAGTGATTAATATCAATATACTGAAAAAATAGAGCATTTTCTCTTTTAAAATAAGGTATCAAATCAAGGTGAAAGATGGGGAAAGGGATGGGCAGGGGTGAAACAAAGAAAGTACATGTCTGTTATATGAACACTAATGTAAACCAAACTCTTGATTTCTTCAGAGATATTCTATTTCATTAAAACCTACTTACAGCTAGATATCAAAATATAAGGCGGTATAACTATCTCCTCAATATATAGAGAATAGGCCAAGATTTGAAAATGTATTTTATCCATTCATCTGTTGATGAACGTCTAGGTTGATTCCAGTTCTTCACTATAAGTGAATAAAACAGCCACAAACACGAGAGTGCAGATATCTCTGGTGTGTGCCCAGGAGTGAAATGGAAGCACATCACACCACGGCGTGGGGAGCCTCTTAGGCACAGCAGCAAGCTTTCTTAGGTACAGAGTGCGTGCTCTAATGCGGAGGATGTAAAGCAAACAGCAACTTAAGGTGTTTGGTGTGAGTGTAAAACAGCACTGCTGAAATCAGTCTTGATCGGCTGGATACTGGAGTCTAGTTACATGAGATCTGCAGCTTAGTGTCTCATCTCTCAATTGAGGATTTCTCAGCCCATCCCCTTCCTTCTTCTGCAAGAATGGCATTTGGGGGAAGTGTTCTCTAGCTCCTGACAGAGCTGGATCCTGTTCTTTCTACTTAAGAACGATTCACTTCAATTTGACTCTGTCTGGCATGTTTAGAGCCGTCTTTATGGCTGAAATATTATTTTAAGATAAATGGCCCTGGGAGAAAATAATGTCCTTCACACTACTAGATTTCTGAGGAGCTGTTTAACACAGCATCGAGGAGAATGATCTGGAACAAAAGTCATCATGACAGGAATTGTTCTCATCTCTTAGTTTCTCAACACCTCAAGGGGGCCTGGTGGGCTTTTGAACTTTCCCCTTGAGCAAGCAGGTGGGAAGTGTTTTGACTCCTGGCAACTTACCCAGTGGTCTGATAAATGTGACTTAGCTACCTTAGCTCTGGTTTGTGGAAACAGCAGCAATCCCTATGGTTATTTTGTGTGCTGTTATAAAAGAGAAAAGCCTTTACACATATTTACGTTTTTATGTGTGGGCTGCGTAGGCACAAAAAATTATGAAAGGAAAATTATATGGTAACAACAAATGTGTTCGCCTCTGGAGACTGCAGGAATGATAAGCGGTGCCTTTCTTTTCGTATTATCAATGTCATGGTATTTAGAAGTAACTGCCAGGTTTTCTTTTACGTCAATTAGAAAACATCAGCATAAGTAAAAACATGTTACTTACTGTTGATATAACACATGGAGTAAATTTTAGCAAAAGGGCAGCTCACTCTCGATGTCACATGTATGTCAAATGAAAAAAAACCATTGTGATTTTTTTCTTCACTTTCTTTTTTTTTTAATTTTATTTTTTTCCTTTTTTTCTTATTAATTTATTCAAATTACATCTCAGTTGTTAGCCCATCCCTTGTATCCTCCCATTCCTCCCTCCCTCCCGCTTCCCCTCCATTCCCCTCCCTTATGTCTGTGACTGAGGGAGACCTCCTCCCCCTGTATATGCTCATAGGGTATCGAGTCTCTTCTTGATGACCTACTATCCTTCCTCTGAGTGCCACCAGGCGTCTCCATCCAAGGGGCATGGTCAAATATGGGGCATCAGAGTTTGTGTGAAAGTCAGATCTCCTTCTCCACTTAACGGTGGAGAATGTCCTGTCCATCGGCTAGTCTGGGTAGGGGTTCGAAGTTAACTGCCTATATTTTCCTTGACTGGTGTCATAGTTTGAGGAGGACCCCAGGGCCCAGACCCGCCTGTAGTTTTTCAGGACCCTCTGGATCCTTCTATTTCCTCATTCTCCCAGGCTTCTCACCTAAAGTCTCAATAGGATGTCCTCCCCTCTGACCCACTTTCCTGGTAGGTAAAGTTTTCCATGGGGACGCACCCCTTGGACTAGTGTCTCAATATAAGTGAGTATATACCATTTAACTCTTTTTGCTTCTGGGTGAACTCACTCATTATGATAATTTCTAGTTCAATCCATTTGTCCACAAATTTCGGAAATTCCTTGTTTTTAATAGCTGAGTAGTATTCTATAGTGTAAATGTACCACAGTTTCTTTATCCATTCTTCTACTGAGGGACACTTAGGCTGTTTCCATGTTCTGGCTATTATGAATAAGGCAGCTATGAACATGGTTGAGCATATGTCCCTGTTGTGTGGTAGTGCATCTTCTGGGTATATTCCAAGGAGTGGAATATCTGGGTCTTGAGGAAGCCCTATTCCCATTTTTCTGAGAAAGCGCCAGATAGATTTCCAAAGTGGTTGTACTAGTTTGCATTTCCACCAGCAATGAAGGAGTGTTCCTCTTTCTCCACATCCTCGCCAGCATGTGGTGTCAGTTGAGTTATTGATCTTAGCCATTCTGACGGGTGTAAGATGGAATCTCAGTGTCGTTTTGATTTGCATTTCCCTGATGACTAATGAGGTCGAGCATTTCTTTAAGTACTTCTCAGCCATTTGATATTCCTCTGTTGAGAATTCTCTGTTTAGTTCTGAGCCCCATTTCTCTATTGGGTTATTTGGTTTAGTGGTACTTAATTTCTTAAGTTCTTTATATATTTTGGATATTAGACCTTTGTCAGGTGAAGGGTTGGTGAAGATCTTTTCCCAGTCTGTAGGCTGTCGCTTTGTTCTCTTGACAGTGTCTCCTGCCTTACAGAAGTTTCTCAGCCTCATGAGGTTCCATTTATTAATTGTTGATGTTAAGGCCTGGGCTGTTGGTGTTCTGTTCAGGAAGTTGTCTCCTGTGCCTATGTGTTCCAGAGTCTTCCCCACTTTTTCCTCTAACTGGATTAATGTCTCTGTTTTTAGGTTGAGGTCTTTAATCCACTTGGACTTGAGTTTTGTGCATGGTGACAAATATGGGTTAATTGCATTTTCTACATGTAGACATCCAGTTAGACCAGCACCATTTGTTGAAGATGCTGTCATTTTTCCATTGAATGGATTTGGCTTCTTTGTCAAAAATCAAGTGACCAAATGTGTGTGGATTCATCTCTGGGTCTTTAGTTCGATTCCATTGATCCACTGGCCTATTGCTGTGCCAGTACCATGCTGTTTTAATTACTGTTGCTCTATAATACAGCTTGAAATCAGGTATGGAGATTCCTCCCGAGGATCTTTTATTGTATAGGATCATTTTTGCTATTCTGGACTTTTTGTTTCTCCATATGAAGTTGAGAATTGTTCTTTCAATATCTTCAAAATATTTTGTAGGTATTCTGATAGGGATTGCATTGAATCTGTAAATTGCTTTTGGTAAGATGGCCATTTTCACTATGTTAATTCTCCCGATCCACGAACAAGGTAGATCCCACCATCTTCTGATGTCATTTTCAATCTCTTTCTTCAGAGATTTAAAGTTTTTTTCAAGTAGGTCTTTCACTTGCTTGGTTAGGGTTATTCCTAGATATTTTATATCGCTTGTGGCATGGGGGGAGTAATTTTCCTAATTTCTTTCTCTGCCTGTTTGTCATTTGTATATAGGAAAGCTACTGACTTTTTTGAGTTAATTTTGTATCCTGCCAATTTGCTGAAGGTGTTTATCTGCTGTAGGAGTTCTCTGGTGGAATTTTGGGGGTCACTTATATACACTATCATATCATCTGCAAATAAGGATAATTTGATTTCTTCCTTTCCCATTTGGATCCCCTTGATCTCCTTTTGATGTCTTATTGCTCTGGCTAGAACTTCAAGAACTATATTGAAGAGATATGGGGAAAGTGGGCAGCCTTGTCTGGTCCCCGATTTTAGAGGGATTTCCTTGAATATCTGTCTATTTAGTTTAATGTTGGCTATTGGTTTGCTGTATATAGCCTTTATTATGTTTAGATAAGTGCCTTGTATTCC
This sequence comes from Acomys russatus, assembly GCF_903995435.1. Lineage (NCBI taxonomy): Eukaryota > Metazoa > Chordata > Mammalia > Rodentia > Muridae > Acomys > Acomys russatus. Next base: position 39,763,434 of record NC_067144.1, on the reverse strand, counting down.
TGCTCTCTCCAGAACTTTAAACATAAATGGGTGTTGGATTTTGTCAAATGTTTTTTCTGCATCTAAAGAGATGATCATGTGGTTTTTCTCTTTCAGTTTGTTTATATGGTGGATTACATTGATGGGTTTCCATATGTTAAACCATCCCTGCATGCCTGGAATGAAGCCTACCTGGTCATGGTGAATGTTGTTTTTGATATGCTGTTGTATTCACTTTGCGAGTATTTTGTTGAGTATTTTTGCATCAATGTTCTAAGAGAAATTGGTCTGAAATTTCCTTCTTTTGTTGGGTCTTTGTGGGGTTTAGGTATCAATGTGACTGTGGCCTCATAGAATGAATTTGGTAATATTCTTTTGGAATATCTTTTGGAATAGCTTGAATAGTATCGGTATTAGCTCCTCTTTGAAGGACTGGTAGAATTCTGAGTGGAAACCATCTGGCCCTGGGCTTTTTTTTGGTTGGGAGACTATCAATGGTTGCTTCTATTTCTATAGGCGAAATAGGGCTACTTAATTTGTTTATCTGGTCTTGATTCAATTTTGACAAATGGAATCGGTTGAGGAAATTGTCCATTTCACTTAGATTTTCAAATGTTCTGGCATAGATGTCTTTAAAGTAGGTTCTTATGATTCTTTGTATTTCTTCGGTGTCTGTTGTTATGTCTCCCTTTTCATTTCTGATTTTGTTTATTTGGATAATGTTTCTCTGTCTTTTAGTTAGATTGTCTAACAGTTTGTCTATCTTGTTAATTTTCTCAAAGAACCAGCTCTTGGTTTTGTTGATTCTTTGGATTGTTCTCTTTGTTTCTAATTTATTGATTCAGCCCTGAGTTTGATTATTTCTAGGCATCTACTCCTCTTGGGTGTTTTTGCTTCTTTTTTTTCTAAAGCTTCCAGATGTGTTGTTAAGTTGTTTATGTGGGATGTTTCCATTTTCTTTTTAAAGGCACTTAGTGCTATGAATTTTCCTCTTAGCACTGCTTTCAATGTGTCCCACAAACGTGGGTATGTTGTTCCATCATTTTCATTGAATTTCAGGAAGTCTTTTATTTCTTCCCTTATTTCTTCCATGACCCATGTGTCATTAAGTAGAAAGTTGTTTAGTTTCCACGTGTTAGTATGCTTTTTGTTATTTCTGTTGCTGTTAGACCATGGTGATCTGATAAGATATAAGGTATTATTTCAATCTTCTTGTATCTGTTGAGGTTTGCTTCGTGACCAACTATGTGATCAATTTTAGAGAACATTCCATGGGGAGCTGAGAAAAAGATATACTCCTTAGTGTTTGGGTGGAAAGTTCTGTAGATATCTGTTAGATCCATGTGATTCATGACATTGGTTAATGAAGTTATTTCCCGACTTAGTTTTTGATTCAAAGACTTATCCTTGAGTGAAAGTGGGGTGTTGAAGTCTCCCACTATTAATGTGTGGGTATCGATGAGTGGTTCAAGCTTTGTTATTAACTCTTTTACAAATGTGGGAGCCCTTGTATTATGAGCATAGTTGTTCAAAATCGTGATGTTTTCTTGATTGACTTTACCTTTGACGAGTACGAAGTGTCCATCCTCATCCCTTTTGATTAATTTTGGTTGAAAGTCTATTTTATTAGATATTAGATTGGCTACCTCAGCTTGTTTCTTGTGACCATTTGCTTGGAATATATTTCCCCAGCCTTTTACTCTGAGGCAATGTCTGTCTTTGTGGTTGAGATGTGTTCCTTGAATGCAGAAGAATGTTGGGTCATGTTTATGCATCCACTCAGTTAGTCTGTGTCTCTTTATTAGAGAATTGAGACCATTGACGTTGAGAGATATTAATGACCAGTGATTGCTAAGTCCTTTCATTTTTGGCATTTGTAATAGTCGAGATTTTGTGAGGTTGTGATTTTGCGATGGTATAGTTACCTATTTCCTATGTAGTTTTGGTTGTAGTTTGACCCATTGGGGTGGAGTTTTCCTTCTAGTAACTTCTTTAAAGCCGGATTTGTGGCTAGGTACTGTTTGAATTTGTTTTTTCATGGAATATCTTGTTTTCTCTGTCAATGGTTATTGATAATTTCGCTGGGTATAGTAATCTTGCCTGGTATCTGTGTTCTCTTAGGGTTTGCAGAACCTCTGTCCAGGCCCTTCTGGCTTTCATGGTCTCTGTTGAGAAGTCCGGAGTAATTCTGATGGGTTTGCCTTCGTATGTTACTCGGCCTTTTTCTCTTGCTGCTTTTAATATTTTTCTTTGTTCTGTATATTTTGTGTTGTTATTATTATGTGGCGGGAAGATTTTCTTTTCAGGTCTATTCTATTTGGTGTTCTGTATGCCTCTTGTATGCTCATATGCATCTCCTTCTTCAAATTGGGGGAATTTTCTTCTATTATTCTATTAAAGATATTTTCTGGGCTGTGGAGTTGGTTGCCTTCTCTTTCCGCTACCCCTATTATTCTCAAGTTTCATCTTTTCATGGTTTCCTTGATTTCTTGAATGCTCTGTGTCAGGCACTTTTCAGATTTAGAATTTCCCTTGATGGATGTTTCCAGTTCTGTGATTATATCTTCAGGTCCCGATATTCGTTCTTCCATTTCTTGCAATCTGTTAGATAAGGCTACCTCTGAGATGCTTGCTTTCTTTTCCGATGCTTCTCGATCACGTTTTTCTTCCATGTGTTCCTTTATGATAGCTTCTATCCTTATCTTCAGGTCTTGAACTGTTTTAATGATTTCCTTCATCTGGTTATTTGTATTTTTCTGAAATTCTTCAAATGCCTCTTTATATGACTCTTTTAAATCCTCAGCCCTCTTGTTTGCTTCCTCCTGCATTTGTTTACAGATTTTATTTGTTTCTTCCCTTATCATCTTACTTACTAAGGATTTGAGGTTATTTTCTTGTATATCAATTGTTGTTGGGTTTTCCAGGTGTTTTCATTGGGATTGCTGGAATCTGGAGATGCCAGCCTGTTTTGGGTTTTGTTAGCATTCTTTCGCTGGCATCTTGTCGTTTTGGTGACTCTGGTGTTGGGAGGTGGTTTGTAGTGACCTTCCCTGTTTGAGAGTGGATAGTTGATGCCTGATTATAGGTAGGGTGCCCTTGCCTGTGGGGATCAGGGAGTATTTCCCTGGACCAGGCAGGTGATTCAGGTTCTACTCCTGGAGATTTTTCTCAACACCTTAGGCTCCAGGCTGAGTCTTGCAAAGTAGGTTTCTGTTTGGGCCTTTTCACCTTACTGCTGTAATTCAGACCAGCAGTTTTGGGCTCTAGAGTAAGGTCAGCACACAAGCTCTCTGGTTGTGTAGGTTGATCCCAGCTGCCTGTCCTTCCTGTTGCTTTGTAGTCAAGACACCAGGTGTATCAGATCTTCTGGGCTGCAGCTGTCTTTTAGCTCTGCCTCTATACTCTGTAGGAGCATGCAGCCTCTCCCATGAATTTGGGAGTTCTTGCTGGGTCTGCAGGAGCTGACCCAGCTAGGATCTGCCTGTTGGAGATTAGAGGATCAGTGCCTGGTGGGCCAGAGACAATATGGTTTCAGGCCACTGGCAGTATCCAAGGAGGCAGCAATTTCCACACCCCTGTAAGCCAGGACACTCCCAGACAATGGTGATTCAGACCGCTGGCTGGAATCCCCTGTATCTTCTCTTTCTGCCAGTGACAGCCAGTATACTCCTTGCTCACTGTAGGTCAGCAGTTAGGCCCTGCACGCATGACCCACGGCTCTCTATATCGTGGGAGATCCTGTCACGCCCACCAGAATGGACCCAGCTAGGTTCTGTTCTTTGTGGGGTGCCTGTTCAGTGCTGGCAGCCCGGGCGGGTGGTTGGCTACAATGGCGATTCAGACTGCTGGCGGGAATCCCCTGTATCTTCTCTTTCTGCCAGTGACAGCCAGAAAGCTCCCAGCTTGCTTTAGATCTGCAGTTAGATGCCACAAGCAAGACCCACGTCTCCCGATAACGTGGGCAGTCCCACTGGGCTGTGGGAGCAGTCCACGCTGGTTTCTAACTGCCCATGTTTGCAGGGTCAATCCTTTGTGTCTGGGTTCAGATTGGGCACAGGGCGCGGAGCGCGAGCTACATGCCATCTCTAGCTGTTTTTGGTGAGTCCCACCACCTGAGATTCCACTGTGGGTAGGCAGGTAACCTCCACAGTTTGGCGTGGTGTGGATGGAGAGGTTCAATGGTAGTTTCACCCTATTCGCTGAGACTCCTCATGTTGGGGGCTCCAGAAAATCCCCTCCCCAAATGGCGAGTTTGGGTTTTATGTGCCGGCTGCAGCTTGGTTGTGGATTCCGTTTCAGAGTTTGGGGTGTGCGTTTAGCACCTCCGGGCTGTTACTTGTCCGGGGTATAGACCCACTGGTGGTCTGCAGAGTTTGGGGCTCCACTCACCTACAGTTCTCAAAATCCTGCAGTCTGTGGCTCCATTCACGTCCCTGGTCACCTCGGAGTAGATCAGCTATGGTGCATACTGGCCGATGCCATCTTGCGAATCCCTTTTTCTTCACTTTCTACAGTAAAAATCTTTAAGTTGTGTTACATTAAGGAAAGTCCAGCACGTTTATTATATTTTTGTTTGTGAGCCTAGCCTTTAATGGCTGAGCCATCTCTCCAGCCCTAGCATCTTTCTTTTAGTCACATTTTATGGATAATATATCCATGTAAATCATAAAGCTGAGAGGATCCTGTGACACCATTCATTGAATCCTTACTCCATTCCACATACTATCACAAACTGTCTTAACCTGCCATCCATCCAAGTAATGACATGGAGACTTTCTTTTAATATGAAAGCTTGGCCCCAGCTTAGGCATGTTCCAACTAGTTTGTATAAATTGAATTCACCCATTCATTATAATCTATGTTCTACCACCTGTCTCCTTACCTTTCCTCAGTCCTAGCATCTGTTCCTTCCTCTGTGTCTGTTTAGCAAATCTCCCATGCTTGATTCTTTCCCAGCATTCCTATTCTCCCTGGAAGTTAGACCTATGCTCTCCTGCTTTCCTATAGGCTGTCAGCTCTTTATTAAACCAATCAAAAGGTGTTAGAGTGAGTGTTTACAAAATATGATGGGTCATAGGAATAATAATACCAAAGTCTAGCCTGTATTCAGCTCTCTGCCAGTACAGAAATCAGCATTTGAGTATTACAAAGACAACTTTTACACAGTACACAAAATGACCATCCCAACAACGTACTGCATAATTTGCTCATTCATTCACACATTTAACAAATATTTATTGAATATGACATCTAACAGATATTCTACTACACACTAACACTATAAAGAAAAGGCTTAGTCCTTGACCAAAGAGGATAGAGGTCAAATAGATTAACAGATACTCATAATAAAATGCTTTAATGTTACAATGGGAAAGTGACACCATTTCTTTACTATACTAGAGAAGCCAAGAACAGAAAAAGAACCAGACTAACAGAATGTCGACAGAGAAAAGGATGTTTAAGCTGAGACATGATGGGTGAATTGGAGTTACACGGGACAGAAAAAAGGGGAAGATGTGATTTACAGGCAAGAGAAATAACTTTGGGATGATAACAAGCCAAAGGAAAGATTACAGCATATTTGGTGACCTGAAAGAAATCCACTTTCCTTAAGCAATGGGAGGAGGTTGTAGTCAGTGACTGTAATATGATAACTTTTGTAAAGTATGTTCTTGACTTTAAAATTTATCCTAAAACCACATAAGATAGGTAGCACTGTCTTCATTTATCAGATAAGAAAATTATCTCAACGAGGTTAAGTATGTTCGTGATTATCCATCAAACACTTATCCAGCCAGACTTTTAAACAAGGACTGCCTGGCTACAAAGTCTATGACTTGCACCCTATAATTTATGGTCTGTCATCTAACCCGCCCTAAATTTTCCACTGGGTGGCCTTGTCATGACACTCAGGAACACAGAGCCAATTTACTTAAGCATAAAAAAGATGAAGTTGATACTACCGAGCCTCAGGAAAATTCCGGGATAATAGGTGGTTCAATTTGGATTTCCAGGAGAGCTTCGTATCTCATTTCCACCTCTTTTGGTGTCAGTAATTTCTACACTTGTAAGTTTTTCCCCAAAGTTTCTCACATTCTAAACATAAAAGCTCACAATCTTACCTACTTATAGGAACCTATAAGCCTCTTTATTATATTGTATTTCCTCTTTGTTCTAACCACCCTTTCCTTCTCTGCTGCTCATTTTCCATCCATTCTTGTGCTAAATGAGCCATCCAGATTATTTGGTTCTTTTCTCTCCCCCTTTTCCAATCAGCAGAGACAGGTTAAGCTAGATGGGACCCTCCCTAGAAGTTCCCTTTCTGGAGCACATATCACCAAAATAACCATCACTGGGACACCAGAAACCTTCCATCTCCATGGATGACACACACCTGGAGGTATTAATTGCTTCTCCAAAGCATAAAACACAGATTCTATATGACATAGCCATGAATTATATAGGATAACTGGCCAGACACTAAGGTGAATCTTTTATAGTAGAGGAGCAAAACAAACAAAAAAACAAAATTGCAATGTGCTTCTCTGTAAAAGGAAACAAACAAACCTTGGCTATTTTTTTCTTCTGACTTTTAAAAATTTATTCCCTTTGCCTCCCAATCGAAGCCCCTTCCCTCATCTCCTCCCAGTCTCACCCTCACTCCGTCTTCCCCTCTCTTGCCCTCCCCAAGTCCTACTATTTAATAGTCTCCCTAGTCCTCAGAGAGGGGAAGCTCTTCTCCCCTACCACCTGACCCCCAGCCTATAGTATCTCACCAGGACTGCCTGCATCCTATTCCTCTGAGGCATGGTAAGGCACCCCACTAGGGGGAAGTGATCAGCATGCAGGCAACAGAGTCCCTGGCAGGGACAGCCCCTGCTCCCCTTAATAGGGTACCCATATGGAGACTGAGCTACCTATTGCCTGTATACCACTCCCAGGGAAGAAATTAAAGCCATTCTTATTTTATTCAAGTAAAAAATATCTTTCTTTGAAATGCCAAAAAGAAAAGTATCTATGTACTACATGTTAGCTAACTGAGCCACTGAAGCACCAGAAGAAAAATTAATTTATCAAATTACCCAAAGAAAATCACTTTTCACCAGGAGAAAGATACCATCTTAAGTTATTATTTATTGTCTGTCCAATAAGACAATAAGAGAATGGCCATGGCTGCTTATGACATGAGGTTGGCACCAAACAATTAGAACAATGAGTGCAAAAATTAATGGAAAAAAAGAATCAAATGCTAACAAAGATTATGTTAGATACACAGGAGGAATAAAGAGGGACAGAGGCAGACAGAGAGAGAGAGACACACACACACACACACACAGAGACAGAGAGAGAGAGAGAGAGAGAGAGAGAGAGAGAGAGAGAGAGAGAGAGAGAGAGAGAGAGAGAGAGAGAGGTGGGGTGGGGTCAATTTGAGACAAAGAAATAAAAAAAAAATCTAAATGTAAGAATTAGGGAGAGGCCAAGCATTGGTGGTGCATGCCTTTAATCCCAGCACTTGGGAGGCAGAGGCAGGCATATCTCTTTGAGTTTAAGGCTGCCGTGTTCTGCATAGTGAGTTCCAGGCCAGGCCAGTCAGGGCGACACACAGAGAAACCCTGTCTCAGCCCCCCACTTCCCATGGGCAGAGGTCTGGCTGTGCTGTGAGTTCAATGTGCAGAACCCACATAAAGCAGGAAGAAGAGAAACTACTGGGCAGAATTGTCCTCTGCCACGATTTGATAGCCTACAGACATTCAGTACTCGCCTGCTTTCCTACAGGACATAAAACTTCAATCTCATCTGAGAATATACCCTAGGACTTCATACCATTGGGTATTGCAGCGCCACTGACCTAACAGTCACATGTGAGCTGACAGAAATTGCACATATTGGAGCCATGACACCACACCAGATACTTCAGCTCAAAAATGTTTGTGTCAGAGGGTGGTGATATAACAACAAAAGGGGCAGTCTGATGTCCAGCTTTTGGACAGTCACCCCCTTGAAAACAACAAAGAGAAATAAGCACAAATGCTGTGAACAATACATCTACAAAAATATTTGTTATTGTTTTCTCTCATAATTTAGGTGCATCTTGATAAATTTGGACATGAGTGCCATAGGGGGGTCATTCTGGCCCCAGCCTTATCCTTACTTACTACATGAAACCCAGGAATTGCTTTGGAAGTTAAATAGAAGATTAGGAACATTGATGCCTTTGCCAGGATATCAGAAGCATTTGCAAGGCCTACACAGGTATCAGTAGTACCCAGTAAATTTCTACTATCCAATAGGGAATTTCATGCACATGACAAGAGTGACTCTAGGAGAGAGCCAGGGCCAGGAAGATCAGAATAACTATGCTAACTAGGGCTGAGGAAATGAGTAAAAGTCTTGCTCTAGAAACATGATGACCCAAGTTTGAATCCCCAATAACCACATACACACCTAGCTATGTGCGTCTCACCACAGCCCTAGGGAAGAGAGATAGGTAGATCCTGAGTCCCAGGTGCTCAACACCTAGATGAAATGGCATCTTTCCGCTCAGTGGAAAATTCTGTTTCAAGGCAATGAAGTCAAGATAAGGAGGAAGGCACCTCATGGTCTCCTCTGGCCTTCACAGATACATATTTGCATACTTATAGCCGCCCCCCCCAACACATCACACTAAAGAAAGAAAGATAGAAAATGATGGGTAACCCTAAGGCTAAGAATTGTGTCCTCCACATTATTTAATTTGATACACTCTGTGGAGAGATCTGTTCCAACTAATCAATTAACTCCTTTTCCAAGATCTTGTACATACTAGATAAGCTAGGTAATTGTCACAGATAATAAAGCAATCATTAGTAAAAAAGAAGATGAAGTATTCACTCCTAAATTATTTTATTATTCATAAATAAAATAATATATGAAAAATAATATAATTCAACTGATTCATAGAGACTAAATTGGTTGGTTTTGGTAGCATGGTAAAGCAGAAATAATGTAGTGAAAATTTTGGAATTTGGGTTTCTCTAAAAGCCCAGAAATATATAAGAATGTGTTTTTGTTTTAATCCCAGGTATAGAATATGGGGCTGCTTCATAGCGGCTGACTCTGAGTTGCCTCGTGTTCTAGCAGGACCATGATTTTGGCAGCTGCAGATAGTTTGTACAGTTGTGCAATCTTTGTATTCTGGGGACTTTGCAGAGGGTATATACACGCTAGTGTGGTGGGTTGTTCATTGCTATTGGTCCTGGTTTGTTAAGTACTCATGTGCAAAGAAGAAGCAACAGCAAGGAGAAATTAGAGATAACCTGGTGGAAGATCAAACTTGCCCCAAGGATCTCAGCGCCCCTATCAGCAGACTTAGTTTAACAATAACATCACCCTCTTTCTGACCCTGACTTTATTCAGCAATCTCTACCCTTTCCTCTCTATATCTTTTTTTCTCTCATACCTAGTATTTGGGGGGAAGGGGGAGGTGCAAGGGAACTAAAAGGACAGAGAAGGGTGGAAGGAAGAAGAACCCACAAAGTATCAAATGCCAGCTACAGATAAATATCTATTCAAGGTCCATCTGACTAAATCCTGTGCATCCTTATTTTATTATTTGGTTTCTGTGATTCCAGAAAGTCCACACTAAATACACACCAGGTTAGCAAGCATTTATTTGCAATTTTTTATTTCCAACTTTATTGAGCAAAGAAATATTATTTAAAAAACACTTGTCCTGGTAGCTTCATTTGATGCTGCCAAGTGTCAAGAGTGAGTGGCAACAGGAATAAAAGAAAAAGAAACATAAATTAAAATTTATGGTTATAGTCATTCACAAATGGGAAAAAAAGGAGTTTGATATGAGAACTGAAATCTAACTCATGCAGTGACCACCCAGGAGATCAAGAGGGTATTTGTGGTATCTAGGAACTCAAGAATTATATTTGCTACATTTTTCTCACATCATCATTATTTATATTACTAATATATAGCATTTCTAAAGAAAAGATCTGTCTTTTGGAACATCATGTTCGAAAAGGATTTCCAACCCTGATTAGACAGAATGAACTTGGAGTCTAGTAAAGGATATAGGGAGAAAAAAAAAATAGGTTTACAAAAAATTAAAAGGGAAAGTTGTATTTTTAATTAAATTTTTGTATATTCAGAAATTGTATCCTTATCTTTGTGGATGTTTCTAGATGTGTGGCTGAGTGTGATTTCCCCATATGGTGTTATCAGTCCTTCCCCTAACAGTGTTGAGTGCTGAGGAGGGATTCTGTGGAAGAGGCAACTGGAAAAAGCCCTACTGCCCAATGTTATGCCTGCAGCTGCCAAGGGCCTGAGATGATGCATTGTTCCCGTCCTGTGGTGTGAATGCATATCGACTACAAATTTCTAAGAGATAGCAACTCTGATGATGTCATCCAGACCTTTTCATTTCAAAGCAGTCAGAAGACTATGAAAAATGAAAAGTTCATTGGCTGGATCTGTATAGGGCTTCAATGTTTACTGTATGTATTGCCCTTGGTTGGTGCAGTAGATTGAGCAGATCCCCCCTGGGTCTAGATCTGCCCATCATGATGTTCTTCTTAGATTTCTAGGACCATCTGGATCCTTCTATTTCCCCATTCTCCCATATTTCTCTCACATAGAGTCCCAATAGGAAGTCCCTGCATCTATCTCAATCTCCCGGTAAGTGAGGACTTTCATGGGACATCCCTTTTGGGCTAGTGTCCAATTATAAGTGAGCATATACCTTGTGAGTTTTTCTGTGTCTGGGTTAACTCACTCAGGATGATCATTTCTAGTTCCATCCATTTGCTCGTATATTTCAGGATTTTCTTGTTTTTAATAGCTGAGTGGTATTCCATAGTGTAAATGCACCACAGTTTCCTTATCCATTCTTTGACTGAGGGACATTTAGGTTGTTTCCAATTTCTGGCTATTATGAATAGGGATGCTATGAACATGATTGAGCATATGTCCTTGTTGTGTGGTGGAGCATCTTCTGAGTATACTCCAAGGACTGGAATAGGTGGTCTTGAGGTACCACTATTCCCAATTATCTGAGAAAGCACTAGATTGCTTTCCAAAGTGGTTGCACAAGTTTGCACTCCCAGGAGCAATGAAGGAGTGTTCCCCTTTCTCCACATCCTTGCCAGCATGAGCTGTTGAGTTGTTTATCTTAGCCATTCTGATGGGTGTAAGATGGAATCTCAGAGTTGTTTTGATTTCTCTGATGATCAAGGATGTTGAGCACTTCTTTAAGTGCTTCTCAGCCATTCGATATTCTTCTGTTGAGAATTCTTTGTTTAATTCTGAGCCCCATTTCTTAATTGGGTTATTTGGTTTGGTGGTATTTAATTTCTTGAGCTCTGTACATATTTTGGATATTAGACCTTTGTCAGATATACGGTTGGTGAAGATCTTTTTCCAGTCTGTAGGCTGTCGCACAGCTGCGTGGAGAGTGGGGACTGACTCGGACATAAACTCTGGTGCCCCATATTTGACCACTTCCCCTTGGTGGAGAGGCCTGGTGACACTCAGAGAAATGATAAGCAGGCTACCAGGATGAGACCTGATAGGCTGTGACCATATTGTGGGGGAGAAGGGCCCCTTCTGTCACAGACCTAGGGGAGGGGAATAGGGTGAAAGAGTGAGGAACAGGAGAGTACAAGTGTGGGGATAACAACTGAGATGTTATCTAAATAAATTTTAAAAATGGGAAAAAAAGAAAACTGAAAGTTCTTAGTGCAAAAACAAAAAAAAAAAAAAAAAAAAAAAAAAAAAAAAAAAAAAAAAGAAAAGAAAAGAAAAGAAAAGAAAAAAGATTTTAAAAAGGTAAAGACCTGGATAACAGGAAACAGGGAATGAACTAATTGAATGGTTGAGCCAAGTAGTGACTAAGGTGAACTAATAAGCACCTGCAAATATGAGTAAGAAGAGAGGGAGTTAACCGAAAAAGCATAACCAAGAGAAACAGGATTAAATGGAACAAAGGGAAGTGCAGGAAGAGCGTTCTGAGGAAGATGACCACATAATGAGATCTGTCAGTCTGTGGAGAGTCCTCCAGGGGAAGCGGTGGGAACCTCATCACTTGATTCATTTTTAACTAAGCTGGAAAATTTGCCCCATTAAAGAAAGCTACCAAGCCGTGAAAGAGGGGAAGCTTCCATGATGTGAGCCCTGTGACTTTTTCATCCTTCAGTTATGAAAAAGAGGCAAAAGCTAAATAAGAGAGCAACCCAGTGGTGCAATTGAAGAGACCACAGATTACAGTGATGAGCAAAATGTACAAATCAGAGAGAAAACCTACTAAATCACACGAATGTAAATAAATCTGTGAAAACCTCAAACAAAGATAAAGAAAAATTACTTTAAAAGGAGCTAGGTGTTAAATGCATATTTTTTCCATTCATATTAAATTGTCTTTTTTTTTATTAATTTATTCTTGTTACATCTCAATGTTTATCCCATCCCTTGTATCCTCCCATTCCTCCTCCCCCGCCATTTTCCCATTATTCCCCTCCCCTATGACTGTTCCTGAGGGGGATTACGTCCCCCTATATATTCTCATAGGGTATCAAGTCTCTTCTTGGCTACTTGCCATCCTTCCTCTGAGTGCCACCAGGTCTCCCCCTCCAGGGGACATGGTCAAATGTCAAACTCACCTTAACCTTCCTTGTAAGTATTTGTGATCTTTTATGAGTATCTAAGGCAGACAAACAGCAAGCCTCAATGCTTCCAAGGGACCAGAATGTTATGGATCCCATAATACTGGGTAATGAGTTATTCTGAACACAATTGCATAATATATAATTAAATCATTAAACACAACATAAAATGCTCATCAAGCAAAGTACATTGTCAGATAATACCAAGATGACAAAGGCACACAATTTTGGACAATTTTCTCTTTGAGCCTTTACTCTCTCAGAAAAAAACAAACTGATGCAATGGAAGAAATACAAAGGCCTTTGAAAGCCTAAGTATCAAGTCTTCTTTTCTTGGTGTAATCTACCACTTTCTGCCTCCTCTTCTGCATAGATTCTTGAGCCTTGAGGGGAGGGCTTTGACAAAGACCTCACATTTATGGCTAAATGCTCTGAAGTCTCTCACTACCTGCACAATGTCCAGTTGAGGGTCTCTGTGTTCATTACTATCTTCGGCACAAAGAAGCTTCTCTGAATGCTCAGCGAGGCTCTGATCTATGGGTACAGCAGTATGTCAATGGAAGCCATTTTATTGCTACGTTCCTTTAGTGGAATAACAGTCGTGGTTCTCTCCAGATAGGCCCATGACCTATCTAGTCTAGGGTTCTCGGTCACTTTAGCAGTGTCAGGCATGAAGTCCACCATATGAACTGGGCCCTAAATCCAATCAGAAAGTGGCTGGTTACTCCCATAACATCTGTGCCACTATTGTACTAGTATATCTTGCAGGAAGATCACTGTTGTAGGTCTCAGGGGTTGTAGCCGGGTGATATTGTTGATTACCTTTCTCTCTGGTAGCAAAAAGAGTACTTCACAGAACCATGAATGCTAGTTAGTAGGACTGAAACTTCTAGTTAGGCATTAACTTGATTGTTCTATGTTCTATGAAATAACTTTTGTCTTCAGCAATAGGGCCTTACCATTAGGTTGTGGAAAGTAACTAATAGCCTCAGCCATAGTTTGTAATGTTGAGAGAGAGAGCCTGTGGAACCTCTTTGGCTAATGACTCAACAAGTTATAATATATTCCTGGCACTAAAGGGTTTATTTGTGACATAAAATGTCTAGCTGGACATTCTGTCCCTTATTATATGGTGATTCCATTTAAATTATATGTTCTTTCATTTATAGTTCTCTGCTTCTTAGACATTAAATGGAAGTCTCTTTGGTTAGTTGTCCACTACTTTTATTTATAATCATCAGCGTTATCAATTAATTCTCAGGTTACCTCATCTAGCTGCTGCTACAACAGTAGCAACCGGAAACAAAGTATAGTATCTTGTGTTTAAGTTCTGATTTAAGTAGTAACATTACAACTATTTTTGGTTGACCCCTTTGACAAAATTCCCAGGTTACAAAAAGTTGTTCCTGCCAAATAGGAGTCTAATTAAGCAAAGAAGATGCATCTCTGAGAACAAGAGCATCCTTGGGGGAATGTGATTCATCATTACAACAAAAACACATCCAATGGGTACATTTGTGGAGCAAATACACATTCATGATGACACACAGGAAGATAAAAGCTCATATCCTAGGAGGATGTTGCCTTGGTAAGATTCCCAAACCCAATTTGATGTCATGAGTTCTCAAAAAAATATCATCTGTTGAGTCCTCAAATCTCCTTTTTCTGAAAAGACATTGTCTTTCCAGCTCGTACTCTAAAGCAAGATGTGTTACAGCCTGAAATATCCTTTTCAGTTTCAAAAGCTTCAAACCTTTCCACACTAAGGGATTTATGACTGTTTGCTATATATTCAATCATTTCCCCTGTATTTTTTCCTGGCACTATGTTGAAAGGGTGATTTAAACATTAAGCATTATATGCCATTTATAGTAAAGGCAGTTAGTTTGTTTTCAAGAGGTGTGATCTGGCTGCCATCTGGCTAGAGTAATGACTTCTTCCTGTTTAATGATTGGGGGGGGGGGTATGGAGAAAAATGTGAGGAGGACCAGAGAGCAATAGGGCAATATTCACTAATACATGCTAAGCACAGATGTGACAACAGGGATGTTAGAATGCTTTGATTTGGGTTTAGCAGACATGAGTTCTGGTCCTCAATCTACTTACAGACATACAAATCCTGATGAGGTATAGACTGCTATGAGTTTTAGCTTCCTCCCTAGCAAAATGGTAACAGTAGCAAGATTACTATAAATATCAAATGAGAACAGAGAGAGAGAGAGAGAGAGAGAGAGAGAGAGAGAGAGAGAGAGAGAGAGAGAGAGAGAGAGAGAGAGGAAGGGAGGAAGTGAGAGATCTGAAGAGAGAGAACATATAAAATTGACATATGGCAAACTGGTCAATAAAAACACAGACTATTGTCATAAAATACTTCATGAGAAGTAAGTGAAAATTGATTTTAACTACTTAATCACTACATTACTCTTGTTCCACATGTAATATGAGGGAAATATGTATCAAAATCATGTTCTAGTTTAATATTAAAAATAATCATTTCTGACTTCCATTAAAAATGATTTAATCTTTTAAATAAATTTCTCTGTTGAAAGAAGTAAGTGTTTCTGCATACCTCAGATATGTTCATCACTGGTGCTGGAAATACAGACAAGTCCTTGTCCCTGGTGCTTACAGAATTTACGGCTCAGTGAAGACAGACACAGCTACTAAATAAACAAGATGATTAGCAGACTGTATTAGGTGTTACAACGTTATGCAATAACTGTGCGATCTTCTAAAACTTTTAAGGGAGAATGACATCTGAGATTAGCTGAGAACTAATGAAGGAAGTTGGCCCCACTATAACAAAAACTGGACTAAGAGCATTCTAAAAAGAACAAATAAAAAGCCCAACAAACCTAAAAGTTGTGGCAAGTAGGTAAAGGAACAAAATTTAACTAAAATGCAATGAAAGAGGAATACGATATGGAATTATATTGCAGATGTGAGAAGAACAGGAGATTGCACCCACCTCTGTGTTCTATGCACCACTCAACCAGCTTGCTTGCTTGCTCCCTAGTATGAAATTCATCCCACCTGGGAAAACCTTTCCCAGGATTATGACTGGTACATTTTTCAGAGGGACCCATACTAAAACAGATTTAAGTTCCTATTGCATCGCTTCCTCTAATTGTAACCCATTTTTCATCATCTTTCTCTTCTGTGAGTCATTCTTGATTCCTCTGAACTTTAGTGAACACATCTACTTGTCCAAGTGTGAGGTCTGGTGGGATGACCAAGTGTCACCATGGCACTTTCAGGCTGTGACTACTGAGACCTCAAAATAGAACAGAGATAGGAATGTGACCAAAGAAACTGCTTTATGCCATAAGGTTGCCTGCCATACATGCCCCTCACTATTCACATAACACAGCAGCAACTGATTTCCTCCTGACAGTCCTCTGAACCAAACACCCTGTATAGTTTAGTGGGACTTTTACCATATTACTTAGTGGTAGCATCACCCTTCTGAAAACTAGTAGCTCAAGTCCACAAAGTATAGAATTTTATACTATATGGCAATTATATAGCATAAATAATTATAGACAGGCATATCCTCTACCTCTGAGGACGCATCACATAAATAAGAAGTGCACAGTTTTACTACAATGACAAGCAAGCTCAGAATCTGAAGATAACATGACTAACTGAAGAACACACAGCAGGGTCTCCAGCATACTTGGAAGTTTGTGCTCATTTGTTCTGACATACATGAGACTCCAAGATAGTGGAACAATTTGGCATAGTATAAATAGTAAGATAGCCATATCCTTTGGAAGTATATTATGCAAGAGCGCTGGATATTTAAAGCTGTCTGGGTCAATACTGTACATATCCCGTTTCATGTGAACATTAACCGTCTTTAATTCTCCATTTTGACTGAGATGGAAAATAAGTCACTTGCCAGATCTGTGGGTTCATACCACATGCACCTAAGTCTCTATTAGTCTGTTCCAGCAATGATAAGAGACCTTGGCCAGAAGCTGCAGGTTGGATTATTTTATTGACTTTATAGGAATACACTACCATCAGACATGATCCAAATGCTTTCATATTGCCAGACTGATAAGTCAAATAATACAAACAAGCAACTCTTTTGCATTTAGGTCTTCGTCTTTGATTTTACTGATTGAGTGCCATGTTGCTTTTTTAAAAATGAGTTTTACTAGAAGTGTGTGGGCACTTTCACTCACTTCAGGTTAACCTGTCCTGACTTACAGTATGTAAGTTGTATGACTTACATGTTGGAGATAGAGAAAAAAGCTTAATAGAGTCATACTTGCCAAGAGCTCCATTTATTTCCCAACTTTTACGATGCCTATTCTAATTTGTCTGCCTATAACAGCATCTCAGGTCTTATGTATAATTGTCATATTAAATGCTGTGTCCAATATCATTGACCGGTGTGGATATTCCTCTTTAACTAGCATATAATTTTAGTAATAAATATCTATATATCCCCTTGGGAGAAATGGGAGGAGTGTTTCTGGCCAACACATTAACCATAGAGGTCTCTTCTATAGGCTTATATAGGCTTCAGCCACTGAGTTTTGTGTCTAAGATTTTGCTGAGGTACAGAAATTAGATATGGTTTTGTCATTTTATTGAAACAAAATTCCTTAGCCTCCTATTCACAAATATTTCATTTTTGTGATATAAATTAATAATTGTCCCTGTTGGTTGCCCATTTTTCTTTTGATCTAGGTGTATTGTATGCTGTTAATCATTTCCTAGCTCTCTCGAGGTCAGTTTTTTGTCAACATTTCAGACTTTTCTGTAGTATATGTTTAGTAACTGTGCACAGCTTACTTATGACATAACCCCAATCACCTTCATTTCTACTTCTGTAACAGCATATCCCCTCCTATCACAGGATATACTTTCAAAGTTCTTAGTGATGCTGTTAGGTCCTTTACCAGTACAGCCCTTGGTGCATTGGCAAGAATAGTGCCTTCTTAGCTCTCTAAAATACTATAATCTGGTAGAATTTTTAGCCACATAAACTATAGTGTTAGTTTCTGGTATGCTCATTTCTCTTTGCCTATTGATCACCACCTAGCCATTTGTCACAAAACAGCTCTACTATTTTGCTTCATTTAGAGCAACTCTTTGTTTTTTCCAAGCTTCCAAGGAGCTGTATGTTAACACTTTCTCCTACAGTCTTGCCAAGGAGTTAGACCCTGTATCCCAGGAGAACAGCAAATAAACTCTTACTTTTCCAACTTATGTTCTGTTATCCTGATTCAGTGCCTTAGGAATAAATCTCGTAACAACTTTCCTGGCTGTGCTCGCACATGTTGACTCGGTATTGCTGGTATTTTGTTGTATAGTCCCTTTCCTTCTTTAGCAGGCCCACTGCTTCCCTGGAAAGGTTAGATTATAAATTGGCTATAGGTTTGTCTTTAAAAATTAGTAGTGTCCTTTAACATGGATGTGTGTACTGACTTTGAAGCTTAAAGGGACTTTGAAACCTCAGGATTCGTGATTTATGATTAATTCCAGGGTTCCATAACCTCCTAATGTGCTGCTTTTGATCTTGGCATCTTGCATTTACTACAGCTGAAAATTTAACATTCTTTCAAAGTCTACTACCTTGACAAAGTCTTTTCCTTTCTTTCTTTTTTTTCAGCGGCAAGATATAAAAGTCTTTTGCTACTAAGGAGGTCATTAAAGTTTCAGAGCTCACATTTAATTTCTTTAATCTCCACACTTTAATGTCTTCCTCAGTTGCCTCGGTAACACTGAGCTAAGCTATATTTCTCGATAGTAATCTAATATAATATCAAATCAATATAAACAAGCTCTATCCCTTAAAATTACTGTTGCCCCAGAATGTTTAGAATGCCTAAGGTGTCAGAAGAGCAGAGTGTTTGACAGAGGGGCAAATTGAACTACAGCACCGTCCAACATGCCATCTTCTGAGAAGCCCTGGAGATAGGTAAAAACAAAACAAACAAACAAACAAAAACCTTTTCAAAGCAATTCCAGATAAAGGCAATATGTTGGGCCTTTCTACTTTAAAATTTTTATTTATCCACTTTACATTCTTATTTTTCTTTTTTTATTATATTTTATTCAGATTACATCCCGATTGTTATCCCCTCACTTGTATCTTTCAATTCTACTCCCTCCCTCCTCCTGTCCTATTCCCCTATCTTGGATCTCTGACAGAAGAGGACCTCCTCCCCCACCTATCAGGGCTTATCCAATAGCCTGCTTCCCCTTCCTCTCTGTGTTGCTGGGCCTTCCCACCGAGGGGAAGTAATCAAATTGGGAGCACCAGAGTTCTTATCAGAGGCAGTCCCCACTCTCCACACAACTGTGGAGAATGAGCTGTCTGTTGGCTAGATCTGAACAGTAGGTCTAGATTCACTGCATGCATTGTACTTGGTTTGTACAACAGTTTGTGAAGGTCCCCTGGGTCCAGATCTGCCAGCCTTGATGATCTCCTTATGGGGGTCCTGAACCCTGTGGGTCCTTCCATCCCCCCCATTCTTCCATACTACTCTCACCTGAAGTCCAGTAGTGAGTACTAGTAACATTCTAACTGCAGCCCCTCCTTCCTCTACTCCCAGTCCAACCATCACACTCTCTTCTTCCTTTCTCCCACTCCCATTTCCTCAGAAAATGGGAGACCCCTAACCCACCCTGGCACATCTAGTTGCATTAGGACTAACTGCATCCTCTTCTGCTAAAGCCAGACAAAGCAGATCAGCTAAGGGAAAGTGATCCAAATGCAGACAACAGAGTCCATATCAGAGACAGCCACTGCTCCCCTTACTAGGGGACCCACATGAAGACCAAGCTGCCCATCAATTACATATGTGTTGGGGGCCTAGGTCCAGTCCATGCATGTTCTTTTGTTTGTGCTTCATTCTCTGTAAGCCCCCATGGACCGAGGTTTGTTGACTTTGTTGGAGTTCTTGTCCCCATTGGGTCCTTCTACCCTTTCCTCCACTCTTAACCAAGACTCTGAGAGCTCTACCTAATGTTTGCCTGTGTGAAGCTTCTCAGAGGACAATTATGCTAGGCTCCTGTTTGTAAGCATAGCAGAGTATCATTAATAGTGTCAGGAGCTGGCTCTCTCCCATGGGGTGGGTCTCAGGTTTGGCGAGTCATTGGTTGAACATTGCCTCAAGCTCTGCTCTACATTTATCCCTGCACTTCACACAATAAAGTAGTACACAGGAAGCCAATAGCCAACATCACATTAAACAAGGAGTAACTTGAAGAAATGCTATTAAAATCAGAGACAAGAAAAGGTTGCCCAACCTCTCCATATCTATTCAATCTAGTACTTGAATTTTTATCTAGAACAATAAGACAACTAAAGGAGATCAAGGGGATACAAATTAGAAAGAAAGAAGTCAAAATATCACTATTTACAGATGATATGATACTATACATAAGTGACACCCAAAATTCTACCTGAGAATACCTACAGCTGATAAACAACTTCAGCAAAGTGACTGGAAACAAATTAACTTTAAAAACATCAGTAGCCTTCCTGTTTACAAATGATAAATGGGCTGAGAAAGAAATTAGGGAAACAATATCCTTCACAACATCCACAAATAACATAAAATATCTTGGTTTATGTCTAACCAGGCAAGTGAAAGACCTGTATGACAAGACCTTCAAGTCTTTGAAGAAAGAAATTGAGGATTTTAAAATATGGAAAAATTTCTTATGGTCATGGATCACTAGCAGATTTAATGCATTTTCCATCAAAATTCCAACACAATTATTTACAGACCTGGAAAAAAACAACCATCAATTTCATATAGAAAAATAAGATACTCAGGATAACTAAAACAATTCTATACAATAAAAGAACTTCTAGACGTATCACCATCCCTAATTTCAAGCTGTATTACAGAGCAATAGTAATAAAACCTGCATGATACTGGCATAGAAACAGACTACTTGATCAATGGAATGAGTCAAGGATCCAAAAATAAACCCATACACCTCTGGACACTTAAGTTTTGACAAAGAAGCCCAAATCATACAATGGGACTTTCTACTTTTATCATCAGTTGGTAATTGGACATACACTATCTGAGTAAAGGAAGTTAAAGCATGTGTGTAGTGTGTTTCTTTAAGTCTTGCCATTAACAACCCCCACTTTTACCCCTGGGTGTGAGCATCATGGCATTGGACAGGTAGAATTCGGATCCCACACCACAGTGCCCACCATACCATGATGATTCTGCCTACTTTCTGGTCAGCCTAGTGATCTTAAAGTCTTTCATATTCACTGTAGTAGCAACAAGTCTTGGAACTAGGAGATTTCTTGGATGTGTGATCAAGCAGACAGACTTGTTAAGTAAATTCATAGAAAATTACTCTTCTTGAATGCCTAGAGTTTTACAGTATTAAGCTGCCTTTAGCATAATTCACAATTATTTCCAAAGATCCAAGACAATTATTCAATTATTTCTCCCAAAGAAATCTCTTCCAATTTCACAAGTGATCAAGGAATGTTATAATATTTAGAATAATAGAATGAATTCATAAACTCCCAATAATGTCAACCATACAATTGAACTTCTTTTTAAACTGATCTTTCTGTCAATGAATGGCCAACAGTATCATTGCCTCCTCATTGTCCTCTGACTTTGGTCTATGAGACTGCACAAAGGTAGATTTTATAAAGCATGTGTGTTAACTGGAAAGAGAGCATCAACTAGTTATGCTGTTATTTGTTTAACTATTTTGTAACTTTAGAAATAATTGTCAGACTGTATATCTGTCATTATATCAATGACAAAGTAAAATGTACAATTTCAGCATTTCATATATTGGATGTGAATTTTGTGATTTCTTTTCTGCACATTTTTAAGTCAACAATCATTGGCACATTAACTTTCTAGCACTAAAGACCTAGCAAGGTTCTGAAAGTAAAGGCTTTCATTTAACCTCAACATCTGAATGCACTTAACTCTAAGTCTTAGAGTCTTCAGAGCCAATCAGTAAGCCCTTTATATGTGGAACGGCCACATACTCCTCTTATTTATTTCTGATGATACCTGTAGGGTGGTTTGACCCATGAGGGAGGAATGAAGTAATCATGCATTGCTGTCTGTCATTAACTCACGAGAGTTTGTCACAGGACTGAGACTAGAACTAAACATATTACCAGCCAGCAATCTTTAAATTGTTTTTATAATACTAAATTTGAGATTTTTCATCTAAACACTATTTAAGTAAACCAATTAATATAAGATAAACATGAGGAAATAAGTAAGTTAAAATTTTGTGAATTCATATTGTTTATAAATAATGATCAGCTCAAGGAGACTGGCTTTATACACATTACATTCTTCCTTTGGTGTGTGCAGTATATTTGAGAAAATGGGATGTATTTCAGCTGGAAATTAAGGGAGCAACTTATGCCAAGAGTCCAGATTTTTCTTCTGGAGCTCACATTCCTAGGAAACATTTGAAACTCTACAGAAGCTTCAGTCTTTTGTGCATGTAGAAGAACATGGGGATGGGACTTTCTGTGTGTTTTCTATATGGTAGGGGCACTGAGAACTTTCCGAGCTCTAGAACCATGTTCCCATAGCAGTGAAAGATGTAGCACTTGCTAAAATGTTACAATGTGATACTATTGTCCTTATTTCAAAGATGAAGATTCTTAGACACAGAGATGTTTGTATTTTCCTCCAAGTCAAAAAGCTAATAAGAATAGAAACATAATTCAAACCTGAGCAACTTGCTCTCAGAAGTTGAGTATTTTAGTCACTTGTCAAAGACTTTTGCTCACATTATTTATTAGCAATACTGTAAAACTGTAACTATTTGACACAGAAAAAGAAAATTTAAAGGCTCTGATCATACAGATGCAGTCGATTACGCCTATTTGATCCTCGTTGCTACCCACTGAGCTGGGCATCTGTATTTGATTTTCAGATCTTCACAGGAATCATGACTCTCAATGGACCAACAATGTTTCAGACAATTAAAAGGAGTTGGATGGAATTATTTTTGTTCGGGTTGTCATATTAGTCAGAATACTTCAGTGATGGAAAACCATATAAGAAATTGTTACAGAATTATCTCATGTGATTTGAGGAACTTTGAGGTTTTGTAGTACTGTATCTGCCAGGTGAACTACCAGGAAGCTGGTGGAGAAATTCAGTCCTTATCCGAAGGTCCAAGAATCAGCAGTGTATATGTTTCACGACAGAAGAGTATGGGTGCCCAGGTTCAATCCCCACTCCCGCCACCTTTTTATACTATTACAGCTCTAAGCAGTGATGCCCACCCACACTGACAGGAACCATCTGCTTGACTTAGTCTAATTCAAAGCATAATGTCTTCCAGAAGTACCCTGACAGACACACCCATAACATTTTAGCAGTATTTGGGAATCTCTTAGCTAAGTCAAATTGACATATGAAATTGCCCATCATGGTTCTGTTGAAAATTCCCTTCCCAAGTCCACTCTTTTCAAAGCTCTGTCTTACCCCAGTGGCATATTTGATTTGCCAGCTAACTATCTACCAAATGAATTGCACATGCATTTCTATCAGATGTGTTTCTCAAGCTTATTCAATTCACTCTGTGTGGTTTTATTTTTCTCAGCTTTTTTTTTTTTTTTTTTTTTTGCTGTCCTTAAAAGCAATATGTACCTAACATATAAAATTTTTATAAAAATATAGTGAAATTAATAATGGAAAACAGAACTCATATATACTCTGACTTAACAGATATCAGCAATATTTTCATATTGTTCATGTTCTCTCCCTCCTCTTCTTCCTCCCCTTGCTACTCTTCCTTTTTGGTTTTCTGTCCACATACAATTAGAATACTTCTGGTAAGTCTGCTGTTTCGATCTACTCTATACCATTACATACTTGCTCAAGTTGCTAAATATTTTTCAGACGCAAACTTTAATGGGTAATTAAATAATGTCAAAGAATATGGATACAACTTAAAGTGCATGTGAACAATTTTTAAAATCTAAAGTATAACACTAAATGAGAATTTTCTGTTTATTTCACAAATACCAGTTTGCAAAACACTTTCTGTGGTCTCTTTAAGAAGCTTCCTATCCCCAACCCCGCACCCGCTACCCCTGCAGTCTTTGAACTACAGCCCAGACAGGAACCACATCTGATGGACTGCACACATTTCAAAAGATGCAAATGAATCATGAGAGACTAAAATTGATTGTATTACTATTTAAGTTGTAAATTTACATTTTAAAAAAGAAAAAAAAAAGTGGAGAGTGCCGACTTTGAATAGAGAATTCAAGACGCATAGAAAGTACAAAGAATTACCCTCAAACGCAAGGCTTGCAGTGAGAAAATGGCAAGGCCTAATGGAAAACAGGTGAAAGACAAGAAACAGACTAGCGCAGCTGACGAAATGTTTGCACGGCACATGAAAGACAAATCAGAGTTTTATTTACTTACTTTAGTGTATTATTCTGGTGGAGATGAGGGGTATGTAGGTGAGAGAGCACACATGTAGAGGTCAGGGGACAACAGTTCAAGAGTTATCGCCTTTCTCTGTGGATTTCAGGGATAGAACTCAGGTCTTGGCTTGAATGATTTCTTTTAAGCTTACCAAAGCCATCTAGGCAAGCTGAGGCAGACCATTAGCACTTCTTAGACATAGAGACAGCCTATTAACTCTTTGGCATGGGGGTGAATATAAATTATCACAGTTATGATGGTCAAATATGTGACTCTTCCAATTATACTAAATGAACAAGTTATATATAATACATTTAAATGTTAATATATGAAATATATATAATTTGTAATAAGCTTTAAAAACACATAGGAGACAACTATAGGACTATTTTTAGGAAAAGAGAATAATATAGAAAATGAAATAAATGGTATACGCATGAGAACGGGTTAAAGAATTGGAATGTTTATCTCCAAATAGTAACCCTAACCCCACCCCCTCCCCCACCACTGCCACTGATGGTGCCAGTTATGTGGGGAATGGAAAGGGGCAGTGGGGAAAAGCAGGTATAAGGAATGGCTTAAGCAGTGCCCCTAAAGTTGAGGGTATATGAAGCCTTATGTAGACCCACTAATTTGTAAGCTACATGCAATTCAAAAATTGTAATTGTAATTTTTAAAAGGGGAATTGAAGAGAAGTGCTCCATATAGGAGAACCATGCTGGCTTCAAAAGACAAGGATTATTAAATGAAAATGCTAATGCAAGATACAGGTTACCCCCTCAATGTGTTATCAGTAAGGAAGGCCCTAGAGGCAGCCAGCACAATACAGGCCATTAACACTATTCTTGGTTCCTCACTATAATTAGATAGTAAGACACTATTTCTGAAGGTGCCGTCCACTTTCATTGTAGGACATAGAGAAATCAACTCTGAATTGACCAGGAAACTCCCTCTCTGCTGGCTAGCTTTCTTACTGCTGGAAGGTGCTGTGTTGGTTACTGCAGTTGAGTGCATCAGCAGTTTTAGCCAGTGGTAGACCCTGAGTGATACAGCCCATCTTTCTATGTAAGATGCTCTAATTGGTGCAATATAGGCAACACACTTTATTGCAGTAAACAACCACTCCCTTCGTTTGATTTAAGGTTTCTCCTGTAGGAGGAGATTCAGACCTGGCCAAAAATCATGACCAAGGAGGTCATATCCCTAGTGAAAACTTATGATTCTTTCCCCCTAAATGTTCACACTACAAAATGTATTCTATATAGGTATGCTTACACATAGTCAATATTTGTCAACCACAGTCAGAAAAGCATATTCCATGGGCTGCAAAGACCCTTTTTTCCTTTTTTAAAAATTAATTTGTTCACTTTACATCCTGACTGTATCCCTCTCACTTATTGCCTCCTGGTCCCTCCCTCCCACTCTCATTCTCCTCCCTCCCTCCCCTAGGCCTCAGAAAGGAGAGCCCTCCTCCCCTAACGTCTGATCTCAGCCAATCAAGTCTCATCTGGACTGCCTCTATCCTCTTTCTCTGTGGCCTGGCAAGGCCACCCCACCAGGGTGCAGTGATCCATGAGTGGTCATCAGAGTCCATGTCAGAAGTAATCCCTACTTCCCATATTATGGCACCCACAAGGAGAGCATGCTGCCCATCTGAGCAGAGGGTTTAGGTCCTCATCTTACATGGTCCTTGTTTGGTGCATCAGTTTCTGAAGCATCCCCCTCCTCTGCCCAGAATGGTTGGCTTCTTTGGTCTCCTTGTAGAGCTCCTGTCCCCTGCACAACCCTCTATGCCACAACTCCTCTGAAAGACTCCCCGTGCTCCACCCTGAAGTCTTGCTGTGAGTCTCAGCATCTGCTTCTATCCCCTGTTGGGTGGAGTCTCCCAGAGGACCTCTATGGTAGGCTCCTGTCCTGTTTCCTCTCTTCAACTGTTTCCAGTGTCTCTTTGCCCTTTTGAATGAGAATTAAGCATCCTCCCTAGGGTCCTCCTTGTTTTTTAGCTTCTTTAGGTACAAGTATTGTAGTATGTTTATCCTGTATTATGTGGCTAATATCTGCTTATAAGTGAGTATCTACCATACATGTCTTCTGAGTCTAGGTTCCCTCACTCAGGATGATCATTTCTAGTTCCAACCATTTGCCTGCAAATTTCAAGATTGCCTTATTTTTAATAGCTGAGTAGTATTCCATTGTGTAAATGGACCACAGTTTCTTTATCCATTCTTCAGTTGAGGGACATCCAGGCTGTGTCCAGATTCTGGCTATTATGAATAAATCTGCTATGAATATAGTTGAGCAAATGTCCATGTTGATGGTGGATCATCTTTCTGGTATATGCCTAGGAGAAGTGGTATAGCTGGGTCTTGAGGTAGCACTATTCACAATTTTCTGAGAAAGCACCAGATCGATTCCAAAGTGGTTGTACAAATTTGCACTCCTGTCAGCAATGGAGAAGTGTTTGCCCTTCTCCACATCCTCACCAGCATGTGCTGCTGCTTGAGTTTTTTATCTTAGACATTCTGATAGGTATAAGATGAAATCTCAGAGTTGTTTTGATTTGCATTCCCCTGATGACTATAAATACCTTCAATAAAGCAACTGGATACAAAATCAACTTTACAAAATCAGTAGCCCTCCATTATACAAAAGACAAATAGGATGAGAAATGGGAAAAAAATTAGGAAGACTACACCTTTCATAGTATCCACAAAAAAAGCAAAAAACAAACAAACAAACAAACAAAAAACCAGTATTTTGGTGTAACTCTAACAAGTGAAAGACCTGTAAGAAAAAAACTTCAAGTCTCTGAAGAAAGTGAAAAAGATATCAGAAAATGAAAGATCTCCCATGTTCATGGATTGGTAGGATTAGCATAGTAAAAATGGCCATCTTACCAAAAGCAATCTATAGATTCAATGCAATTCTCATCATTATGCCAAAACAATTCTTTATGGACCTTGAAGAGAATAGAGTGAAAGCGGGAGGGAGGAACGGGAGGACACAAGTGATGGGATAACAATTGAGCTGTAATCTGAATAAATTAATTGAATAATAAAAAAGAACAATTCTCAACTTCATATGGAAAAAGAAAAACCCATGAATATAGCTAAGAAATCCTATACAATAATACAGGATCCTGATGTAAAGCTGGTACTATAGAGCAACTGTAATAAAGACGGCATGGTACTGGCATAGAAACAGACAGGTAGATAAAAGGAATTGAATCAAAGATCCAGAAATAAACCATGGACACTTGATTTTTGACAAAGAAGCCAAAACCACACAATGGAAAAAAGCATCATCAACAAATGGCTCTGGTCAATCTGGATGTCTATATATAGAAAAATGCAAATAGATCCATATCTATCAGCCTGACAAAACAAAGTCCAAGTGGATTAAAGACCTCAACATAACCAGACACACTAAATTTGTTAGAAGAGAAAGTGGGGAAGAGCCTAGAATTCATTGTAACAGGATACAACTTCCTGAACAGTTTGCCAACAAGTTAGGCTCTAAGAGCAACAATTAATAAATGGGACTTCATGAAACTGAAAAGCTCCTGTAAGGCAAAGGACACTGTCAACAGAACAAAATGACAGCCTACACACTGGGAAAAGATTGTCACCAACCTTACATCTGACCTGGGGCTAATATCCAAAATATAAAAAGAACTCAGAAATTAAACACCACCAAACCCAATAATCCAATTAAAAAACGAGGCATCACTAACTGGACACAGTGGGTTAAAGAAGGAAGAAGAAAATCCCTACAGGTTTAGTGAGACATTATACTGTCTACCTTGATTTATAGAGATAAAGCTTACCTTCATGAAACATAGATGAAGATGATAGATAGATAGATAGATAGATAGATAGATAGATAGACAGACAGATGATACTAGATTGGTATGAATGTATATCGTTTTTAATACTCTATTAGTTTTAGCTTGATAAGGTTTTGTTTTTGTTTCTGTTTTTATATTTTGACATAATGTATCAGTAGATAGGATGTATTTAGACAGCCATGCTTTTCTTTCTTTTGTTTTTGCCTAGCTTGGCTAGTAAGTTTAAAATAGTCTTATAGAATTTGTTAAGAACTTTTCAGGTACTTTTTGGTATTTTAAAAAATGCTATGTAAGTTTAGAAGATCTGTCCATTGAAAATGTGTTAGCTCACTTGTAAAAGGCAGTCGGTACCAGTGTTTTCTCAGTGAGAAGGCTTTCTTTTGCTAACAATTACCTGTTACAACTGTTGTACGCTCTACACTGCCAAAGAAATCTAAACCCACAATCTCTTAACTCTGTTCTATTCAACTCTATACTGATACTAATGAGGCAAAAACTCATTAAGCAATTTCAGTTAAAGGAATGAAACTGTGTGACTTGGCAGAGTATGAATGTTACAACAATGTGGTATTGCCTACAATATATTCATTCATGTTTTTATAGATAATGCTAACAGACCAAGGTTGATATTTCCCTTACCCAAATTTTTTAATACTGTAATCATAGTTGTGTTATAGTAAAATATTTATCCCATTTGCAAAACATTTCCCTTTTATATCAACTTTTTTATTTTTTTTTTAACTTTTTGTTATGGAAAAGTCAGCATCAGAAAAGGGTTAGTATAATGAACTCCTGTATTTCTCATTTTATTTTAAACCATTAGCAAATTAAGGGGAAATTTTCTCAATACAAACTCAATTGCTTTTTTTTCCAAACCTAAGGAATATATCAGAGTCTGCCTCAAATGTCATGGTTCTTATGGCATATATGATGTCTGGTTGACGGTTGGTGGCCTCTAAGGCCCTGTGGTTACCATAATAATTCTGAGATTCTTTTTGCCATTTTCTCTCCATCCTTTATGTAAACAAACTGTGAAACTTTTCACATGTTGTGATAGACAATATCAAAAAGGAATAGATGCAAATGTAGATTTGAGAATCTATTTCTAATAAGAAAGCTATCTTTGAGAATTTTTGACTTTGAGGCTATCCTGGTCTACAGAACAAATTCCAGGATAGTCAGGGGTACACAAAGAAACCCTGTTCAGAAAGAAAAAATAAAGTAAGGAGAGAAAGGAGATGAAAAAGAGAAGAAAAGAGGGAAAGAAAAGAAAGCTATCTTTTAAAGATTTGAAAACATTTTGAGTTACAAATTTTAAAAATATACAGATTGATAAGTATCAACCATTTAAAATAGTATCAGTGTTCTCAATAACTTTTAGTAATACAGGCGATCCTGAGACTGAGAATGAGGGAAAGTGCTCTCATTTTTATCACATGTTTAAACATATTTACCCATAGTTCTTATACTTTTAGGAGATGCAATGCCAGCTTCTGGGGGAGAATAAAGTATCAACAGCTGTCAACTTTATGAACTACAGCAATGACTATTGGTAAGATGTTCATAAGTGTGCAGTAATAGCAGGAATATTACAGGAGTAACAAACTACTTTCTAGTTGGACGTAAGGCTTATCATACAGGATGCGCCTCATGCCTGGTACTGTAAATTGGGCCAAGAACCCATGACCAGTGAGATCATAGGCTCTAGAGAATTACTATTACTATTTTGCCAGATGGATATAGTATCAGACTGCCTTCTAAATATTTATCTTCATGTCCATAGATTAAGGCAATATGAAGACTCAAACTGGACAAAGAATAGAGAATAAGTGACTGTGGAGTGTTCATCCCTAATTGGGTCATCTATAGCACACTCATTCCCTCTGGGAACATGGAGGAAAAGAGGTCAGAAAAAAGGTATAAGAGCCAGAGGTTGGGGATGACTGCAGTGAACAGGGGGGTTGTACTGATGAACTCATAGAAACTGAGGTTGACTGCACAAGATCAAACCTAGCAAATTGAAGCAAGGATTGGGGCGGGACTTGAAAAGCCCTGTTTCTAGCTGAGGAGCTATTGGCAGTTGGTGGCTGGTCAGAAAGAGTGTGTTTATTTTTTTTCAGGGATGTGGCTCCTGCTGGGCTACCCATGTTTCAGTGAATGGTCCTACACCCATTCACATATGGGCAGCCTTAACTTGAATCAATGTTGATGGGAGACATGAAGTTAGGAGGAAGATGTGGTGGGGAGAGAAGTCTAAAAGGATTTGGAGTAGAAAGAGTGGTATTAAAATTCATATCAGTGTATGAAACTTGTAAAAATCATACTTTAAACATAATTTTATTAAAAACGTATCCAGATTACATCCTAAATGTTATCCCCTTGTTTGTGTCTTCCCATTCCCATCCTCCCTCCCTCTCTCACCCTATACCCCTCCTCTAGACCTCTGACAGGTGGGATCCTCCTCCCCCATGATATGACCACAGCCTATTAGGTCTCATCTGGACAGCTGGACAGTCTGCTTCCCCTTCTTCTGTGTGCCACTGGGCCTCTCCACCAAGGGAAAGTGATCAAATTGGGGAGTGGGGGCACCAGAGTTCATATAAGATGCAGTCTCTAATCTCCCCACAACCATGGAGAATGAACTGTCCATTGGCTAGATCTGAACAGGGGGTCTAGGTTTACTGCATGCATTGTCCTTGGTTAGTGTAACAGTTTGTGCTGTCCCCCCCCCACCGGGTCCAGATCTGCCAGGCTTGATGGTCTCCTTGTGGAGCTCCTGAACCCTCTGTGTCCTTCCATTCCCCCATTCTTCCATATCACTCCCACCTGGAGTCCAGCAGCGAGTTCCAGAAACTGTCCCCAGGCCCCACTGAGTGGAGTCTCTCAGAGGACATCTATGTTGAGCTAATGTCGACTTATAAGTGAGTATATGCCATTTGTGTCTTCTGGGTCTAGGCTACCTCACTCAGGATTATCATTTCTAGTTCTAAGCATTTTCCTGCAAATTTCAATATTTCCTTGTTTTTAATAGCTGAGTAGTATTCAATTGTGTAAATTACCATAATTTCCTTATCCATTCTTCAGTTGAGGGACTAGGTTGTTTCCAGATTCTGGCTATTACAAACAAGGCTGCTATGAACATAGTTGAACAAATATCCTTGTTGTATGGTGGATTATCTTTCCCAGGAGTGCTATAACTAGGTCCCTAGGAAGCACTATTCACAATTTTCTGAGAGAGCACCAGATTGATTTCCAAAGTGGTTGTACAAGTTTACAATCCCACCAGCAATGGAGGAGGGTTCTCCTTTCTCCACATCATTGCCAACATGTGCTGTCACTTAAGTTTTTGGTCTTAGTCATTCTGATGGGTGTAAGATGGAATCTCAGAGTCATTTTGGTTTGCATTTCCCTGATGACTAGGGACATCGATTGTTTCTCAGCCATTTGATCTTCTTCCATTGAGAATTCTCTGTTTAGCTCTGAACCCCATTTCTTAACTGAGTTATTTGGTTTGGTGGTGTTTTAAAAATTCTATATTCATTTTTACCTCTCTTGCAAGTGGAAACTAAAAATAATTTCATTTTGTCAGTTAAAAAACTACTTGGTATTGAAATCTCCATTTCATATTAAATTACTTTAAATTAAAATTTCCTATTAAAATATTTTGTAATTTTTCATTTGTCTCCTTTTGCTCTTGTGTGAGACCACAAGCCCATTTTCATCTGTAACTTCCTCACTCCACCATTTTTCTGTTTATTTTTTTTAAGAGACAGGGTTACATTTTTAGTGTGACTTTTGCATTTGAATTTTGCTCATTATATTTCTTAGGTATCTTTTAAATGTGTCCTTCTGCTTTGTTTATTTTTAGCATATTAATATTTATATAAAGAGATATGAGCAGATTTAGGTTTACTTTTTGGCAAGATAAATCATAAGTTTTATAAGATAATTTTTATTTTCTTT
Organism: Acomys russatus; assembly: GCF_903995435.1. Taxonomy (NCBI): domain Eukaryota; kingdom Metazoa; phylum Chordata; class Mammalia; order Rodentia; family Muridae; genus Acomys; species Acomys russatus. The sequence goes on along the minus strand of NC_067144.1, from coordinate 39,731,569 downwards.
TTATGAGGCAACTAGTAATTGATACAACTTTACCTATTGATATGCTAGAGGTTCCAAAATGGTGGTATAATATTTTTCTTCTTTAACTATTTGCTGCCATAACAAATTTCTTTTAGATCTAGAACAATGGCAGGAGGCATGCAAACTCATGTGGTTTCTGTGCTGATCTTTGCCTAAAAGCAGAACATTTGTGGTGTTAATTGTAAGATGGTCTTCATCCCTGGGACCAGATAAGTCAACAATGAGGTACTTCACTGCCCCCTCTTTGTTGCCTGACATCAGGTGGACTATTTCTTCAAGAGCAGGTTGGGTGTGGAAGAGTCATAGGAAGAAACTATATGAAAGTGCTTTACTTATGGCACTAACAGAAGCTGTAAAGCGAAATGTGTGGCTTATTTGTACTTGGGATTCCATTTGAGTGAAAGTTCCTTTTCTTCTTTAGCTAAGGGCTGACAGTCTGAAATGCAGTCAATTGGTGTGTATCAAAGTGAATTTCAAAACATTATTCTTTGACCTATCAGAAGCTTCTCTGAACATTGTGTTGCCAGTAACATTTAGTAGACGACTTGGTCAAACAGGAGCAGTATAGAAGAAATGAAAGGCACCTGGGACAGGAGTGATAGGACTTCCCGCAGCACACAGCTCAGTGGGCCATACTGTCAGCCTCCTCCTGCTACACATTGCCTGAGGACCCACATGTGCTCTTCACATAGATGCTGTGTAGTTTGTTTCACACTGTAAACATCGCAAATACAAGGCAGCACATATATATGTTAACTGTGTTCTTAACTATTTCATTACTTATGAATAAGCAATGAAGTATAAAATATGCTTTGCTTTTCTTTCTCCAATTTCAGATGAAATGTTCAAAGAAGCTGAGCTGGTATGTGAATTATCGAAATTCAATGGTGCTTGAAGTCAGGACTTTCATTGTTTTTCTATTTTATTTGATTTTCGGAAACTGGTTCAGAGAATTGTGTGGGTTGATTGTGAAAGGTCTATGGACATAGACTCCAGGCTTGGGCAGTATGCTCAGCCACTGGATTTACATTTGGAAATCTTTGTTCTAATTCAAAGACAGGAAACAAAGCAATACAAACAGGTAGTAGGAAACATTCATGTAAGAGTGATTAACTTGAGCTTTTTAAATAAATTCGTGTCTGGGAAGAAATGAAAGTATTTCATAATCCTGTGGGGCTCTGACAAAAGGCGAGCTAAATCATTACAATTTGTAATATGGAACCCAAGCATTTTGTTTAACAAATCTGTATGAAAAGCCAAGGCTCTTTGTTTTATCTTATTATATCATACTTATGGCTTATTTGTGTCATTTTGTTCTTTAAGCCCAGGCTGCTTTATATTACATATTTCAAAGCAAATTTATATAATTAATTCATTCAGAAAGAAACTGTTGATTATCCAAGAATCATGTCCAGTTTCTAGGCTCCCCAAAATGTTATAATGTTTCAAGTAGATACTACGTGGGATGAGGCAAGAAAATGGTGCAGATGTAAACATAGGACAAGAAAGTTTAAAGACAATTATTAAGGCTATCCTGAAAACAGAAGCTGAAATGACTACAAGAGAGGGGAGGAGATTCAGCTATAGATGGGTAAAGAAGAGGGGGAAGAGAGAGGAGAAGAGGAGAGAGAGGGAGAGGGAGAGATTCAGCTATAGATGGAGGGGGGCGGGGTAGTTGCAAGGAGCACCCTCCAGTAGAAGCAGAGTTTTCCCCGAGACTCAATGTAAGATGTGAGAAAGAGCAACGGGAAAGTACGCAAAATGAGAATGGAGACATGTCATAAGAGCAGATGTTTGACTAAGCAGAGAGCTCAAGAGAGTGGGTTGAAAAAAGGTAGCTGGAGAGAAGATGACAAGACAAGACCACTGGGCTTAACTTTTTAAATGTGGCGCCTTTAAAGATAGCAGAGCAGCCAAATGGCATGAAGACGAACTCTAGCAGAGTTTGAGAAAATACTGGGTGTACAGAGGGCAGAGTAACTGAATGTACGGAATAAGAAAGTTGGCCCACCATGCTCACACGTTTAAACTGTTTATGTGTTCAGTTAAGGCACTCTTCCCTTGGGTTCAACCTGTCAAAAGATGCTTCTTAAACCATGATCTTAACTAAGACCCACTGAAGCCAACACTGCAGCCAACAGCCGACAGATGCACTTGCATGCACCTTTGACAAAAGTCAAGTCCTGACACTAATCAGCTGTTCTTTCCCGATTCTGTGCCATGTCAGTACATGTGATGACTATCTTCCAATTGCTCAGGTGAAAGCTCCAGCATCTATTTCTTTCACTGCCATCTGCGTTCCCACTATGACTAATACTCAATCCAGCCAAAGCTGCTTTGGGCTGTACCTGAAAAAACAGATTTCATGTGTTCACGTCTACCATGTTCACCCTGGATCAAGTGATGGGCTGCTTTCATTGTTGCAAAGGTCTCCTAGCTGGTGCTTCCTGATGGCTATGCTCCGCTTTACACAAAAAAGCACTAGCAAGCCCATGAATACACAGCGTATTGTTTCATTCCCTGCATAAAATTGTTGGGTTCTTTAAAATAGGGAGTCTTACAGGCCGACTCTGCACTTTTTTCTATCACTATTTGTTCTGAGGTGGGAACAGGAACTTCTCAAGTTCCTTGTGCTAAGAAGAACATTTTGGGGGTCCCACAGAACCAATTCTGTGACCAGACCACTGCTTGAGCAGAACTTCTTTTTTTTTAAATTTTTTATTAATTTATTCTTGTTACATCTCAATGGTTATCCCATCCCTTGTATTCTCCCATTCCTCCCTCCCTCCCATTCCCATTACTCTCCTCCCCTATGACTGTTCCTGAGGGGGATTTCCTCCCCCTGTATATGTTCATAGGGTATCAAGTCTCTTCTTGGTAACCTGCTGTCCTTCCTCTGAGTGCCACCAGGTCTCCCCATCCAGGGCACATGGTCAAATATGAGGCACCAGAGTTCGTGTGAAAGCCATACCCCACTCTCCACTCAACTGTGGAGAATGTTCTGTCCATTGAGCAGAACTTCTATGTATACGCATCTGTTTCTCCTTCTCTGTAGATACTGGAACTGTTGTCTAAAGGCAGGGAGCAGTTTTCCAGACCACTGTCTTCCTGGTGAGGTCAAGAAATAACCCTCTTTTCTCCTTCAGCTCTGTTAATTGGGCTCTCAAATGGCCAAACGTGGTCTGTTAAGACCCCCTAGAGTCTTATTCTAAGTCCAACCACACAGGGGTCTGTCATCTGCTTTATCACTCTATGCCTTCAGTAGTGTCTGGCGTACATTCAGCTTTTATTAAATAATTGTTAAATGAGCAAATAAAGTCCCTTTGTATAAATCAGTATAATTGTGGGTCTAAAGAACCCCAACTCTGTGCTAGTCTCAAGGATGGGGAGATAGGGAAAATGTGTATTTTTCTGCATTTTGTGAAACAGCCAAGGGTTTCCTCTCATAATGGAAAATCTTATTGCCGTGAAGAAAAGCAAATGAAGATTAAATTGTAAGGAATACTTGGAGAGATTTGTGGATACTTATGTACCCATTCCATGGGTTCCACGAGCCTGTAAACAATCAGAAGCACAGACCACGCCCTGGCTGCTGTGCTGCCGCTATAGAATGCAGAGAAAGGTTAGTTTGTGATCCATTGCTGCAGGACTGTCAGCCTGAGAGACAGCAAAGTCTGCATTTCCCAGTGTGACAGCCTCTCTCCCTCTCAGGTCCCAAAGGGCACAGAGAGCAAGGACCATGGAACCACAAAGACCAGTGTTCTGACTTCTGAAGAATGTGCAGGCTCCGCATGAGTAATGAATTGGGCCTGGCATATCACACATTACCCTTAAGATGAAGAAAAACAGAACAGGGGTGGATGAGTGCCTGTGGGAAAAGAAGGGTATCAGCTCTCACACAAACCATCATGCATTGCGTGACTGGCCTAAGCAGAAGTCTGGCAGTGAGAAGGGAACTGAATGAAAAACACCAAGAAAAAAAAAAAAAACCTAAGTGATTCTGTTTCTTCTCATTGTTTGAATTTCTAGTGGGGGAATAAATCACTACTACTAACTATCATGTGATGGTATTAGTGATGCAGCTTCCATTTTCAAGAGAGAATTTACACTCATCATTCTTGCAAGACCACCAGTTAGTGTTAGTAGTCTGTACTTCAAACTGGATCCCAGACTCCAATGAACAGTTTTTAATCACTTAGGAATATGACGTCTCTTATGGTAGGAATATTTTACTACCACTGTGTAATATTATTTAAATAAATAGACAAATTGTTTCAATGATTCATTCAGTACATAAATCATAGAGACCTCAGTAAATCGTAGTAAAACATATGCAAAACATGTCATTACTATCCAACTATATAACCTATGATCTTTTTTTCTTAAAGGACAAGTCTAAAAAGTCTTTTAAAAAGCATTAATTTTCTTCATAAAAATTCTACCAAATATTCTTATTTTGAAAGAAATTGATGAATTTAAAAATTCAGCTCTACATTTAAAATTTGTGAAACTCTATTAATCCACTTGCTCTACAAATATCAAGACTGAGCTATAGAATTTAACCATTAAGAGTAATAGTTAGAAATTATCAAGGAACAGGCTGGGTGTGGTATAGGTCAGTGTCAGCTCATATATTTAGCATGCTCAAGGCAAGGGTCCCATCTGCTCTCACACACATACACATTATCCAACAGCGAATGAACAACTATAGTTTCAAATGAAAATAGAAATTTTATTCTAATGCAATGCACAAGCACGGTTTTCCAATACCAGTTTGACAAAGAATCAAAGCTTTATGACGCCATTGAAGAATGATACTGTATAAGGAAACCAGTGCTTTCACAGACAGTTCTTAGGAGCACAGCTAACTACAAAGTAACTGCATGGCAATCCTCAGTATATTGCTACACTCATTAAAAATGCTTCCTACTGGCTCCAACAATTGCATTTCTAGAAACTTTCCCAAAAATAACATATAATTTGCACAAAGATAAACATATGCATCTCAGTTTGGAATTGTTTTCAATAACATATCAGAAAAAATTTTAAAATTCACAATACACACATAATCTAAAACTTGGTTAAAGAAATCGCTGTATTTTATAGCCACTAAGTGAGAATATAGATATTATCTGTATTAGTTATGCCATTAAAGTGACCATGGTTGGTTATTTCTTTAAAATTAAGTTATAAAAGAATTTTATAGTATAATTTTACTTTGTTACATAGAGCTTTCATATCTATCAACAACATTTTTAGAAAAATGCATTAAAATTGCATATATATTATGGCTTTTAGGTTAATGCTTTTAATGGGATTCCTGAGAGTACAAGGAAGTGGGTCTTTGTTTCTTTTGCCTTCTCTTAGATTCTTTTTTTTTTTTTTCTGTTTGCTTGCTCTGTCCAATTCTAAAGTATTAGTTTGTCTTGTCTCATTATTTTATTGTGTTGTATTATTATTCCTTAGAAGTCTGTTTGGCTTCTACTGAGAGATGAAAGGGACGTGGACCTGGATGGGAGGGGAGGTGGGGAATAAACTGGCAGAAGTAGAGGGAGGGAAAACCATAATCAGAATGTATTACATGAGGAAAAATCTATTTCAATAGAAGAAAAGACTACAAAGTCCAGTTCTGCACAGGATCTCAACTTTAAGCTACTGGTACTCACAGCATCCTGCTTTTTCAGAAGTGGCCTCATGTTAAAGACAACACAAATCGAGCTTTTGGGTTTCGCTGGTTGACAGATTTTTATTTACCTTTATTTTCATCATGCTTTTGCATTTCTAAACTTTCTAAAACGTTCAGTTATTTTATGTTAACAAGAAGCCTTAAACTATTTCATTTAATACATTATGACAAGGATCTGGAAGCTAATATTTATAACTTATTAATATTATAATATTAGTGAATGACAGCAGTGGGCCAGACAATATTTATAAGATCTTTAAATTGTACTGTGTTCTTTGGCAGGGATCTATGTATAAGTCAATATTTTCCTGACTAGATGCATATGTATGTGTGCTCATCACTGAATAGAAAGGTGTTGGAGGAAAGTCTTGTGCAGTGTTTTCAGATGTTGATCTCATTGCCCTGTTAGAAATGTTGAACTACCTCCTGTAACCATGTGATGTAAGGAATGTTTCCCAATTCTCTCTGGTTGGATAAGTAAAGAGGCTGATGCGTGTGACTGGGTGGAAGAGAGGTAGGCAGTCCCAAGCATGGGGTCTAGAGACCAGGCGTTGAGGACTAGGAGGAAGAAAAGGGGCATAAGAAGGAGCAGGAGGAAAGGAAGCCAGAGAGAAAGGAGTTGTCATGGACACATGGCCAGGAGGACAGACTGATGGAGCAGAAGCTGCCATGGAGTCATCAGGTGATTGGCTTTCATGTGGTTTTTAAGGATGGTATGATCAGGATATCTTAGAACCTGCCCAGAATAGTACCTACAGCTCAATAATAAATCACAGTCTCTCTGTGTCTATTATCTTGAAATCTGGCTGGGTTAAAGAAAGCAGGTGCTTTATTATTTTCAACAGAAAGGAGTTAAAGCAAAGACCAAAAGCATCATGGTACTGTTAAAATGCACATCCTAAGAGAGAGAAACGTTTGTATTAAATCTATTTAGAGTACTACCAACCAGCATTTGTTTAACTAAATTCACAGCCACCTTTTGCTCTGCCTTATTAGGAAAATCAACAGTTTGTTATTAAATTAATTTTTGGTGTGTTAATGAGTGCTTCGAACTATGACTTGACCAAATAACAGAGTGAACAATGTGCTTTTCAGGACTGACTTGGAATACTTCTCCTTGTTTTGTTTTCAGTGTGTTTGTGAAGGAAGGCCATGTGGTCTTCTGGGACCAGTTGCCACTTCATAAATAACAAAAAGAGAGGCCAACTTACCAGAAGCCTAGAAGAAGGAAGCATAATGCTAGTGCGGACTCTTTGGAAACCTACTGCTGTAACTACAGAGACAAAATTCAAACCAGAGGGACCAAGATCTAATAGGAGGCATCTTAGGGAAATAACGTAAACTCGATACTGAGAATCCACATCTCTTTTTTAACACAACAGGGCTTAAAAACAGCAGAGTATTGGTTGTGACTCCAACACGCATCCTCACTAACACCTAGCATAAGTGACACCTGCCTCATGCCTGCCTTGGGTCTGTTCCTGTGGTTACACAGTACTGAAGTAGAACTTAAATTCTGGCATTGAAACTGATTTTTCATTTGAGTTCCCTTTCTCCATGCTTCCAAGTCAATGTGTATTTAGTTAATGACTTTGATGCCATTTTGGACCAATAGAATAATCTTGGAGCCAAATATACAGCCTATTTCATGGTATGTTTAGGATCAAGCTTACGCTGCCAAAGCGAGGAAAGAAGCCGTATGAATGTGAGGACAGACAGCTCATTTGGAAACTTCTAAGTGTAAAAGGCTGCGTTGTCCATCTAGAATGGCCTGATTTATCAGAAATTATTCATTCTTACATAAAAATTATTTCCTTTCTGACAGACTTTGTGTTTCAGGAAACAACTGAATTTGTTTTCTCTGTCCGACATCCATGAGAAATGTGTTGACCAAAGCAACAATTGGAGACGCTATTGACACAGAGCGAAAGAATTTTTACCGGCACAGATTATGTGAGTTCTCTCTTAGTTGAAGGAAATACCAAAAACCTTAAAATGTATTCCAAGGCAACACTAAAAATCAGGGAATAGTGGAAAATATGTGACATATACAATCTAATAGCATATTAGTATGTAGCATATTAATAACAAACTAACTTGTATTATGTATTTATCCTATGTTGGTTCTTGTGCTAAGTTCTTTGTCCAATTAAATACTATATATTCTGATGGGGAAAATGCCATTATTGTCTATATTTACAGATGACAAGATTTAGAGAGGTTAGGAAACATAAACGAGGTTATAGCCTGGGGTATGAATAAGCCAGTATTCAATTTCATGATGTCTTCCTTTGAGCCACTACACTACTGCTCCATTACCAGCAGAAGCATGCCATGAACAATAAGTAATGGCAGAGGAATGTCTATGTGAAGTCTGACCTTGGTAACAAAACAAGTGCTTAGAGATGTTGAGCTTACATCAGTGACACAGTGCCCCTACTGCATGGGACACTTTGGGAGAAGCCTGAATGTTTTGGGTTCTTGAAGTCGGGTGGCTAATCATAGAAAATCTCAAGGAATACTCCCAGAACAAATATATTGTGCTAACAAGTGATTTCAACAAGGAGAGAAAAGGATAAATATTAAAGAAAAATCAAAAGTATTTCTATATAATGGCAATGGAAATTGAAATTAAATAGACTGTGTTTTTATTAAGTAAAATTAATTTTGCTCTAGTGAAAGTGATAAACTCAAATATACAAAGAATAAAATGTAATAGAATTTACATGCTTAAAATCACAAAAAAAAATGGAGGAAATAAATCAAAGGTGTGAGTTAAGAAACATACTACATACCAAGAAGAGACTTGATACCCTATGAGCATATACAGGGGGAGGAGGACCCCCTCAGTCACAGTCATAGGGGAGAGGAGTAAGGGGAAAATGGGAGGGATGGAGGAAGGGGAGGATACAAGGGATGGGATAACCATTGAGATGTAATATGAATAATTAATAAAATATATTTTAAGAAAAGAAAGAAACATACTACATTCGTGAATCAGAAGATCAACACAGTAATGTCAAGTTTCCCAGTGTAGCACATAATTTTAACTCATTTAAGCTCCAAACTTCTTCATAGCTTTATACAGATGTATATAAGGCTACTATTATATGCTCGAGGAATGCCAAAAGAATTAAAACAGCTATGTTGAAAAAGAAAATGAAAGGTGTTAGTCTGCATACTGTCTCTTTCCAGTAATCAGGAGTGTTTGATATTTGTAAAAAAGTAGATAGAAAAAAATTAAAGAAGCAGAATATAAAAACCAAAAGCAAACTCGAAGAGCATGGCAAATTGATTTGTGCTTGAAGTAAAAAGTAATTTCAATGGAGGAAAGATACTTAAAAAATAATCCGATAATGAATACTTGCCATGGTGGTGCGTGCCTTTAATTCTATCCACTAGGAGGCAGGGACAAGTGGATCTCTGTGAGTTCAAGAACAGGCTGTATATTTTGTAAGTTTCCAGTCATCCAGAGATACATAAAGAGATTCTGTCTCGAAAGAAAAATATAATGATGTGCCAGTTGTAAATTCATAGACAAAACCATAAATCTCAACTTAGATATAATATCATATATAATAATTAACTCAAAATAGAACATGCTTATAAATCTCTGCGTTAAGACCCAGACAAAGACTTCATGGACTTAACAATCACTATCATAAAAGGGTAGATTGATAACTTGTACCTAACTAAATTTAACGTTTTGTGTCAGACATTAAGAAGAATTTGAAAAGGTCACATACAGGCTGGGAGAAAATGTTTCTAAGACATCTATTTGATCAATATCTACCATATAAGAAAGCCTTGGGACTCAAGAGTCAAATACAGTTGATTCTGCATCCACATGAGCTTGGAGTCTACAGATTTAATCAGCCACTGCTGGAAAATACTTGGTGGAGGGGGGTGGATAAAGGTGGATCTGTGCTGAGCATTGTCTTTGCTGCTGGCTAAATCATACACAACACCAACTACTGCCGTAACATTTCTGTCAGATAAGTCGCCATGTATAATGTAGAGGTAATTTAATGTATACAAGAGTATGCATATTATGTACAAGGACTGCACTATATTGTTTTATTAAGGTAAAGGACATGAAGACTTTTGCTGAAGATGTGCAGATGGAAGATAATCATGATAGAATAATATTATCAGCTATTAATAAAATACATGTAAAGCCATGGTGCTATTACGACATGCCTACTTGTGGTTTGAGAATAAAATAACGGTGACAATAACAAATTCTTCAAAGACTTTATATAAAACAGGACCATCATACATGACTGGTACAAATGTAACTGTTTGTACTTTTATACTTATTTGTACATTTGACTGTAACACATGTAACTGTACAAAGGTAACAGAGTTTGACAAGCACACTCACCATGGGGCCAAACAGTTGCAGTCCTGGATATTTACCCTAGAGAAATGAAGACTTAATTTCACATAAAGGTCTCTCCGTGAGTACTTGTTGCAAATTTCTTTGTATTAAGTAAAAACTGAAAAGGGTCTAGTGTTTTCTAACAAGCTGCAGTATAATTATAGCATATATTCTCAGATGGGAAAAAATGAGAACACACTGTTGATAAACACAAATGTAATAAATCCCCAGAGACTATATTATGTGGGGGAAAAAGGCCCCCAAAGTGTACATACTCCATGATTGAATACATATAATAGTTTTGAAATGACTAGACAGTAGAAATGAAAAACAAGTTACTTGTGAAGGATCCAGAAAATGATGCTATCTAGTACCTTAGCTTGCTTTCTATTGCTGTGATAAATGCCCAGGCCAAAAGCAACTTGGGGAGGAAAGGGTTTATTTGGCTTATATTCCCACATCACAGTCTGTCGCTGAGAGAAGCCAGGGCAGAAGCTCAGGGAAGGAACCTGGGGACAGGACCTGAAGCAGAGACAGGAGGAATGCTGCTTCGGTGTGATACCACCCAGAGTGGTCTAGACCCTCACACATTAATCATTAAGTAATGTCCCCACAGACCTGACTACAGACCAATTTTGATGGAGGCATTTTTCTTAGTTGAGGTTCCTTATTCTACATTGTATCAAGCTGCCCCCCCAAAAACAAACAAACAAACAAACAAAAAACCCTAGCCAGAACACTTTAACTGTCAGGACAACCCAGTGTTAATTGTTAATTGATATAGAAAATCCCATCCCACTATGAGATATACCATACCTGGCCAGGTGGTTTGGGCTGTATAAAAATGTGAGCTAGGCACAAGTCTGATAGTGAGCCGGCAAAGCAGTGGTCTGTTCTGGTTTGCTTTTTAAGCTCTTATTTAAATTCTTCTTCCTACAACCTTCACTGGTGGACTGTGACCCAGAAGTTTAAGCTAAAAAAAATCCTTCCCATCCCCACATTGCTTGTGGTCATGATGTTTGTCACAGCAACACAATAGAACTGGAGCAGATGGGGGTAAGAGGTAAGCGTGACTACACTAAGAGCTGTGTGGGAAATCTCTGCTGTGTTGTGAATGTTCTGTGTAAATTACATAGTTTTTGGGATTCTAGCTGTGATACTATCTCCAGTTCTGCATGATTCTATTATGCAAAGAAAAAAACTGGGGGAAAAGCACAATAGATCTATTTACTACTTACAAATGTATGAGCATAGTTATGTTAAAACTAAAAGTTTGGGAGAGCAAGGCATATGTTATAAAAGGAAAGAACATAGCATTGGATTTGAAACTGGCGTTCTTGTCTGTTATCAGCATCAGTAGCCATAGGGTCTTGGGTAATTCCCAATCAACTTCCATAACCCTAGTTTAATAATTTGAGAAACATTCAGATGAGAATGCATTGATTTCCAAAATCAGTTTTCAACCCTGTAATTCCACTATGGCAGTGGCACAGGAGTCACGTATCAGAGAATCTGTATGTCAGATAATTATATTATGATTCATAACAGTAGCAAAATTATAGCTGTGAAGTAGCCGTGGAATAATTTTACTGTTGGGAGTCATCCAAACATGAGGAACTGCATTCAAGAGTCAAAGCATTAGGGAGATTGAGACCCACTGCGCTATGGGCTTTGTTTTCTATAACGACTATCCCTGTGGAATACACTTTTCTCTTTACTGATGAAATCGAATGCATAAAGCCTATTTCACATCTGAGAAATATTTATACTAAAGTGTGGTCTGGGGATCTTGCAGGTAGGCAAAGTCAATGGATCCATCAGCTCCACTCAGGGCAGCATTTCCCTTACATTTTTGTTGTTAGGAGCTAACTTGAGATTGAATTGTATTTTTTTCTCAGTCTATAAAAGAAATATCTCCTTTCTAGCTGTTGCTGAGATTTCCAGAAATCCAAACATTTCCCATGCCCCAGTTTCACAGGGTGGGGGAATAACCCACACGTGTGTGGCGGCGCCTTTAATTCACATTAGCTTCAGGAATGTTAGCCTTGGCTGAGTTGCTAGGACTGACATGTTTACATGACATTCGGGGCACGTTTCTTCTGGTCTTCTGTCTTTCACTAGCTGATAGACACCAACACTGTCTCGATAGAAATCTAATACTGGAAACTAGTCTATTTTACTACATTCAAACAATGTTTCTTTGAAGTTATTTCCTCTACTAAAAATCTACAAGATCTTAAAAGAATGTTAAGGAAACAACGCTCTTATTTAAGTACCACATGATATTTATGTTTGCTAAGACTTTTCTTTAAACATTCTTCTGAGTTCAAATTACAGAATTACCGATATATTCCTTAGGATAATAGAATACGTCATGTGTGTGGCTCATGTTTTGTAATATAGATGAAGCTATGGAATAGATGAGAGTTTTGGGAGTGGCTATTCTCATAATCTTATTACTTAACTATGGAACCAACTGAGATATTTAAACATAAGGTTGGGATGTGTACTCTACCTCTCAAAAAATTAATACATTGCGTATCATTATGAAAAAATTTGAAATTGTCATACTTGAGTTCTACTTGGGAAGACAAAGTTTACGTCTAGTTCAAGCTGGCATTTATACCACCTTTTCACATTGTAACACAGCCTAGGCATCTACAAAGATTACTCTTGAGAAATTAAAAAACACATTACAAAAAAATTACCCGCAATGTTTTCATTAAGTACATTTAGGATTTTGTGTGGGGTTAGCTAGATTCTTAGCAGTCCACATGTGGCCACATGCAGCCAGCCGTCCATGTGTTGGCCATGCCTACTTACAGCATTTATTCATTACAATTTTTTACTAGAATCCATCATTAGGCCCGTCACAATTCATGTGAGGAAAGAGATACAGACTAATAGAAAATGAACTTAGCACATAATGTTGGCGGCACGTGCTCTAGGTGAACATCAGAAATCATCTAACCCAGCTGTGAGAAGGCTTTTGCATGCATGGTACTGTATTTTAAGCTCCAAATCCCATGTTAGCAGGGCATGCACTTCCCAATATTACGAGTATCACAAAAGTCCAGAGTTACCCTTTGTTAGGTTATTGGTATGCCAATAAATCTTCCAGAAAGAGCTGGCAATCCAAATAGAGACAGCTTGCTCCAGATAGGCCAGTTTACTCATAAAAATTGCTTGTACAACCTTCATTGCTTGAAAGTGGATGATGTATCATTAATAGCTGGTGTGTATCACAGCTTCATAAGAAACTGGACCCCACTGGCCACTCTATGAGATTTTCACATATAGAACATCAAATTCCTACCTATGACTGGTTTTCTGAGGTTTTGCTTCTTTCCCTGATAAACCAGACCAATATATTTATATAATGTTCAAATTTGTCCTGAACAATGTTGCATAAAAAATTAAAATGAAACTGTATTCCCCTGTAAAACCAGCTTCCTGGGTGACATACAAATAGAAATAATAAAGTATGTTGAGGAGTTTCTTCCTCTGGACTTTTATGTAACACAGAGAGCAGGCTTGTAGAGGAAAAACTCAGTATTGTCATTGTCCAAAGTGACCTTAGGTTCCCCACGTAAACCCCAGCTCTCCCCACTGCAGACTGTTGGACAGTGTTCGCGTCTGGTTTGTCTGATTTGATTAAGAACTCTTCAGGCCAGAGCTTTGTCTGATTCTATGCTCCCTGCAGCACCTAGCTTGTTGCTGGCGTCCCCCAATGCCAAGGAACATTCAGTTAAGATATAATAGGACTGACTTTTCCGTTCAGCCTTATGAAGTTGCTGTCTTCTTTATGCCAGTGTCCTTTCTGACCCATGTTTCATATTTGTGTCTGGGTAGCAAGCTTCCTGTGTTATTGAATCACCTTTGGGCTGTTCATCTCAGGAAGTAAGGGGATGAGGTTGAGAGTTTTACCACTGTGAGTTTGAGTTTTGGGAACACAGACAGCTGAAATGTGCTAGGTTACGCGAAGGAAAATATTTCCAAAAGAATTCTTTTTTCCCCAATGGTCATGGGGGATGTCTGTCAGTCAAGGATGCAGACTGGTTAGCAGATGAGCGCATAAAACCAGCAGGTCTATAAATGCAAGTATTTTACTGAAGTCTCCCAGTTCCCTTAAGAAAAGTATTCAACTTTTTGTTTCATGAATGAGTCTTTGAAATTGTACCTTTTAAATTGTATCTTTTTTGTTGTTGTTGTTGTTTGGGTGCTAAATTAATAGCAAAGTTTCTCATGGGTTTTATATGAGCTGCTGCATTGATTTTTATAGTTAGAAGTCAGCTGTTATATATGGGATTTCATGGCATAAGCATAACAGAGGGTGGTTCTGGGCGACCTCATCTCCTTTCAGATGCCCGTGGAAAATGTCTTCGTAAAAAGAAGCCTCTTTGTTTCTGTGTTTTCTTTTCTTGCCATTGAGCATGCCCCTATGTTATTTTTTGTTTAAAGTTAGACATGATGTATTAGGTAATAGGAATTTAGGTAAATACGCATGTAGGGTGAGGCTTTACGCTAATCTGACTAGGAGTTGTGCTGTGTTTAATGTTTTCTATAGCAACATACCAGAGAGTGCAAATGCTTCGGCTGCCCTTGCTCTTGTTCCTTCTCCTCCTCTGGGGCTTCTCTAAGGATTCCTTTCCGGATCTTTAGTCCGGATGCTCTAGCGCTCTGTGGGCATGATGCTAAGGTGTTGAGGTCGTGGATGGAGCTTTGTAATCTAATCACTAAGTTCCAGTCACATCATGGGCTGCCCTCCCTGGGCTGTGACTTTGATGAGTATGTCTTACCTTCCACACAAAACATGTGGAACAAAAAACCCGTGAAAATGCTATTGTTGAACTGAAGTCATTCTCTTTGGTGAGCTTAGATGCTGGCACTCCCTGAGCCTGGAGAGGTTATAATCACTTTTATCCTCTTCAGTCAAAGCCACAAAGGGCTTTTTCCTGCCTCCCCATGAGACCTTACTGAGGGTGTAGTTGGCTTCCTGAATTAAGTCCCAAGTGTGTGGAGCCTATGTTGCTTTGGATTTTCTCATTCTCGCGTTAGACTTCACTCAGCTCCCACAATTCATCACAATTATTTCATAAATACTGTGAGTTCCTGATTTCTGCATAGAAACAGATGGGCATTTGGCTAATGTAGGGGTAGTGGCTTGATCTTTGAACTCCATTCACTACATGTTATATGAATGCTAATGAATTTTTAATTTTCTCAGACATTTTTAGAGAAATAATAGCTTTCAAGTTCATATTATATTGTAACATATGATTTTTAACACTCAAGACAACTTTACATTGTCCTCAAAATTTATTATTCCTAATGACAAAATTAAGTAAATAAGACAACTGAGATGGGTAACAGAACCTAGTAAGGATCCATTGATTAATTCTAATAATCAGGAATAATATTTCCAAGTGTTAAAGAGAGAGGCAGAGTGAGAAAGTTTCATGCACATGTGTGTGTTCTGGTTTGAATACAAGATGTTACCAAAGGATCATGTGTTGACAACGTGGCTCCCAGTTGGTGGTGCTAATGGAAAGTGGTTGGATTATGAAGATATAAATGTCATCAATGGATGAATCCATTGATAAGTCCAAGGTTAAATAATAGTTCATTGGTAAGAAAAGGTGCATGACTTTGAAAGGGTTTTCTCTCTCTCTCTCTTCCTACTTTCATTCTGTCTTTCATTCCTTGTCACAAAAATGTAAACTCCTCTGTTACACTCTACACTCTACCATAGTATTTTATCTTTCTATAGCCACAGAGCAATCAAGACAGAGAAGCATAAACAGAAACCACTCAATCTATGAGCCAAGACAAATCTTTCTTTCTTCTAGTTGACTGCAGGGGTAGCAAGGTGACCAGCACTAGTTGACAAATGCAGAAGAAGCAGATTGCTTCTTAATCACAAAAGAAAAGGAAGCATGTTCACAATGGAAAATGCAATGGACATGTTACTAGCAAATGACATGAGTTGGTTCCGCCAAAGCAGGGTTGCCTGCTTCTGTGCACCAGATGTGAGGCTCGGGTAGGAAACAGCACTATGTCTTATAGTTCTGCCCTAAAATGTTTTATCTAAAGATAATATAAGAAAATGTTCATTTAATGGAAACTATATGAAAGAATAATTTGGATTCCAATTTTTTTTCTGTCACAAAAGGAAAAAATAGAATTCTTTTAAAATTAAAAGAAAGTAAATGGACCCTATATCTAAATGATGTGTAGGATCATTACTGGATCCTGGGATGAGGGTACAAAAATATTGGGTTACTTTGGGAGTTCAAATATGGGTTGTGTTTAAACAATAGCAATATTGTTGGTGTTAATTTTTTCTTGGCTGGAAAACTGTCCTCATTTTGGGAGAGAAATGGAATATTTTATGGTGAATGCCTTGATATCTAAAATTAACTCTTAAACCACAGGAGATGAACAACAGTGAGACTAATTAAACCACCTGCATTTACTTCTCTACAGGCTTGATCTTTTCAAAGCAAAAGGTAAATATAGAGCATATCAGTAGTAATAAGCACTGCTGAATCATCTAAGGACCGTGCATTACACAAAGTAACAATTAATCTTCCCTTTCATTAACACATTGAAAAACCAGTTAATATATTGAACTGAGTTAGCAAGTGATAGCCCATTTATAATAAAACAACCAACCAACATAAAGAACAACAGTATATAGAACAGACTCTTGGAAAAACACAGGGTTTCCAAGGGATTTGAGATATCATGGCAAAAAAACTAAAAGTAAAGTTTTGGGTAAAATAAACTCACCTGTCAAGCATTTATTGCTGAGCTATGGAAATGGAAACTAAATAATAACCCTGAAATACAGGCAATTGCAATGAAGTATCTGTCGCTTTTGATCTAACGCTTTGCAGAAGCCCATTTTCCTTAAATGCTGTCATTTCACTCTACTGGTTACTCTGACAACATATGAAATAATGAGTACATACGCTTTAGCCTTGACTCTGACACTTTCCCTAAAAGGACACTTTTAAAGTCACCTCTTTAGCAAGTGATGGCAAAGCGATTAAAACTATGGGAAATGCCAGCATAAAGGTCACACTGAAAAAAAAAATAAAAAAATAAAAAAAATAAAAAATAAAAAAGGTCACACTGAGTGTTGGCAAGTGCCAGAGCCTTTGTGAGGAGTGCCTGAGTGAGGGTTTTATCCTTCCTCCTCATCTCCTCTGCTGTGGAGTGTTCCAAGGCCCCAGGGGAAAGTTAATCAGCGCGTGCACAGACAGTGGGAGAGGCATGCGGGTTGGAGAACTAACTCTCCTGTCTAGCTGTGGTAAAACATCCCAATGCACGGAGACACATTTCAGGGCAAAGTTCATTTCCATTAGTGTCATGTCTAAACTATCTATTCCCTAAGGAATTTCGGGAGCTTGGTAAAGGCCTTACTTAATAAGCTGTAAATGCCACTCACACTACTGTATGCTCTTTGAGGCTATGACAGTTAACTCACCTTTTTCCCTACCAAATTCCAAGAGTGAGTAGTTTAAAGGTACATGCCCCGACAGGAGTGCAGGACAAGAAGCAGGGAGAGTACACAAGAACACAGCAGGGAAAGAAGAAGCACTGTCCCTCCAAATCACAACCTCCCCAACATGTCATGTTGATGGACTCTAAAAACTAAGGAAGAGGTTGATGAGAAATTAGACCCAGATGAGATGTATATTGTCTGCATTTTCAACAGAAGGGTGATATTTGCAGCTCAGAGTGTGAAAAGAGGGAGGACTTGAAAAAGAATTTTCACTAAAGTCTTGGGAATTTTTCTCCAGTTCCTGTGGCGGCAGAGATGCTGTTGTCCTGGGATGAGTGAATGCCTTGACACCAAACAGCCTGGAATTTCTTAGTTATTTTCTGTGCCTTGAGACCCAGGCATAACACCTGGGCTTTCGAGTTGACAATTCAAAGCTAAAACCCTGTTTGTTTGTTTGTTTGTTTCATTTTTTTATTAATTTATTCTTGTTACATCTCAATGGTTATCCCATCCCTTGTATCCTCCCATTCTTCCTTCCCTCCCATTTTCCCCTTATTTCCCTCCCCATGACTGTTCCTGAGGGGGATTACCTCTCCCTGTAAGGACAATACAGGTGGTAAACTTTAAACCCCTACCCAGATCTAGCCAATGGTCAGAACATTCTCCACAGTTGAGTCGAGAATGGGATATGACTTTCTCACATACTCTGGTGCCTCACATTTGACCATGTCCCCTGGAGGGGAAGACCTGGTGACACTCAGAGGAAGGACAGCAGGTTACCAAGAAGAGACCTGATACGCTAAAACCCTGTTTTTAACGTTGTTCTGTTTTAGATTGAAATCGTTTCACTTCTGGACATCTCCCTTAACTTTTTATGTTTATGCCGGGAATTGAACTTAGGGCCTCACTAATGATACACAACTCAATTATCTTATAAAAGAACACAAGGTGGGTAGATATTCTTGATTTCCGGCCTCTTGAACTAGTATGAAGTGTAAGGTCCTGTTCTGAAGGTCCGCTGCCATGCCTGACAGGGTTAAGGGCTCAGGACATGAGGCTAGCCACAGTCTTGTGGCACGGAAGACTAGTGAGTAATGGTGTCTTTCCTTTGAATTTTTTTCATGGAGTTATCGCCTGGGCCACAAAAGCCTGGCTCCAGCTTCCTGAATGTTCACATGTTCACACCATGAACTTTGCCCTTAGACAAATTCAAAACTAGAAACCCCTTCATGCTTTATACAAAATTAGCCCTCATATAAATACAGGTTAAGTCTTCCCTATTTGGACTAACCCATCTGATGCTCATATTTTCTTTGAAGTGTCTGGTGTTTTCCAATTACTCAACCACATCTCCAATGTTATGTCGTAGGTCTCTCTCTCTCTGTTGGACTCATGTGATCTTTTAGTCATAGTGGACCACAGCTTTGATGTCTAGTATAAGAGAAGGTATTTTGATATCTTATACTTTTACTGTTGGGAATGTTTTTCAAAAAGTATTACAACTTGGAAATATTTTGATAATTATGAAATAAAACATCAATCTTAAGCAATGGGAATTTTCTTTCAGAGATATTATCAAAGCAATTCAATTTTTTTCAAACCAAAAGGAAAATAAAAATACAGTAATCTTAGATTTAAAATGGAAAAACCAAGAGCCATGACTCAGTATAACTTTTGCATTCATCATTTTCTAATCACAGGACCAATGTATCCTCTCTAATTGTCAATGGTGGCATGATAATTGACTTTATACTTTTTCCTTTCGAGTCTTCCCACTTAAAGGAGGGAGGGCTTTGTATAAGCAGACTATTAGTTCTTGACAAAAAGGATTACAGTTGCTTTACAGCTAGGTGAAAATATGTTTCATGTTTCAGTCATACATATCTGGGCACACGGTTTGGAAAATTCAAATTAAATTTCCCAGTATTTAGTTCATTATAGGGTCCATGCTAAGTGCCTTGGGGAAATTGACTTTTCAGTGCCTTATCATGATTGTCACATTCTTAAGCTATGAGTTTCTCTTCACTAAAATCCATTAGTTTTCTAAATGTGCAGGTTTTGTAAAACCATATACAGCATTTCTTTTGACTGGACCTCTTTGTCAACGTGGGGTCATTTTCAGAGTTGTTTGGAAAACTTGCCACTGGCTTTTTCCTCATGAAGCTTATGTTTATCATCACTTTCTGGTTTGCTTACTATGTCAATACAGCCCACAATGGCATCTCACATTTATGCCGCTCATAAGGGTCCTTCATTCCTAAGAGTTTGTCTAACCTAATCTTAAATAGGATGACAGCTTTTGTTGCTTCATTTGAACCTTACCTTCCTAGGTGCCAACATTTAACACAATAAGTCTCCAATACTTCATTATTTTTTCAGTTATCCCAACAATAATAATTTTTAAAATATTCACAAATTTAGATTTTCTTTCAAATTTCTGAATAAGGAACTCAAACTATATTTTTATGAGATTGTCTTTAATTGTTTACTAAGGCTCTCATTAAAAAAAAAAAAGGTGCATATCAAGGTGTCTTTGAAAGTACTTGGAAATGTATAAGCATACGAACTCATGTCTTAAGATCATAACATTTCTCACTGATCCATAATTTTCATTCATTTGTGTTTTACTGCAAAGAATAAAAGAGCAGACTGCCTCCTTTTCCTCATTTTCTGTCTATACATAAACTCAAAGATCCCCAAGAAAGATGCCATCCCAGAAATAAGCGCAGGGAACTTTCTTCTTGGCAATGCGTTCTAGAAGCAGAAACTAAGTCAACAGTAGTAAAGGTAGAAAGAACAGCCAAATAGTTTAACTTTTGTTAGAAAGTCTAAACAGAAATATGGTCATATTATGAGTTTTGCCATCTTGAGTTTGTGGGAGAAATCTGCATGGAGAACATTCCTTCGGCTGGCAGTCCTGGGAGCGGGCTCCCTTAAATTCTTTACAGATGGGCTCTGGACACAAGCAGCTGTTCTGCATGCCAAGGACATGAAGAGAGAGGTAACTACCAAGCTGATTGCTGAGGAAGCTGGCTCCCTACCCAAATATGGAAATCACGGCCAAGACCCTGATTATTCTTGTCACTTTTTCCTTACAATTCTGAGTTTGTGTTTGTGCTCCTCTGGAGGCAGATGGTCCTCACATCACTGCCATCCATCTTCTCCTCATGCTTCAGTCATTAATTTACTTAATCATTTTATACTAAGGGCAATTCAGTGAAAATGATGTTATTATTACACAAAAAATATAGCAACATTGATGAATTTTCAAATGTGGTCCTTTAGAAGATGAATAACTTCTATCTTTCATAGTTACTTCAGACCAAAGTCTGGGGTCTGTCTGCAGGGAAGCTCCCTCCTTCCAATGAACATTCATGCCATCTCTGAATATTAGTTTGTTCCTCTACATCTGACACCCTTTAATCATAGTTCATATAAGTACATGCAGGATTATTATAAGCCTCTTGTGATTTTATTCACTTCAAAATTCATTCAAGCAGCACCTTCTTTATATTATTGATAAGCATGAGGGTAATAGTAAACATTTTATAAATAATTTATCTAAAGCTCTATTTGTGTTCAAGAGCTAGGAGAAAGGTGACCTAAGACTCACTGAATTTTGAAATATTATCTTAATATAAAATGCTATTTCTAATGGGTAGGTAATTTGGTGTATCTAGTATGAAGATTAAATGTGATTATTAATGACTATAGCTTAATTTTATAAGACTAGTCTCCTGTTAGTAGAGCTATTTTGGGTTTGGTGTTTGATCACTCTCTTTTTACACTTTCTGTGTGTTTCTGTTACAAGGATATCTGCCTGTCATTTGCTAGCTACACTCAGCCATATTTATTGGGTACTTCCATAATATAAACTTCAACTTGTGCTTTTCAAAGAGACAGTAAAAACATAAAACTCTTTTCACATTGTATTATGCTCAAGAGGTAAAATAAAACAGGACAGGAGACAACTTCCTGAACCTTAATGTCAACCATTAATAAATGGGACCTCATGAGGCTGAGAAGCTTCTGTAAGGCAGGAGACACTGTCAAGAGAACAAGCGACAGCCTACAGACTGGGAAAAGATATTCACCAACCCTACATCTGACAAAGGTCTAATATCCAAAATATATAAAGAACTCAAGAAATTAAACACCACCAAACCAAATAACCCAACTGAGAAATGGGGCTTGGAACTAAACAGAGAATTCTCAACAGAGGAATATCAAATGGCTGAGAAACACTTAAAGAAATGCTCAACCTCCTTAGTCATCAGGGAAATGCAAATCAAAACAACTCTGAGATTCTATCTTATACCCATCAAAATGGCAAAGATCAAAAATTCAAGTGACACCACATGCTGGCAAGGATGTGGGGAGAGAGGAACACTCCTTCATTTCTGGTGGGAATGCAAACTAGTACAGCCACTTTGGAAATCTATCTGGTGCTATCTCAGAAAAATGGGAATAGGGCTTCCTCAAGACCCAGCTATTCCACTCCTTGGAATATACCCAGAAGATGCCCCAACACACAACAAGAAAATTTGCTCAACCATGTTCATAGCAGCCTTATTCATAATAGCCAGAACATGGAAACAGCCTAAGTGTCCATCAGTAGAAGAATGGATAAAGAAACTGTGGTACATATACACTATGGAATACTACTCAGCTATTAAAAACAAGGAATTCCTGAAATTTGTGGATAAGTGGATTGAGCTAGAAATGATCATAAAGAGTGAGTTAACCCAGAAGCAGAAAGAATAAAATGGTACATACTCACTTATATCTGCCTACTAGCCCAAGGGGCATGTCCCACGAAAGCTTTCACTTACCAGGAAACTGGGACAGAGGGGAGGACATCTATTGGGACTCTAAATGAGAGAAGCATGGGAGAATAGCAAAGTAGAAGGATCCAGAGGGTCCTAGAAACCTACAAGTACAACATTATGATAGGCAGATTGGGCCCAGTGGTCCCGCTCAAACTAAGGCACCAGCCAAGGACAATACAGGCGGTAAACTCTAAACCCCTTCCCAGATCTAGCCAATGGTCAGAACATTCTCCACAGTTGAGTGGAGAGTGGGATATGACTTTCTCACGTACTCTGGTGCCTCACATTTGACCATGTCTCCTGGAGGGGGAGACCTGGTGGCACTCAGAGGAAGGACAGCAGGTTGCCAAGAAGAGACTTGATACCCTATGAGAATATACAGGGGAAGGTAATCCCCCTCAGGAACAGTCATAGGGGAGGGGAATAATGGGAAATGGGAGGGAGGGAAGAATGGGAGGATACAAGGGGTGGGATAACCATTGAGATGTAACAAGAATAAATTAATAAAAAAAGCAGGAATTAAAATTCATTGATTAACATGTTTTCTAGTAATGCAGGGTATTATAAAGTTGATCCATCTCAGAACTTTCAACAGAATACCATCTTAGCAGAATAAAGCTATGACTACATGAACAAAATTAAGAAGCTAAGTAGGTCAGACTACTGAGAGCCCTGGCATTGTGCTTACTTGTGACTGGGAAAGCATTCTCCACCATGGAAGAATGAAGGTGGCATCATAAATCTACCTTGTTGCTTGTAAAGAAGTTATTTAATGAGAAACTTGGAGTATTTCTGATAGTACCAAACAGTTCCTCAAGTTCAAGCTTTCCCCCTCTTCTCCTCCTTTTCTCCCTCCCTATTATGCACACAGATACATAAATTTTACCTTATTGAGACATATGCCTTTCCTTCTGTAATATTTTATTTACTCTTTGAGAATTTCATACATGCATGCAATCTTATATCATACCCTCTCACCATTTTTACACACACACACCTGGTCGCTTCCAGCACATCTTCTTCCCAACTTCAGGTCCTCTTCTTTTTCCATGTCTCCCTCAGTCCATTTAGTGCATTCCCATATATGCACATGGTTAGTGAGTATGGGGCCATCTACTAATGCACAAGAAGCCTACCAGTGGGCACACTCCAGTGAAAATTTATTCTAGTTTCCCTCAGCAGCCATCAACTGCCAGCAACTCAACATGGGCTCTCCACCCAATCCATAATCCATGCTGAAATCACTCCAGCTTGATCTTTTGAGTGTTCTCTTTAGCACACAGTCATAGAACCTACTACTGCTGCTATTTTCCTAAATGAATACAGCTTCTCATTGTATTCTAAACACTTAGTCTTATACCAAAAGATAAGTGTAGCTCTTCCCACCTACCAAGCTTATTTTTGTGACAGGCAAAGGTTATTAAAGAAATACAAACAAAAAAAATTTAATAAACTAAAAATACTTTAAAACTAAAAAAGAAATGCACAACTCATTAACATGCAGTAAGTAAATGGACATGAGATGTCCAGCCCCAATTGGTACATCTACAACACAACTCCATTCCTAAGGCTTAAGGAAAATTGTGAAAGAGAGGGCAAAAGAAATATGAGAACCAGAAGAACAGAGTACTTGCTTTGAAATAGGATCTAAAGGGATGGTGAAACCATAAACAATATGGCTGTCTGCATAAGACCTGCACAAAATGATACTAGTTGACAGGCCAGCAGGAACTGTGGTGGTGTGTGTGTGTGTGGGGGGGGGTGATTCACAAGCATCCACCCTACCATTGTAGATCAGCCCTCTTCTTAACCTACTTTTCTGTTTCAGAACAAGGCTTGGCTGCAGAATCAAGTTTCCTCATGCTTTTTCCCTCTTCAAAAATGTACATTTTGTATTTTTTTTTTCCTGTGCCCCTTTCTCTCTTTCATTGTCAATCTCTATACTAATAACTATGTGACAAAGTCAACACTGTGCTGTCTTGTGTTGGGGGATGGTCTGATGTATTTTGATGCTAATTACTGCTTGCTGTCTGGCCCATCTTTTGCTTAATGAAAAGCCATCCCACCTGGGCAGGGCGGGAGATAGATGGAGCTAGGAGAGAGAGGAATTCTGGGAAGAAGGAAGGACTGCCACCAGGAGAAAGAGAGACCTGAAGTGAAGAGAAGAAGGCCGCCATAGGTTAGCTGGAGGAGAAGCACATGGCTGGCATGGATTGAGAATCCGGCCCAGATGAAGAACATCAGCAAGTATATAGGATTATAGATGGGAGGTAACTTGATAGAAGTTATTAGAAGCAGATGACATCGGATTGAGACAGGGAACCCCTGCCTGAGGTGCTACTGTGGAAAGAGGTTTAGAGGATTGATATCTGCCCTGCCCCAGGTTAACCAAGGCTATTTTAAAATATAACAAGTGTCTGTGTCTTAATTGATCGCTAGCCGGGCCTACAGGCAATACAGATAATTCTAAAAACAATAGTCTTGAAATCTCCTCCGCCAAAGAAATTAGTCTGTTAATTTTAAATTTAGCCCTGGGAAGATTCTTAGAACAAGGGTAGAATGCAGGTATATTCTTTCCCATAATATCACAAGAATGATCGCTAACCCAGTTGCTAATGTTGTTCCCTTGTGAAACTTCTTGAGCTGCACTGCTGCAGTCCACATAGCTCTCAGCACTTCTGTCTTCCACACTCTTACTAAAAATGGACCATTAAGCTTTACTTAAAGTATTCAACCACTTTTCTAGTCCAAAGTTCCAAAGCTTTCCACATTCCTCCAAAGGCCAACAAGACCAGCTTCTTCTTCAGGGCAATAGTCTACTAGTGACCAACTTCTGTCTTAGCTTCTACTGATGTGATAAAGACCATGACTAAAAGTAACAGAGTGTAAAGAGTTTTGTTTCATCTCACAACATCTCATCACACACACTCCATCACTGAGGAAAGTCAAGCAAGAACTCAAGGCAGGAACCTAGAAACAAGAAATAAAACAGAAGCCATAGAAGGATGCCGGTTACTGGCTTGCTTCCAATGGCTTTATCATCCTGCTTTCTATACTTCCCAAGACCATCTGTCACTACAATACTACCCAATGGCACCACCTCAGGTGGACAGGGCCCTACCACTTTAATCATCAATCAAGAAAATACCCTCCCAGACTTGCCTATAGGAGAACCTGAGGGGGGCATTTTCTCAGTGAGGTTCCTCTTACCATTTGACTTTAGCTTGTATCAAGCTGACAAAAGCCCAACCTGGACACACAATTTATTTACATATTCAAATGCCAAAAACCAGATGTCCTATGCGAAACATCTGCTCTAAAGAGGTGAATGCCATATTACATGCACAAAGAGAAGTCGGGCACCGACTTTGGTATAGAGGCTATATTTGTCCAAAATACCATATTCTCTCCATTGCTTTTGTTATTAGTAGAGTTTTCTTTTGTTTTACTTCATGTTGATTTTTTCCTAAAATATACAAAAAATATTTTTAAAAATCTCTGAAATATTTCACACACACAAAGTTTAAGGCTGAAACTTTCCACTGTGAAGTCACTGGCACCTGGCCAGAGTGCAATCACATAGAGAAGAAAAATGATACTTATATGCAACAAATTAGGCCAGATGAAGCCAGGGATGTCTTCTTTTTAATCAAGCATGCATAGGCACATATGGGAACCTGAAGGAATCTGAATAGAATCATATTTAACTTGGACTTCGCAACAACTCTCCCTTCCCTAATATGGATATTTTCTTTTACTCGGCATGGGTCAAGTCTCAAGAAGAGGTCATGCCTTTGAACTATTCCTCCACAATCAGATAGCCAAAGAAGTAGGGCTAGTTGGAGTATTGACTATTGTTCTCCTGGTCCTCTTGAGTCATCTATGATAGTTTAAAGGGGACTGCATAAAAGCAGAGCCAAAGATATGTCTAAATAAAAGAGATGTGAAAATATATTCTCCATTATAGACCTCAGTTTCTCTTTGTGCTGCATTCACCAACTATCCTTTCGGCCCATGTTCCCACATCTTCATTCTCATAGAAGCATTCACAAGAACATCAGACAAATCAAAATAAAGATTTTGCTGATGGACACATCTTAGCTTTACCTCAAAATCATTACATAATATCTTTATGACAATTGGTCTTCCCTATGGCATACTTGTGTCATTTATCTCAACATTAATTTAATAAATGCCAATGCTTTGTGCATTTAAATGTTCTACATTTGAACAGTATCTATAATCCTAAATATTCAATTAAAACATCCATGAAGTTTCAGAAAGAAGCAAAAAACAGACCTGCTTAAATGAATTGACATCTATGTTAATTGAGTAATGTAAACTTTTCCTCCATTTGAATTTAAAAAAAAAATCACACAAACAAACAAAACACAAAAACCAAAACAAAAAAATCAGGCACCTCTTATATCTCCATGCACACTGATGCTTGGAGAGCAACTGCCATGCTGTACCACACCGCTGCACTCTCCTGCAGTCACACATTCTTTCCCTTGACCTATTACAGAAGTGCTGGATGTCTTGCCTTCTATAGTGCACTGACTCAGTTGGAAACAACTGCATCAGTTAACATGAATTTGGCCTGTTTGGGATGTGCTAGCAAGGTTTTTCCACCTTAAAAATATTTTACAGCTAGTCTTCTGAGTTATTGTCTGCTCTCTGTCACTATCGTCTACCCAACTCTCTTTCCATCTTACCATGTCCTGAGGACTACTTGAAAACTCGTGATCTCTCAAAAATAGAAATGTTGAAGAATGCAGACACTTAGAGTACTCTGTGCTCATGGTGCCCACAGTTCTGTGCTTCCAGCTGTTACTCTGTTTGTCCATACTCCCTGTCAAAGGAAAAATATGTAAAAGAAGTAGCCATGGTATGGTGTTTTAGAGTTTATGTTTACATCTCAAGCTCTATATGCTTACTTAGTCTAGGTCTTTGGGTGGTGACTCCAAATACAGATATAATTAAATATAAGCCTGGCGATCCCACAGCTTTTCTCCTGTCAATGTTTACCTGCTTATTTTTCTCTTGAAAGAATAATAGAAGCTAATGAGATCACCACAAGTCATTTCTGAGTGAAAAAATTTAAATTTAAAAATAAATCTGTCTACTTCCTCTGAAAATTGCCAGCTCTATTCTTTGAAAATAAAATTGTGACTATAGAACAAAATTTTGATCTACCTGTATCAAATGCAACCTCCTAGGAAAAAATGTAATTATCCTTTGAAACAGTTGAACTAAAATCTCTCTAATTCCTTGTGTTAGCAGTTTCAGGTCACAGGCATTATGTTTTTCTTTTGTAGGCAACAATGACTGTTCCTGTTCCTTCTCATAAAGAACAGAAGAGCTCATTGGCGACAAGGGGCTCAGAATTGAGAATTGGTAGACTGAAATAGTTTCCCCAATGTTCTATTTTATTTACTGTCCACCATTTAGCATTGTGCATTACATATAGTGAGTACTTAGAGGACACTAGGTAAGTACTTACTATTTGTGGGGGGAAAGGGGCTAGTATCTGGGTGTGAACCTGGATGTGAATTTCCCTAAATGAATACACTGAAATCTTAACCCTTAAGATGACGGTATTGGGAGACAGGGCCTTTTGGAAAATGACCAGGTCTTAAGTACAAAGCTTTCCTGAATGGGTGTGATTAATGTCACTATGAAAGACCCAAGGAAGCTTATGTGCAACTTCCACAAATCAGAAAACAGCAAGAAGTTTCCATACATCAGAAACAAATGTTCCCGAAATACAAAATCTGCTAATGCCTTGATTTTGTGTATCTCGGCTTCCACAACTCTGAGAAATGAATGCATGCTGTCCAGAAGCCATTAAGTTCATGGATTTTGTTCTAGCTTTCTAATCAATCTGTTATCATTTTGTTACTTTTTAAGGGTCTTATGTTGAAGCATAGTGGCCACCAAGAGGGTATTAAATAGCAGATTAAGCCATGTGGACAGAGTTCTCGTGGATATAATTAGGGATCTTATAATCGAGTTTCAGAACTGGATTTGCCTTTTTCTTTTCTGCTGCCTGTATGGAAGGAACTATTTATGAATCCAGATACTGCTTTAGCTGGTGTTCCCAGGCTCCAGACCTACAAGAAAGTACATTCCTTTTTCAAACTTTATTTTATTTTTCTATTCATTTTACAGCTTGACTGCAGGCCCCCTCCCTCCTCTCCTCCCAGTCCCACTCTCACATCCCCCCACACACACATTCTCCTACCTCTTTATCCTCAGAAAAGGGGAGTAAATTCTTGTTATTTATAAATTACTTGGTCTCAGGTATTTATGTTCTGACTATTCAAAAGATAAATGGTGACTCATTTAAATAGTTTTCGTCTGAAATCTCTGTTTCCTCTGATCCTTCTATTGGCTTGCTTCATTTGCTTTGTCCATTCTCTTCCATCCTAGAGACCTGCCTTGAATACGTGGTGTATTCATTACTTTTCTGTTGCTCTGACAAAATAACCAAGACCCAAAGTGACTTATACAAGGCTTTATTTGGACTTATGGTTTCAGAGTAAAAGCTAGAGAGGAAAAAGGAGAGGCAGGGAGGAAAGGGAAGAGACTGATGACAGACGATAGATATGTAGATGATAGACAGACAGATAGATAGATGATAGATAGACAGATAGATAGATAGACAGACAGATGACAGACAGACAGATAGAACCTTTGTTGGAACCAGCTCCCATCAGGATGGGAGAGGTGCCAAGCTAAGAGTCTGTAGAGGCTTCTGGGTTAAGTATTCCCTTTCCTGAGCTCCCCAACTTTTTCTTTATTGGTCCAGCTCAAATACCCTCCCTTGGAAGGCACCTTTCCTTCCAACTACCCATTAGGATTTTACAACTATCCTGGAAGCAAACAGCAACACTCCTCTGTCCTGAGCTCCCTTCTGCTACTTAAAGCAAGCAGTCCTTGGCTTTCAGATTGGGCTAAGTTTCCCTAAATCTCTGTCCAAAGGAAGGAAGAGAAGGAAGAATGGAAGGAAAGAAGGAAGGAAGGAAGGAAGGAAGGAAGGAAGGAAGGAAGGAAGAAAGGGGTCTGGAGAGTGTAATAGGTAACAGACAAGTGACTTCTTGTGGTGATTTTAATGAGAAACAGACCCCACTGGTAAATGTATTTGAACACTAGACTCCTAGTTAGTAGAGTTGTATGGGGAAGTTTGGGAGGTACAGACTTCTTGCAAGAAGTATATCCCTATGGATGGGCTTGGGGTGTTATAGCCTCACCCCACTTCCAGTTCACTTTTGGACTGTTGTTTGTGGGTAGAAATAGGATCTCTCAGCTTCCTGTTCTGGCCACCTGCTGTGAGCCCCCTCCCCCAACTCTTAAGGGACCTCTGGAAAGAACCATTGACCAAAATTACTCTTTCTTCCTTAAGTCGCTTTTGGTCATGGTGTTTTATCACATGAATAGAAAAGTAACTAATACTGTCTTCCTCTAAATCTTTTCCTGAAAACTGTGTAGAAGAATCAACATTATGACAACAACTCAACAACAACAACAACAAAAAACCCCACACCTTTGCACAGATGCTCTGTCAAAGCTAAATATCTGAGACCCCCGACAGAAGGTCATCTGCCTCTGCCCTGCCCATTGTCTCAATCCTAGCTGTTCTGGCTTTTGATTCCAGACAGAAGCAGCCTGTTTGGGCCCTGAGAACAAATGCTTCTTTGTTTTCTGGGGAATGTGAAGTGAGGTAATACACCAATTTTATGAATCCCTCCCCAGGGAGGAGTGCGGCAAATTTTCCACTAGAAATAATTGCTTCTGGGGTGATAAGAAAGAGGGGTACCTTTGTAAGAACTCATCTGCCCTAACTGGCTACAATTTCTGTTTTCATCTTGCTCTTGTAGGTCAGATGTATAAAGCAATGTATTTGGACAGTTTAACTTATTTGGCTATAGTTAGATCTTCTGCCATATTAAATCCAACTTAAGTGTTAAGATAAATCAGAGCCAAGCTTTTCATCTGAACAAAGCCTTAAAACTACCGTGGATGAAAGTGAGGAGGTTGCCTACCAGCTTGAAAATATTGAGTACTGATCATGTCATGTATTCCTCCCTATGGATGGGCATCTGTGCTGATGTTAAATTTTGTTTTAAAGAGAAAGAAGCTAAGTGAGTCTAGCAGTTAATCCTTTACAGATTGCCTGAGTGTGTTCTCCAACACCTTTCTTTCTTTAGGATCACACTGGTGGGGCACACATCACCATCCCTGTGTCAGAGAGAAGCTCTCACAGTTCATTCTGTCTTCTCTTATTCAAAAGTATCCCGGATATTACTAATCAGTGTCGGCTTCTCTTTGTCCTTATATCCATTCTCTGAATCTGTACTATGTCATTCATTCAAACCTGACTTCCAGTATTAGCCTCCTGCTCCTCCTTCTCCTCCTGCTCCTCCTCCTCCTGATCCTCTCCTCCTCCTTCTCCTGCTCCTCCTCCTACTCCTCCTCCTCCTCAACCTGCTTCTCCTCCTCCTGCTCATGCTCTTCTTCCTCCTGCTCCCTCCACACTTTCAGATTTGCATCCTATCTTTCTTCTAAGCCAATCATGTAAAAATATATGAGCCATGGACTATTCACATCAATAGAGCTTGTAATCATACACACGGGTGTGTATGTGTGTATACAAATAAGACCTCGCCAATTCATGCGAGTCTAGCTTTAAATGTCCAGTTTTTAAATTATATAAAGTATAGCATCAGAAAATTAAAGTGAAATTTATTTATTTGCCTTTCAAAGAGTAATAGATGATTTGTGGGAAATGATTTGAAGAAATTCACTTTAGTGTTTTCTAAAACCTTTTTTTATTTTTTTGAGACTGGATCTCAGGCCAACCAGGCCAGCCTGGGACTCACTGTGTACCTCAGACACCTGCACTTCCTAGTTCTCCTACCATCATCTTCCAGATGCTGCAATTACAGACATGAGTTCAACAGAAAAATGTCTGAAATATTGACATTTTCATCCTTGGAGCCTTAAAACTCTGTATGTAATGAAAAGCAACCGACCAAATACCACTATGAACAATTAACATTTGAGAGGGTACAGTATATATCATATCAACATAATGCAGAAAATTAATATTACAAATGAAAAGATGTATAACACTGTGACTCATAAATTCAGAAAAATTGACAAGTTCCTGTGTCTAGAAGTCTTTTCTAAATTTTATTTTGTCTCAAATACTTAAGCTTTAGGCAGCATCACATATGCCATTGAGTGCATCGTTTAGTCTGCAGGTGTTTATCAGGTGATTATTGTACACTAGGCATTCACATCTTCTAAAGGAAGAAAAGAGAAACCAAGCATAACTAATAT
This sequence comes from Acomys russatus, assembly GCF_903995435.1. Lineage (NCBI taxonomy): Eukaryota > Metazoa > Chordata > Mammalia > Rodentia > Muridae > Acomys > Acomys russatus. Next base: position 39,699,797 of record NC_067144.1, on the reverse strand, counting down.
GTTGTGTGTAAACTATGCAGCATGCTAAAGGGCAATGAGGAGCTAATATACTGCATTAGAGGGTGATAAGCATAACTCAGAAAGACAACTCATTCAAGGAGGATGAGCAGCATGGAGGTGAGAAGTACTAGAGTGGATGTTTCTGTTGGGACTGGGCTCCACAATCTGCAGCTTGATTGCTTGTGACTTTCTATGCCTAGATATGACCTGAACAAGAATAATCAAAAGACATGCTAAGCAAATGGTGGGGGAAGGGGAAATCCCATGACCTCATGCTACACAAAGAACCCCAAGCAACTAAGGAATGCTGAGAGCAGAAGATAGGGCTTCCCCAGGGAGGAGCACGCCAATTGGCTATCTAATACTAAATGGTCATGCTTGAAAACATATGCATATTAGTAACATTATACAGACTGAGTAGCTTGTATTTATGTATTTAGGAATATATATGTACACACACACACACACACACACACAAACAACAACAACAATAAACAAAAAAGAGACCATGCTTTTGAAAGGCAGGAAGGGGAGAGTACATGAGAGGGTATGGAGGGTGGAAAGGGGAGGGTGAAATTATGTGACTACCTTATAATCTCAAAATAATTAAAAAAAAAATAAAAAGTATATGACAGAAAAAATCATGTCTCACAGGAAGTAAAATGCTGAAGGATCTTTGGAGTTCGAGCCCTGTCTCATAATGAGACCTCTCTAGAGACATTGCTGTTAGATGAAATTTTCCTTTCTGTTCTTATTTTCCTAAAAGATAGAAAGTAAAAAATCATCCAAGAGACAAACTATTTAAGCAGAAGTAAAGGAGAAATCAGTGACCATAGACCTCAAAGAGAAACTATTGTGTCAGGCTTATCAAAAGGACAGGGGGTAACAACCCCACTGGGTTCTGTTTTGTGCATTTTGAAGAGGTTTTATGAATATTTATGAGGTGAGTGGCATATTCATGGAGCAAACGTGACCCACCTTTTTCTCCCAAACCATAGGAGACTGGATTTCCCTTTTAGAGTATTTCCTCCCACGATCCTCTTAAACAGCTTGGCAATGGGGTCAAAACCACAATGAAAATGATATAATGAGGCTGGAATCTCTTGAGAATGCAGGACCTGTTAGTATGTCTGTGTGGGAAAGTGCCCTACTTCCTCGGCTTCTGGTGTAGTGGGAAGAAGCTAGCTGACTACAAGGAAGTGTTCAAAACACCAAGGGATGCTGCTAGCAGTTCTTTAGGTCCCTCACTTCTAGCTCTATGCCTCACCAGGAACCACAGCTATAAAACTACTAAGACACGGTTGAGGTTTCCTTCAGTTCCATCCCATCCAATTCCTTGCCCACACGGTCTCAGTGTTACGCGTATTTTGAAGCTTAGACGAGCAGGAGTCCATGAAAGACAGCTGTGTTGTATGAGAAGAAAAAAGCTAAGAATGAAACTAAGATACGAATCCGAGCAACCTGAAAGACACCGTAAACCATCATGTAAGCTGCGAAACGTACAAATATAAGAACGAAAACTCCTCCAACCAGCAATGCACATGTTGGCTTTAAGGTGCCCACTGGATACCCAGCTTGGACTGGCAAATAAACAAGCGTGAACAGAAGGCGAGGCTCTAGAGCAGCGGTTCTCAATCTTCCTGATGCTGTAATCCTTTGATGTGGGCCCTCATGCTGTGGTGACCCCCCAGCCATAAAATTAGTTTTGTTGTTGCTTCATAACTGTAATTTTGCCACTGTTATGAATCATAATGTAAATATCGCTGTTTTCCCATGGTCTTTGGTGATTCCTATAAAACAGTCATTCAACCTCCCGTAGGGGTTGCAGCCCATAGGTTGAAAACTACTGCTCCAGCATGAAGCCTTCTCTACCAATAGAAATTCAGCACTTACCAGGAAAGTGGGACAGAGGGGAGGACATCCTATTGGGTCTCTAGGTGAGAGAAGCAAGGGAGAATGAGGAAGTAGAAGGATCCTGAGGGTCCTAGAAACCTACAAGAAGAACATTATGATGGGCGGATCTGGGCTCAGGGGTCCTGCTCAAACTATGGCACCAGCCAAGGACAATACGTGCAGTAAACTTTGAACCCCTACCCAGATCTAGCCAATGGACAGGACATTCTCCACAGTTGAGTGGAGAGTGGGGTCTGACTTTCACACAAACTCTGGTGCCCCATATTTGACCATGTCCCCTGGATGGGGAGGCCTGGTGGCACTCAGAGGAAGGATAGCAGGCTACCAAGAAGAGACTTGATACCCTCTGAGCATATACAGGGGGAGGAAGTCCCCCTCAGTCACAGTCATAGGGGAGGGGAGTAAGGGGAAAATGGGAGGGAGGGAAGAATGGGAGGATACAAGGGATAGGATAACAATTGAGATGTAATATGAATAAATTAATAAAATATATTTTAAAAATTAAAAAAAAAAGAAATTCAGGAGATGCTGCTGTGCACATGCTATATTGTGGGACTCGATGCAATTACTTAGGGATTGAAGTAAATGGAGAAGAGAAGCCAAGAGTACAGAGTGAGATGCTCCAGCGTAAAGCAATAGGAGAAGAGAGAAAAGCACTGGGGTGGAGGAGAGGGAGGGCAGCACAACCTCCCACCATTTGGATCTGAAAGCCAAGTGACGCAGAGCAAGAAGAATAGCATGGTCACCACGGCAGGTCACACAGGATGACCATTATAACAGGCGACAAAGGGTGAGCCCTGCCCTTACAAGGATGGAGATTGTTGGCTGGCCTTACTAAAAGAGATACTGAAGAACTGTGAACAGTGGCAGTGAGTTTGGAAATGAGCGTGAGAGAGAACGGGAAGTGGAGAACGGGAGGCATTGCAGACATTGCAAATAAAGGCCTCACTCAAGAAGTGCTACTGCAAAAGTGAGCTGAAGAGGAAGAAAGTACCACGATAGGGCATCAGAGAGGTCCAGCTGAGGAAAATAAATGGCCCCATGTTAGTGTTGCCATAAAGACTGAAGTCGCCTCCTGGTCACCCATACAATGTGTTTTGATACTATGCATCCTCATTCACCAACTCTCTGCAGACCACTCCCCCTCATGCCTACGTTTTGACCTTCAAGACCAACTTGTGCTGTTAGAATGTTCTCAGATGTGTGGTCTTCCACTGACCACCAGAGGCTACATACTCTTACATAAAACCCCTTTTCTCCCAGCAGCTAACAATTGCCAGTTTGATTGTAAAGTCTCTGTAAGCTTTGAATTCCAGTTTTGGCATAAAATGTCCGTGTAAAATTCTGTAATACAGATTACAAATTGTCACCAGTCACCTTCTTATATTGCCAGCCACCTATCCAAGATTCTCAAAATATAAATTTTTAAATTAATTTTGTTCTTTTACAATTTCATATAAACGCAATAGATCTCGAGTGCACTCTTCCCAGCTTTTTAAAATCTCCCTACCATCCCTACCACCTCCAGTTGTTTCGCAGATTCATTATTATTAGTTTTGTTTTGTTGCATATTTAGTTTAACCAAGGCAATCTATTGTGACCATTAGATCCAAACTATGTACCTATTGAAGCTTCTTAGGGTCACCAGTGACATACAACTAAAGCAATGACTCTTCTTCACTGATCTATCAGTAATAAATAGTTCAGCAGTGAGGCTGAAGGCTTTCTAAGTCCCTCCTCCATCCATGGCTAACTGCTGAGGGACCCATTCTCATGTAGATGCAGCACGGGCATCTGTAGGTGCTGTAAGTTTGTGATTGTGATGGCTTTGTCTCACCCAGAAGTTGGCACTTCAGACTGTCTCTCTATCGTTTTACATTCTCCCCAGCTCTTAGATTTTTTTCCTGCCAATTATTCTGCAGTGTTTCATTAAGCCTTAGAGGGGATGGTATAAATGTCATGTTTAGAGCTGAGCACTGACCCATCTCTTACTCGCAGTTCCTTGTGGAGCTTCATGCCTGTACTGACTGCCATTCACTGGAAAGAGAGGCTTCTTTGACTAAGGCTGACAGTAACAGGTACCTATAATAAACATCAATATTAAGAATGCACTTTGATACTATATCAAATACAAAATTTTGAATATTGTCTTTCAAGGGTTGATAATTCTTTCCCAAGAGTGATTTGAAATTTAGCTTCTCTTCCCACCCATTACACCACTCACATCTATGAATTTATTGATGCATGGCTACTTACTGGACAGTCTCTTTCTTGGCTCTTCCATGTCTGCCTTCTTCCCATCCTAGCTTAGATCCACATCTTACTCAGCACACCCATCCATCTTTATTAACTTAAAAAGGGATACAATGCTACTGGTTTTAAGTATTTGTATATATACAACTGTGTGTTCATATATAGGCATGTAAACATACATGTGGATAAAGAAAAAGAAGCAACTGAGAAGGAATATGTATGAAAATACCATTATGTTGTATATTTCATAAAAGAGGAAATACAAATGGACAATTGCAGCTGTTTCTAGGACAGCCCCCACCAAGACAACAATGCTTGTGGCTTGGTAAAAGGCAGAGAGATAAACCTGTCTGGAGACAGTTTCAGGGAGCAGTATCTGCTTTATTGCAAATGAGCAACCACTTATTTAGTGGAAGCCCATTGTTTCTGATTAGCACATTATCTCACTCAAATTGGCTAGTGAGCACTCATGCCACAAGGGTCACTATATGGAAAGCACATATTAATGGAGACCTGGAGAGTGTGGACTCATTGCAAGCCAGCTACCAGTTACTCATGCCACTTCAGAATTCAGCGTTCTGACTTCAGAAGCATGGTGTGCCATAATTTTTATTCAGAAGCGCAGTGTACCAGGTAAGCTGGCCACCAGGTCATTTTTCACCTACAGACAATAAAGATTTGAACTATGTACATTTCAATTATAATTAGGAAAATGAAAGTGAAAGCAGGCAATTTTTTTACACAATAGCATTGAGAAAATTTTAAGTCTGAAAATATCATATGTGTGGAAATATTATAAATATAACAGTCTGATAGAAAGATAAAGTCTTTTACGATTTTACAGAAGATAGACCATCATGAAAATTATGTGAATATTTGACAATCTATATATTCTACTATTAGGTGTATGCCACAGAGAAACTAAAGTATTTGCACTAGAAAATAATTACAAGACTATTAATTATAGCTGTATTTTAGTGATAAACAAAACTTTAAGACAGTGTAAGTGAAAACTAAACAACATAATTCATTGATACATCCAAATAGTTTAATAATTTTAAAAGACCATTTTAATGGTGATTAGGCTGATAACATTGTGTAAAAATAAATCTCATAGATATAAAATTGTTGTGCAAAAGCATGTCAATGAATATGGTGCCATTTTAGTACACTTTTTTAAAAAATGGACTAGGAGCCGGGCAGTGGTGGCACACACCTTTAATCCCAGCACTTGGGAGGCAGAGGCAGGCAGATCTCTGTGAGTTCAAGGCCAGCCTGGTCTACAAAGTGAGTCCAGGACAGGCAAGGCTAGGGAACAGGTTTGGTCAGTAAACGTGCCTCATGTAAACATGAGAACCTGAGATCAGCTGCCCTGAATGCACATAAGAAGCCAGGTTCCACAGAGCGCACCTGGAATCCCACCACTGGGGAAGAGGAACCAAGAAGCCAGCCAGTCTAGACAAATCCGTGAGCTTCAGGTTCAACCAGAACAATAGAGGAAGACACTCTGTGTAAGTTTCTGACCTCCACATTCACACCCATCTGTACACCCGCACACAATGACAATAATATATTTTATTATGAATAAATATATATGTGTGGGCTGGACCTAAACACGGTACCCATGATAGAAGTTGTCTTCAGAAAGAGGAAAGTAAATCAACCTGTATGTTATGCTGTGACTAAATAGTATCGTGAGCTATAATTCTCACTTTTAAAGGTTATAACAGGAGCAGGCGCAGTGGCCCATGCCTGTAATCCCAGCATTCATGGAGGCAGAGACAGGCAGATCTCTGTGAGTTTGAGGCCAGCCTGCAGAGTCCAGGACAACCAAGGTTACACAGAGAAACCCTGTCTCAAAAAAACAAAAACAAACAAACAAACAAACAAACAAACAAATAAACAAGAGGTTGTAACAGAAGCATGATAGTAGGTAGGGTTAAGTCATTATAATAAGTTTTGTTATTTTATTTTAATTTTTCACTATGAGTAATAAACAAAACAATATATAATATAATCATATGCTCTGCAAAATTATTTCACCAGGAACACCCTAAAGAAAAGTTTGGAAGTATGTCTTTAATTATTCAAATATACATTCACATATGTTTAACCATGCACTTATGTATGTATATACTATAATGTATATGTGCATATTTTAAATGTGTGTATATGTATATGTGCACAAAATAAAAACATGTCTGCTGGCCAGAACCAGAACCTACCTGCAAAGACTGAAAGAGAATGCTCAAGCCAAAGCCTGGCTGGAGCCTGTGATTCAAAGCAAGCACTGAGAACAAGGCAATCAGCGTTGCAAGGTACAGGAACAAAATGTGTTCCCCACAAAATTATAGGCGACCTGAGCCAGGTTTACTATGGGAAGCCAAGAGCTAGGGAAGGGCTGCTCTGTTTGTAAAAGGAGGCTGAAAATAACATTGTTCAAAGGCAGCCCAGGGCTACAGTTTAAGTGGAGTTGCACGTCTATGGAATGCTACAGTCACAGACACAACAACAAAATTACAAATTATATTGCAATCTTAACCACAAAAATAAATGCCAAAATGTCATTACAAGACCTAATTCTGAATAAAATGTCTAGGAAGCCAGGTAGGGAAAATTGTATCCTATTAGAAAAAAGAGAAAAGGGAAGGCTGGTTTAAAAAGAGCCTGGAAAACAAATTTACCAAACATTTTAAAGATTTTTAAATTTAATGAAAGAAAGACAAAAAAGTCAACATAAAGTCACTCAAGGTGAAATAATGTTATAAATCAATCTCACTAAAATGAACTGTTATTAAAATTAAAAACCTTTAAATGAGAAAAATATTTTTTTCTTAATCTCAATAAGCTGGATAGTTTCAATATGGAACACAATAAAAGAGAAATTAGTAAAGTAGTAAGGTATGTGAAAAAATTCCTCCTCAGTACGGAACAGAAAGATATAAAGGCTTAAGAAGTATGAAAGCTATTTAAATATAAAAGAAAATGATTGAGATGTATGAATAAACTTTTAAGTATATTTTACAAAAAGATAATTTCATTGGTGAAATATATGGACAATAGGCTCAAAGTGAACCTTCAACTACAAAGGCAAAATGGATACAATGTCAGCAAAAAGAGAAACAAATAGTGTCTTCTGGACATGGTCGGGATGTTGGACCCATGAACTTTCAAGGCCTGTGGCTGTTTGCATAAGTCCTGCACAACATTATCTAAGTCAATGTTCCAGTACAGATTAAGGAAGAACTTACAAGGCTCCACTCCTGTTTGAAAAGCAACAGTCAGTGGACCACTGCTGGGAGGACAGAGTCAGTTTTCTACAGGGATGTGGTTCTCGGTAGGCTGTCTATGCTATGGTCGTCAGCCCTGTACCTATGTGCACATGGGAAGCACTAATTGGACCCAATAGATTGTTCATAGAATAAATAGAAGAAGAAGACATCAAGCTGAGGGGGGAACAGAGGTGGGAAGCGTAGATGAGGCTGGAGTAGGGAGTGAGAGGGGGATGTGACCACAATGCATTGTATTTGTGTATGAAATTCTCAGATGATTAAAAGGAAAGAGCAATTACTTCCATCTCATTCCTAACCATGACTGAATTAAGATATTATGTTAGGGTATGATTACACAATGGAAAAAGCAATAAAAAGGTAAATTCATTGGAAAGGAAAGATTGCAATTATTAGGGAGCATAAGCATTGATGGAAAAATATGGACACACGTAATAAAGCAATCATTATTAAAATTAAGATTTTGGTTTGACACTAAATTAAAATCTAAAGAAACATTAAAGGATATGGAGGGGAAGTTATTAATAAATAAGGAACAAAAGTTGTCATAGTCAGGACATAAATGATAAATAACTACACATATTTTAATGCTTCCTGGACTATGCTTTACATCAGTGTTAGAACACCTGACTGGCATACCTGAGGTCTATAAGTTCAATCTCCAGCACTGAAAAAAATATTACTGATTAAACATGAATGTTTAAAGTGTAAAGCTAGTTTAAAAAATAAAGAAATATATTTCTTGGAGACAAAGGGAATAGGAGAAAGAAACGTCTTTGATATCACCTGTGACAAGTAAGTGAGAAATGTCCTATATTTGAACACTTGCTCCCAGATTGGTTTTGCTACTTAGGAGGCCTAACAGGTACAGCCAAGCTAGCAAAAAGTATGTCACTGGGAGTGATCTTTGAAAGTTTGACCTCTCCACTTCATGCACATAAATGGAGATGTGATCTCTCCGTTTTCTGCTCCTGCTCCCATGCCTGTTATGTGTTGCCATGCCGCTGCCCCATCACGATGGTCTCTTATACCTCCAGAACCATAAGCTAAAATAAACTCCCCCCTCTTATACTTGCCTTTAGTGTTTTATCACAGCAACAGAAAAGTAACTAATAATGACTGAGGACAAGTTAGGAAATGATATCATAATAAAGAAACAGAGAAAAAAATTTTAAGTACACTCATATAAAAATGATACAGAAAAAATTACTCACAAATATTAATAGTAAATATAAAGCAATACCACATGACTTTATAAAAAACATTACATAAAGAACATCTATCTACTATATATAGCAAGTGAAGACTCATTAAATTTATATTAAGATAAAATAAGCATAAATATTAATAAAATATCTTGACATTTCACTACATAAAAACTATCCAATAAAAAGTGAATTTTACAAAGTCAGACTCATAGTGAAATAATTAAAATCAGAAATTAATATATTAACTTCATAAAAAGTTAAGGGAGTTATGGAACTTTTTAATGTAAATATATATTTGACCAGCTAAACACTGTACCATCAGTGAAGAATATGCAGATTTTAAAATACTGAATATTTAAATTTTGACTGCAATGTAGGTCACAAAGTATGTTTTAACAATTATAAACAAATTATGCTATATACTCTATAATCTCCAAATCCAATGAAAAGAAATTAATAATGAAGGATACTTAAAGTTTTAAAGTGTCAGGTTTGTACACAAGGAAATGCAGCCCTAAGTAACTCATGGGCCAAGAATTCAGTCACAGAAAAGTGACAAATATGGAAACTAATGATAAGATCATGATATTAAATCCCGGCATGTTGTTACAAGAATATACACATGTGCACTTTAAAATGATTCCTATATAATTAGAGTGTTAGAAAATATATGTTGGGTATTCAGATGAAGACTTTGAAAGAAAAATCAAAGAATGAAAAGAGAAAAGCAAGCACAAATGAGATAAAGAACAACAAAACGGAAAGTAAAGATCCACGAGAGATTTATAAACCAGGAATGTGTTACTAAGAAAAACTGTAAACATAATAAGACTAAGGGTGATAAAGGATTATTGATCAGGCAGTGAATCAGTCAACAGAAACTGATATGAACCTCATGAAAACTAATTTCTTAATTCAGCCAATTTGATACTATGATATAAATACAAAAGTGACTCAAGAAGTTTACAAAAAAATTTACAGAAGTCTTTATAGAAAATGAGGTTTTGTTTTGCCAGCCTGACAGAATCTAGGATTACTTGGAGAAAAATCTCAGGGTGTGTCTGTCAGGTTGGCTGAGATAAAAAAAAAAAACTATCAATGTCGGTTGCAGACAGTATCAAGAGGCGACACAACATGGAGAAAACAAAGTGTCAGTGCTCATCTCTCTGCATCAGTGCTCATCTCTCTGTGTCAGTGCTCATCTCTCTGTGCATGTCAGGGCTCATCTCTCTGTGTCAGTGCTCATCTCTCTGTGCATGTCAGTGCTCATCTCTCTGTGCATGTCAGTGCTCATCTCTCTGTGTCAGTGCTCATCTCTCTGCGCTTTCTGTCTGGAGATGCCCTGTGACCAGCCACGCCCCTTCCATCAAGCCTTCTTTACCATGGTGGACTGCACTCTCTAAAACTGCTAGTCACCAATACAAAACCTTCCTTCTTTTAAAAACATTTTTCACGTGTACATTTATATTATTACATGTATATACACTAAACAACATACAGCAAGAAGAACCACGAAACAACCAGGAATTATATAAAAGTTACACACATAGTGTTTTGGAAGTTTGTATTTGGCAAACTTGAAGAAAACATCTTTCCTACCTTCATGTGCCTTAAATTCTGAATGTAAATCAATATATCATATCTCATCATTATTAACTTAAAATCTATCTAAAATTAAAAACATCTTAGCCCCTAAATAACTAAACTTAATTGTAAAACTAAACTATCTGGTCTTCAACCCCATCAGAGACTTGAAAATGAATAAAACTTAATTACCTGAGTGACTTGGAAGTGCAGGTTAGCACCTTCCAAAATGAAGAAATTACCAAGAGAGTTTGCTGTCTGAACAGTCATACAAGAGTCTCTGTAACATTGGAGCATCATCTTCAGCCTTCTGGTCCAATATATCTGACAGACATATATGGAGGCAGGAACTATTGAGGACTTGCTTACCCTGTCTTGGCTGAGTTTGACCTTCGATACTGCCTGCATCCAGGCTTGCCTATTTTTAGGCAGAATTCTGTCTGTAGCCAAAATGAGGACCATTTTTCTCAGTGGCTGGTTTGCCACATGTGAATCCATCTCCATAAGGAGGTTCTTTGATGTTCATCATTCTCTTTGAGGTAGGCTGGCTGTTGCCAGAAGTTAACCTGTCTTATTGCCAAGGAATCCTTGAAACAATAAAAAGATTTTAAATGCCATAGTCTGTAGGACTCTGAGGTTTGTTTTTAAGTCTAGCTATTTTATCTTATCTATCTATAGAGTCTTATCTATCTGTTACACCAGAATGTATATTCTTGTGATAAAAATAGGGTAGTAATTGACATGACCATGATTTGACCAACTAACCACTAACTTGTACAATTTACTTATCCTAAACAGCCTGTAATACTACTTTCAAAGTATCAGAGGTAAACCTTTTTTTCTACTTCAGTTTTTTGGGTACAGTACCTCATATTAGAGTAGAAATATATATAATGCATGTGGAGAATAATCTTAAATTTGAATTCTATGCCAATGAATCAAAATTAAACTGATTTTGTATCAATATACAAAATTCTATACCAATGAATTAAAAATAACCTTGTGAGCAACAATTAAGGCCTTAGGTTGAGGAGTAAACTCAATAACCTACTTCTTGTCCTATTATTCCTACACATTTGTATATTCCCCCTTTTTTTTCTTTTCAACTGCTATCTCCAAACCCAAGAAAGAAAGATAAAGAAAAAGAGAGACATCCCAAAGTCTCTCTGAATAAGACCAATAGTAACTCATAACCAACTCCCAAAACTCTCCTTCCTAAGTCAAGTGCTTCATTGCACAATGAGAAAAATAACTAAAACAGAAAACTGGTAAAAAGAAGAGGGGCCATTTTTGTGATAAACCTGACCATGAAGCTCTTCGCTCTTTAGAATTGGCATGGAGACGTAGACACTTGGAATTTGTGCCTAGAAAAACCCTCAAATGCTATAAGCAGAGCTCAATGAGCCATCCTGGTGGGACTTTGGAAAACCAAAATTCCAATAAAGTGTTGAAAGAAACACAGACAGTGGAGGCCCAACTCAGAGAAGTGGGCTAGACGCCATTCATATTGCATTTCAGCACAGGGTCTGGACATGTTTCCATCCGTGTCCTGAGAACTTGAATGGTGCTGAATTCAAAGGTAATGGATACTTTTTTACTGGCAGGGGAATAGTGAAGACAGGGGAGCATGTAGGCGGTGTCAAAGTTACTGCTGACTGTTCCTGTCTAAGTCTATAGTGGAGAGAACAATCAAGGAGCAAAAAGAAAATATGAAAATGTTTGTGTTTAGTTGGCAAAGGAGGGAATTTGAAGTTTCAGACAATGTTGGTGCAGAGATAACTGCTATAGATGTTAGAGATTAGCCCCACAAAAGAGCAAACTCATGTTCTTTGTTGGTAAATAAGAAAGCTGTCCAGGGGGGCAAGAAATGATGTATCTAAAGATCTATATTGTGAAAATGTTAAAAAAAATTCTGAAAGGAATGAGCCTAAACTGAGAGCCCTCCAGTTGCGATTTCCTGCTCAAAGATAACCACCTTGGAAAGTGTTTCCACACATTTGGCAGTCAAGGGACACAGACACCACTGCATGTTTAGGCCAGCGAGGGAAGGTTCCATCTCAAGCTGGCAGTAGAATTTGGGAGCATCATCAATGTGTTCCCGTTTCTAGAGGCACAGAGCTCAGAGGGTGGAAGAGGCCCGGAGATCTTGCCCCAAGGTTTCAGAAAGCTACTATGTCTTGTATGGTGATGTGGAGACAGAGTTCCGACAAGCAATCCTTGAAAGGCTATGGCATGACATTGCAAGGCTGAAGCTTAAGTTTCACTGGAGTCCCCAGGATGTTGGAACTGCTAGGACAATAAGACATATGCCAAGGAAAACTAATGTTTAAAACGTAGCCTCCAAAGAAAGAAGTTATTTGTGGTGTGGATAACAGGGATCCTGGGCTAAGCAGGAATACCCAAGCATCTTGTTAGAGGCCAAATAATTCTATCATGAGCTGTGGATGCCAAACATGGAGCTACAGAATTTTGTGTTTGTCCTACTGAGGTTTATCTTTGTTCTGTTTTAGAATTGGAGCGCTGCGCTATGTCTTTGTATGGTGAGCATATATAACACTTTTTGAGGTCATAGTTGTTCACAGTTAAGATTGCCTGAACTTCAAAAGAGACAGTAGACTCAGGCTTTTGAACTATTTTGGATTAAAGTGGGGACTTTAAAGGTTAGGTTTCATATATTCCACATTATGAAATGTCCATTAGCTTATGGGAATGGGAAATTGGAGCCTATGGTTTTAAAGTGATAAATTTGATTATTGACTCTCAATTTGACAAGATCTTTGAGCCAATTTCTGGATATGTTCATGAGAGAGTGTCTTGATTAGGTTAAATGAGGTGGAAGACCTACCCTAATTATGAATAGCACATTCTCATGGACTGGGTCCCAGACTGAAAAACAATACAGGAAAAAGCAAGATAAGCACCAGATTTTCCCTGCTTCCCAACTGCCACTACACTATGATAGTGTCTCTCCGCACTGCCACCAAGATTTCATTTCAACTATAGGGGAAAATATGTCTTCCACACAACCTACACATTAAAAGAAAATATTTGAAAATAATAGTTTGCATAATGTTTAATACCAAAAATATAGAAAGATCTCATAAAACTTAAAACAAAAGATAAACAACTAAATTTTAAAATAGGCAGAAGTTTCATCTACTATTTCTTTAAAGAAGATATACAAATTAGCAATAAGCATATGAAAAACTACACGGTGTTATCCTTCATTAAAGAAATGCAAACCACATATTAAAATATATCAATCCACTTTCACATATATATTTGGAATCTAGCTATGAGTTTAATTTGGAAGCTTTTCTGGAAGAAAAGCATGAATGCTCCAGTGTGCTCCTTGCTACCGGAGTAATTATCTATGAAGAATACACTATGATGGCAAACTTCATTACACAATAACATTGGTAAACATTAAATATTTAAAGAATAATGTAGTATAGCATTATTTATCCTATCTAAATGTCACAATCATAGTAGCCTTTTATGCCTGTATTTCTTTGAATTGCTAGGAATTGATATGCTGCATATGCAAGCTGATATTATAGTCATATGGTCTAATTAAATATTGGGATTCATATTTTAAAGATATTTTTAAAAAGAAATGCAAACCAAAACCACCAAAATGGTTTTTAGGATGGAAAACAAGTAATGGCAAGGAAGTGCAGAAATAGAAACCTTCAAATATTTTTATGGGGATGTATTGGGTGATGTTGCTATGTAAAATAATTTGTTTCTCAAAAAGATAAGTGAAATTATCATAAACTCTAACAGCAATCTAACATTTACTGTACACCCAAGAGAAATGACAGTATATATGTTCACATAAAAATGTGTACAATATTCTTTGTAGTGTACCAAATTTCTATCATAAATAAAGAGATATGTGAGTTATGGGGTATACAAACAATGGGATAAGATTCAACCATTAGAAGGAATGAGGTAAGATACAACCTTATAGCAAATTCCCTGGTCCTCTGGCTCTTACAATGTTTCCAATGTTCCCTGAGCCTTCGATACTAGAGTGTTTCGCAGATATATTGAGATTGGAGCTTCACTATTCTGCATTTTGATTGATTGTGTAATTCTATACTGGTCTCCACGTGTTGCAAAGATAAGTTTCCTTCATGAGAGGTAAAGACAACTACACTTACAGATAGATTTATAAGTTGTTTTTGTAGACTGCTAGTACCTTAGTGGCTGTAGGGTCTCCTCCGATAACAGAACCTCACTAGCACTGAGGAGTTGGCTACATCTCCAGTAAAAGGAAGGGTTTCTCTCTTGTTGACCTAGTAACATCAGAAATTACAAGCATAAAGCTTCACCAATATGATGACTAAACATGAACTGAACAAAGGCCAGCCAATAGAAATGCCAGAGTGGACTTGAAAAAGCCCATGAGGTTTCATCCTTATACAAAGAACTACAGGCGACTGAAGAAAGCTGGGAGAAGGAGAAGTAGGTGGTCTTCTCCAGGGAAGAACACACAACAGGTAGCCCAGTGCCAAACAATCATCCCTGAAAACACACACACACACACACACACACACACACACACACACACACACACGTGTGTGTGTGTATATATATATATGTAACATTATACAAACTGAACAGGTTATATTTATATATATACATATATGCATTCAATAGCAATTAGTAAAAAAGAGTACATAAATGTGAAGGAGACTGGGGAGAGGTATATGAGAAGATATGGAGGTAGGAAAAGGAAGTAGAAAAGTGTAAATATCTTATAATCTCAAAATAAAATAACCACCAAAAAAAAAAAAAAAAAAAAAAAAAAGGAACGAGGTATGCATACATACCTCAACTTAGATACACCCTATTGTGTTGGAGTGGCATTTTTATGGAAAACTTTTCCTGTAGAGATGCAACACATACACACACACACACACACACACACACACACACCAGAAAGGGACTTCACAACAGACCAAAGTAATCATTCTACTGAGTTCAACCCGACCAAGCAATGAGTTGTCACTGGGGTTACTGACAGGCATGTGTGTGAAGGGTTGCTTACATGAGAAGGGATAATTCAAAAGCAGCTGAGTCATAAAAACCCATGCCAGAACTGATGACAGCTCACAATAGCTGCATCCCTGGAGCCATTACAGATCTTGCAGGCAGCTCATCTGACCCCAGAAATCTCTTAATTACATGCCAGCAGTCCAGCCTCTCCTAACCCCCATCCCTGAATGAGGAGTGATTACTTAATGGATATATAGAGGTTGCATCAAGCACAGAAACTGTTTTGAAAATAAATGGTACTATTATATGCCCAGCATTTTGAATACACTAGATAGCCCTGAATTGTGCCTAAAGGGCCACAAAATTCACTAAATTTAATATGATTGATTGCATGTTATCTTTGTTCTCAAGCTAAAAAAAATTAAAGAAAACTCTTCCTTAAAGACAGTAATTTTATCAGATTTATTAAGACTCCATGGAACAAGTAACCAAAGGTTTATAAACTACTTCACTGAGTGGGAAGGAAACGTGCCAGCTTATTTCATGAATCTAGGAAAACATTAATAACAAGGGCCCCAAGAAACAATAAAAGGAAGAAAGCTCTATAGAAATCTCACTTTTAGTTTATCACAAAGACAATCTTACTGTCCAATGTAGCCTCTCTAATAGCTGTAAAAATATCTCCAGAAGGCTCTTCGATGAACTTCATACACAGAAGAAAGAACTGATAATCTCCACCATCAGTCTGTAAGTATTACCCAGACTAAATCACGAATAAAAAGAGAATGAAAGGGGAGGGAAAGGCCCTAGAATTCTTACATGCCTAAAAAAGTTAAAAGATTTGTAATTGAAATGCCTAGGAATTAAAAATACAACATTTAAAGAGAGCAGGCACATGGGCTGGGGTGACAGCTCAGGGACAGACTGCCTGCCTGGCAGGTGTGAGGTCCTAGGTTATCCCTTAACACTGAAAACAAAAACAAAACGAAATGAAAATGGGAAGAAAAAAGAAAGAAAAGAGCTGTTGAGGGTCTTCCCCCAAACTACCTTTCCGAGAACCCCATAGCACCCAAGGAGAAGGTTTAAAATAAAATTGGCAATGCATAAATTTATGGCTGAAAATATTAAAAGAAGCCAGGGGGACGGGGGAACCACCTTACTGCTAAAGAACATGAACTCAAGTTACAACAGACTTCTCATTTTTAAAAACCATGAAAACCATAAAAAATTGAGCAACATCCTTAAAATGCAAAATAGAAAAACCATCAACAATTTATTGTCCGACTCTGGGAAATACAAGCAAATAACAAACTTGTCCTTCTTAAAATACATGGTGAGAAATAATAGAGTAAGAAATAGTGGCAGGACTATAAAAAATTAGTTGCAAGCTACATATGACCAAAACTTTGTATCTGTGTTACACAAAGTATACAGTCTCAATATTATTTTAATCCTAAAAATACATAAAACAGACACATTCAAAGAAGGGATATTCTGGCAGAGATGTCCCTGAAAATAATCCATAGTTATTTGAAAAATAAGGACCACAAGATACTGGTTAACATCTATTTTTTCCACACTTAGAACTACTAAGTGCTAGTAAGCACACTATAAGCAGGGTATGAAACAGTGTAATCACTTTGGAAAATGGGTTTTAGCAGTTGTCATAAAGTTCAATATCCATATTTATTCAATAATTTCATTAATAATTGCTAACGACCTTAAACAACCCAAATATCCACTAGGCAGCAATGGGTAAGTTATAGCCCCACATCAGAAGACCACATACTGAGAACACCTGCACAATTTTACCATGGAGCTCAGTGATGGCAGAGATATGAGGTCACCCAGATTGCTAAGATAGAGAGCAACAGATCAATTACATTACCACTACCTCAAAAATCACATATGCTGCTCAATGAAGTCACCCTTACACTTGGCACCTGGCAAGCACTAATCTGTTCCCTGTCCCTTTATATCAACAAGAATGTCCTTTCAATGGCATCAAATGGCATATTGCCCATTAAGAATGTGTTGGGTTTTTTTTAAACTTAAGTGTATTTTTTATTCACCTGCCTTTTGCACAACTGCATTACTTGTATTACTTCCTTTTTCATTGAGTGAAATCCTTGTATCGTCCCAATTCTCTAGTTTCCCTTTCATCTATTTTTTTTTTCTCTCTTCTCACTAGAGGTCTGACTGGCAGAGAAGCCCTGACTTGATTGGAATTTAATTCTTCAGTGGCTCACCCAATTACTCCTAAATCAGGTTTTCCATTTATTTCCCCACAGTCTCCATGAGGAAGTACTCTAAATGTCTCTGAAGGCTTGTGCTATCCGTGTTCAGACCATCAGCTGACCTTAGCAGTAGCCACCCACTTCTTTCACCTAATTCACTTTAGTTTCTCCTGTTATTGAATGCCTGATAGGAGCCAACAATCCTCTTGGCTCCTCCTACCTCAGGGGACCACTAGTTCAACTTCAGAAAACCTGAAGGCTGTGCCAGGACTGTCTGTGTGACAACCACTCTGAGTGACAGAATTCTTAAAGCCACATGGTGATAAATGCCCCTCACTCCAAAACTCCATCCTATCCAATCCTGCCACCAACTTTCTAAGACTGCTCTCTACGATATATTCTCAAACACAGGTTGTTTATTAAAGAGTGTTCTTAGGATCCATCCTTGTAAGAAGCATGGACGAGAGAAGAAGCAAACACCACCGATAAACCATGGCAGCTCTGGAGATAGATACACATCTAAGTCATCCCTATGGGAACAAAGTAACCAGGCTACCATCAGCCATTAGAGGTGCCCACTCGCTATGCATTATAGGAAGTGCCTCTCTCAAGGAACTGACAACTGAGACCTGTCACACTCTCAGCTCCATCTATAAGCCCTTCCTACCTGTTGCCTGACTTTGGAACGGAGGACTCAGAATATGAAATCCACTGACATTTCTAAGGTCTGAAATATACCTTAGATTTGGTTAGTGAACCTTAGTGTTGGCGAAAATGTTCCAAATTGAATAACTTAACCAGACCCTCTGTGATGCTCTGAATAGGCATGGCCCCTGTAGACTCATGTGTTTGAATGTGTGGTCAATAGAGAGTGGCACTAGTAGGAAGCGTGGCCTTGTTGGAGGAAGTGTGTCACTGTGGAGGTGGGCTTTGAGGTCTCTTATGCTCAGGCTGTATCCAGTACGGCGCACAGTCTCTCCTTGCTGCCTGTGGCTCAAGATGTAGAACTCTCAGCTCCATTTCCAGCACCATGTCTGCTCGCACGCAGCCATGCTTCGTTCCCTGAGGATAATGGACTTAGCCTCTGAAGCTGTAAGCCAGTCTCAGTTAAATGTTTTCCTTTATAAGAGTTGCCATGGTCATGGTGCCTCTTCACAACAATAAAACCCTAACTAAGACATTCCCTTATCCTACATATGACTATTCTCCAACCTTTGTCATGTTCAAATTCTCTATTGGTTTTAAAATTAGAAAGCTAGGAGTCCTTCCTACCATCTCCACTTTTTCTTCCTGATCAATCCATTTGCCATGCATGGTGTAAATTAATATTATTACCGGTCATCTGTAGTTTCAAGTTATTTGCTCATATCCTACCTAGCTATTTCCATAGCCACTGCCACCACCTCTGTCTCTAAGTGATGACCTTCTCCACTGGGTCCAATCCCAACACCCTCTTTACTATTCTCTCTGCCATATTCCTTCTTCTTTCTCCTTTGGTCTGTTCTTTGCATAGGCATCAGCATGAATCCTGTGGAGTACAGCTTAAATCTTTTCAGCTCCCTGGCTTCCTATTGGATTTAGAATTAAATCTAAACTCCTCTACAACTCCCACAGGCATGGAATGCTTAGAGCCAACTCCACTCTCATCACGCACTACTCTTCCACTATGGTGAAAATCTTTCCTTGAAGGGGCTAAGCATCTTTCTTCCATATGTAAAAGTCTCCCTTTTCTCCTAAACACTAGTTTTTGTGTTGTGATTTATTTTCTCATGTTCCATGATGAGACATTCTAAAGAGATTTTCCTTGATCTGCAATGACTCCCTTTGGGTGGTTTGGCATCTCTTTAACGTTCTCTTGTAGTTATAGAAATTCTCAGAATGTACTTCATCTCACAAACAAATCCTGCTTCCCCAAAACATAAGAACTCACCTTTGGAGCTGTCCTGCAGCTGGAGAGAGCATCTAACAGTCAGGCTCTGCAAGTCACTAGTATCACATCCTCCACTGAAACTCCTTCCACGCTGAGACTTGGTCTGGTTTCCGCTTGCGTGGGTTTTTGTTCACACTGTTGCAGATACTGTCAGTTCATATGTACAGCTGCCCTGCTGTTTCTAGAAGGTGTTTTCTGGTAGTTATATACTACCTCAAGCTCTCAGCCTTTTACCCCATTCCTACAACGATCCATGAGTCTTTGGAGGGGGTTTGTATATATGGTCTTTAAAGATTTAGCATTCTGTAGTCTCTTATTCTCTGTACCTTGGCCAGTTGTGGTCTCAGCGTTAATCACCACCTTTGCAAATAGAAGCGACTCTCATGAAGGTTGAAAGATACATTAATCTGTGTGTATAACAATAAGCTATTAGAAGTTGGTTTAATTCTATGTCCATTTAACAAATAATAATAATAGTAGATTCCCTCCTAAGGCCTAGGAAGGACCTGTCTAGCCACAGGTTTTTAGCAATCGGTGTTGTTTCTTCACCTATGCCCACAAAGCATTTTTTAAAATGTAATATTTAGTTTTGTGATGATACATGAAAGCTCATCTCTAGCTTTTTCAAATGCTAAAGTGAGACTGAAAAAAAAAAAACATATAAATCAAGCCATGATTCATAATCCAACCACTACCCTTATGAGTGCCCTCTCCAGGATTCAGACAAGCTACTTGGTTGATCAACTTTTCATGTCTTAATTTGAGACAAAAATACTTTTTAGGTCTTAACTACAGAGCCGCAATTTCTCCTCCCAGGAAAGCACTTTTTCATAGGGACCTTAGCAACCATAGGCAAATGGAAGGAATGAGGAACCGTAAAGTTAAAAAAATGATAACCATTGCTTAGTTAATGAAGCTAGCAATTACCACTCCCCACTCTGCTCCATTTTCCATCTGAGATGCTAAAAAGCTGGCAGGTGAAGCCGCCTTTGCAAATGCACCCTTAACTACTCCTCTGGTAGGGCAGAATCCTTGGGGAATGCCCTCTCTAACTCTTTTTTATATTATTATTAATTTATTCAAATTACATCTCAGTTGTTAGCCCATCCCTTGTATCCTCCCATTCCTCCCTTCCTCCCGCTTCCCCCCCACTCCCCTCCCCTATGTCTGTGACTGAGGGAGACCTCCTCCCCCTGTATATGCTCATAGGGTATCGAGTCTCTTCTTGATGACCTATTATCCTTCCTCTGAGTACCACCAGGCGTCTCCATCCAAGGGACATGGTCAAATATGGGGCACCAGAGTTTGTGTGGAGGACATCCTATTGAGACTTTAGGTGTGAGAAGCCTGGGAGAATGAGGAAATAGAAGGATCCAGAGGGTCCTGGAAAACTACAGGCGGGTCTGGGCCCTGGGGTCCTCCTCAAACTATGGCACCAGCCAAGGAAAATATAGGCAGTAAACTTCGAACCCCTACCCAGACTAGCTGATAGACAGGACATTCTCCACCGTTAAGTGGAGAAGGAGATCTGACTTTCTCTCTAACTCTCTCTTCTACCTTGGTTTCTCAGAGTCACATGCACTTGCTCTGTTTTCAATGGGTTAATTACCAAGGAAGCATTTTTCCTCTGTGGTCTAGACATAGAAATATCCAGATATTGTTTCCCTTGAAAGGCAGCCATCCTGCTGAACGCACTTGATCACCAGTTCCCGGTGTTTTTCTAAGGCCAGATGGGGCTAAACACAATCTCTGAAGCTTTCTCTCCCTCCTCCTTTTCTGCTGATTAGCAGCTTGTTTGTTTCTGACTGAGGATGCCTCCAGGCAAACAGAGGGAAGGCAAAGAAAACTCCTTAAGTTTTAAGGTGGGGAAACTAGAGAATGACGAATTTGCTGTTGCCAAGAGGAAACAATCCCTGGACCTAACAAATAAGCTTGGAATAAAAGGTCACTTGGTATTATGTAATTTCAGTAGCATGAGTGCATAGAGATTTTTCTAAATAATATAATTTTCTTAACTGAAACCTGACAGGGGCAGGCCAGGGAGCAGAAAGTGAGAAAAAAAAAAAAAAGAAACAGAAATCTCAAGCTTTGGAGGAAAAAAAATCTTAACCTTGACATTACTGTCTCTGAGACCTTGGAAGTCGTTCACCTTGTTTGAGGCTCTGTGTGTCTTCATATGTACACTAGATTACTAGAGAGATTTTGTAATTGTGGAACTTCCATCTCTCAAAATCCTTGAACTCGTTTTGAATCTCTTCAAGGGGAATTTTACCTGGACATTGCATTGTTTTTCGTTTACTGTCTCTCTTCCTGAGAAGCTGTCTGAGTGCTTCTGTGGGAGTTTCATAAGCAATATGAATTTCAGGCAGATGAGTCTGTTCTGAAAATATAATAAATAACCCCAACTTCCTAAGGGGAGCCTTCCCCATAGCAGCCAAGAAACTCCATATAGGTAATGGGAGTTTTAAGTGACACTGCAGCCCAGGACAGGGCAGCCCAGGAGCCAGGCACACGCAGGCCACATGAGGCATTCTGAGGTTATTTTGAGGTATCTCCCTCCTGAGAGAACTTGGACCTCCCCTCTCCCATCACAGATTCAGATTCCAGAGTCCCAGAGGCCCCCAGTACAGCCACAACAATCACCACTGCCAGGAACAGTGGTGAGCAGCAGGAGCTGCGGCAGGACCTGCTCCAGCTCGTAATGAGTGGGACAACTCAGCTGGCCACCAGTACTGTTTTCTCCCAAGTTTGCTAAAAACTGCCAAGCCTGTGACTGCTGATGCCCGGCGGTGATATTTCCATTCCAGGCCAAAGACTGTGAAAAATATGTTTAGAAAAACAGAGAAAAGAGTCAATATGATTAATGTTCTTGAAAACTGAAAAAAAAAAAAAAAACATTAAGTCTCAAAACACCATTAAAGAGAGTGGAGGGACAGACCAGTTTTGGTAGCTGTGTGGCTAAAGGGACACTGCTACCCAAGCCTCCAGCTGACAGGAGACTAGACTCTGCTCGGATACTAGAGAGCCACATGAGAATAAAGGAAGCCAAGTTGGCAAGGGACAGGAACATTGCCTCTTGTGAGCCAAATCCTTCACCAGAGGCACACAGTACCCTCCATAGAGCTGCTGGGACAGAGCCTCTCATTTCTTTCTGAAATGTGTGTTCCAACAGTATTAGACACACTCTGGAAGCAACCACACATTTCTGAATGATGAGTTCTGAAGTGAAGACTTGTCAGTAGTGTAGTAATACAGCGGAGAAAAGAAAAATATTGTATTTGGTGGTAGAATTGCCTGACTCTTAAAAAGACACTGCAGAATTCACTTTGATGCAGGCTGATGTAAACTCTCAGGGGATGCTTCTAACTCCTTGCTGCTAAAGAAAAGCAGCTGTCCTTCACTTGCCCCTCTCTCTTCTCACCACACATTAGATGCCACATTGAGACATAGCAAAAGTGCAAGTTCAGACTCAGGGACAGATTCATTTTTATCTTTGCAATAAGTTCTCGCTACGTAGCCCAGACTGATCTTGAATTCTTGGTACTCTTGCCTCAGCCTCCTGAGTGGACCATCATTCCCAGCTCAGAGACAGTCTTAAGATTTATCACATCACTTCACTTTCTTTAAACATGAGGGGATCCATTTCTCATCCCCAGCTACCCATCCAAGAAAGAAGAACTTGCGTGTTCTAAGAGCTCTTTCATTTGATTCATTTGATGAACACTGTAAAGTGTTTGATGGGACTTGTCCCTTCTGTCACTCTCTATATACACCCCAAAAAGACACAATGTATGTCTACATGAGACACACGCCAAAACTATCCTGATACTGTTGTGGAATGCTCCCTCTCCCAGGCCAAACTCTGGATTCATTTAAGAATTATTAAGAAAATGTTTGCCTAGAATCAGAATTTTCAGCAAGTATGGAAATGGCTCTAAACATGCTTCTGCTATTTTGAAATATGAATTTATATGAAGCAGCATTCTCAGCACCAAGTATTACAAATCAAAATATTGATCAACCATGAAAACTATCAAAGGTGCTCTGTTGCCCAGCATTACAAAATATTCACCCAGGACTAAATTCCTTGTGTGAATTTTTTTTAAAAACTGCATATGTCTCATTACTATGTAAATGTATTTGTGTTATTAATAAATGGTTAAATTATATGATTACTGCATAATTGCTTTTACATAAAGTTCTGTATGATTTATAGTAAGTAATTAGTATAACTATTTAATATACTCAGATACTTGGGATCACCTTAAAGTTTCTCAGCATGATTGTTACACACTATTCTGCTTGGTAATGATGCTACAATTTAGTAATTCACTTCATTCTCAACAGGCAGCATAGCTTTTCAGTGTTTTACTATTATGAACAGCATTACAAAATGAACTAGTATGTGTTGTGCTTTTTTGATAAAATTATATACAAATTTCCATTGGTTACAACATAGTAGGGCATGATTTAGCTTAGCAGTGTTTGGCAGCATGACTATACAGATTTAGTCCCCATACCAGCCGAGTCTCACAGGCAACACTGGCTACTTCCATCCTTATTAACTTAACTCAGTGTGCTCTGTGCAGCATTATCACATAGTGTGGCTTGTTTTCTGTTGTTCTGTGTTTTGAGAAGTCAGTGGTTGTAACGATTGGCACTGACTTTCTAGTGTTAAACTACTCTTGTATACCTGAGCAAAGGTTCTCGGTGTTGATGTTCTTTGTGTAGATTAAGGGATTGAATCTGTTAATATAATCTATAGATATTTACATCAGTGCCCTTGAAAAACTTAATTCGTACTATTTATTATTGTGTTTGTCACTTTTCCAATCCGTTTATGGAAACTCTTTAAAAGACTTCGGGGTTTTCCCATTCTGGTCTCCTCAGGAATGTTTGCAATACTGCGACTATACTTTCTTGAATTCATCCAGGATATGGTTTTGAAATATGATGAGAAAAATTTAATCAATAAATCTATTTCATACCTGTATGCCTATGAAAACATATAATGAGTTGTTGGGTATTTTAAGTTGTGAATCCACTTCATCTAAATCATCGTGTTTGTTAGTGTATGCTTCCTAGTCAGTTCAGTCCATTCTAATCTCTGCATTTCCTTCCTAAAAGGGATTGACATTAGCACTGTTGATCTTTTTTCTTTCCATCCAAGTTTTTAAAGTTTGTACTCTTCACATTTTTTCTTATGTTTTCCTTAGTTTTGATGAGTTTTTGTTTTCAGGCTTCTTGGGTTACAAGTTTGAATAATTACAATTGAATAAATACAATTAAGGTGGAAATTGGGAACTGTCTGAGTTAAAATAGAACATAGCACTTTGAACTAGAGGAAGTTCATCTAATTTTACAAAGGCACACATGCTAATGACAAATTCTTATATTACTCTTAGACTAAAAGAATTTTACATTTTAAGAGATATAATAATTTGTGTGGAATTATTGTTTAATTATCATTTTATTACAATATTTTAAAGATGTCAGTTTATTGTCCTCTAGTTTTCTTCATTTCTCTTTAAAAGTTGTGTTTTACTATTATTTTTCTTAAGATATGAATTTTCATATTAATCCTTGCACTTGATTTTCAAAGGATTTCATTAAACACTTTGGTATGGCTGCCTTTGTTTATCATTACACTTTCCAATTTGTTGAATTTGTTGATTGGCATCTTTCATCAATGATGGCAGATACGGTTCTGTTGACATCTTCCATGTTTTCCTGATAAGACACTATTATATGTACATTAGACCTCAGTACCATTCTGCACTTTTCTAATCACCTTTACTCATAAAAGTTTCTGTCTTCTTGAGTTCTATAGTCTCCCTGAGTTTTCCTTCAACTCACTTTCCTACTGTCCAATCCATCTATTACATTTGTAATATGGGAGATTGTGTCTTATTAGTGCTAGATTGTACATTTATGTTTTAAACTAAATTGGATTCTCTACAGCTTTGCTTATTCTTTCCATCCTCTGTGATTTACCCCATCCATCCAAGAACAGGTATTTTGAATGCCTTGCCTGAGTTATTGGCATCTTGATCATCTCCTCATTTCTTAAGTTTACTATTTTCCATACCTTTTTCTATTATTTTGCAAGGAGTACCAGACATTAAGTATTTTTAAAAGTGATAATTACTGAAGGAGCATGTCTTCTCTTTGTGCAGATCATGTAGTGGCTACCAAGAGAAGTCAACCTTCATCGGGATAATTAAGTCTCAGCCCACACCTCTCTCAGTCTTCTGCTTGAAACAGCCACCTCCAGTTTTGGATTGAATGCCCTGTTGACCTCTTTCTACTCATCTCTCAAAGAGTTCAGAATTTCCAGCTCTGTCATTCATGAGTTTCCATCCAGCCCTTCAGCCTCTACTCCAGACATCCTAATAGTCTAGCAAATGTCTTGATTTAGAGACAAATGGAGTGCCGAAGGTATTGCTATGACTCAAGTTTCACTTAGCCTTTTGGACAGTCTTGGACCACCTTTCCATGCTGTAGTTCTGCCACAGATGTCTAGAACTGAACCAGAGTCACATGGCGCAAATTATCCACGCACTTGAAGAAGTCCCTTAGGTTGCTAACTTACCTCACCAAACGCCTACACACCAAAAGCAATAACTCAAATAAAAATTCTGCTAGTTTCTTTGTTTCCCTAGAACTTAACTTCAGGATGTGCTCTCAGCAGCATTTCTCAAGGAGAAAAAAAAATCTGATATCCCAAGGGGGAAAAATCAGTTCAACCTCAGAAGTTTTCTTCCCTGGAGTTAGAGCCTTTATCTGTTTTCCCATGACTGGATTTACTGAGTAGCCAAGTATCTTTCCAAATGTATTGCGTAAGTTAGAATCCTAAACTCAGAAATCAGTTGCTGGGCTGGAGAAATGATGGCTCAGTGGTTAGGAGACCATTACTCTTCCAGAGGACCAGAGTTTGAGTCCCACCACCCACATCAGGAGGCTCACAACCACCTGTAACTCCAGCTCCAGATGATTCTTACACCTCTAGTCTCCAAGGACACCACCACACATGTGGCTGTCACACACACACACACACACACACACACACACACACTCACACACACACACTTAAAAATAAAATAAGCCTTTAAAAAAAGAATTCAATTGCTAAGCAGTAACTGTTTAATATGAGCAGGATAATGGAGAGGTAAACAGAAGGCTTACAGAGACATGAAACACAGTTAATCCTTTCCTCATTATCCTGCAGCACTGTGCTCTGGATCCTGGCTGTGTTTACTCTACATCACCACCTCATGTGTTTCCTCACTACTTAGAAACACAAGTCTGGCTTTTTGCTTGCTCATTCACAGAACCAGAAACAATGCCCAGAGATGAAGAAGCTACAGATGGTAGTTAGCTATTTCACTCAAAAGGCATTGCTAACTTATTGATTTTTATCGATTTTTTATGGATAGTGGATACATATTATAATTTTACTAATCTAGCTAATCAAGTGTCTGATATTAAAGTCAAACAAAATATCTCATAGCTATAACTTTATCATGAGCCTATCAATCTATAAAGTCTACATAATGTGTCTTGTATGTATGAGGGGAAAGTATGTATTATTTATAAAGTATGAAGCTGTGAAGACTAAAACGTTTTCAGTATGCTAAAGCTTCCTAGAATATGGTCATACTTTTTCCTTTTCTCCAAAAGTTCTTTATTGTTATAATGAGATGAAATTGAATTCATTCTAAAAAGGTAATATCATTGAACTATTACCTTTGGCTCTTTGGTTACCAAAAGTTGGGCTGCTCATGACTTCAGGTTCTTGGCAGTGCTGAAATAGCATGGGAAAGAGAAAGGAATTGCATGACAACTCTATTCAGTTTGAAAGCTTTCAGCACTGGGATACACAATGGAAAAAATCTCAAAGACATTCCTGTGTCTGCATGTTTGTGATGATTACAAGAAAGCCAAGCCTAAGTCCAACAAATGCTTTCAAGTTAAGATGCTGGGTGTATGTACCAGGTTCCTTAACAAGGGCCAATATTGTTATGAAATTACCTAAAAATCAGGAAACAAAGTTATATGAAGGTAATTTCAACCATGCATTCAGACCAAACACTGCATGTGGAAAAAATAATTTTAGATAACAATATATGGATTAATATTAGGTGACAATAAACCTAGAAAGTAAATCATATTTTTCTATTTGTGAATATTATACACATTTAGAAAGTAAACGTGGTATGTGCATATATACATACAAGGATGTCTGTGTCTGTGTCTGTGTAGGCATGTGGAAGCTAGGGGTCAACTTTATGTTTCATTCCTCAAAGGCCATTTACCTTGTAGGTTTCTTTTTGTCATTGTTTGAGAATGTCATAATGCATTTAATGTATTTTGATTAAATCTACTTCCACTCCCTCCATTTTGATGTCTACCATGTCCCTACCACCACTTTGCCCCACAGCTTTATGTGCTTTTGTTCTGTTTTATTTTGTTTTTTAACTCGCTGGGTTCCATTGGTGCTGTTAGCATGTACATGGGTGTAGAACCATCCACCGAAGCTTGAGCAGTTTATTAGGGTTCACTTTCCTAAAGAAAAAACGTTTCTCCCGCCCCTAGCAACCATCACTTTCCAGTAACTTCTAATCTTGGGGTGAGACTTCAGTATTTTGCTGCTTGGTCTGGTACATACAGTCGCCACTGTGAGTAAATCTGTGCAAGACTTATCATGTCTGAAAAATCGTGGTTCACATCAGTCCTTCACTACCTCTGGTTCTTACCATTTTTCCCACCCCTCTTCTGGTTGATTGATGAACATTGGGAGGAGGCATAGTGGTAAGAGTGGCCATTTAGGACTAGGCACTGTCTCTTTTCTATGACCCTTTCCTGACTTCCAAAATGTAGAAGAGTTTTAATCCAGCAACATGCCTGCTCTGGCAAGGCATCACATCCAAAGACCTAGGTCTGTGTGATCCAGCTGGAATAGAGACATGCCCGTAATACACACCTTTAATCCCTCTGGCTTGGGTGGCTCTCTCTCTCTCTCTCTCTCTCTCTCTCTCTCTCTCTCTCTCTCTCTCTCTCTTTTTCTCTCTCTCTCTCTCTCTCTCACACACACACACACACACACACACACACACTAGATATTTCACATGAAGAACTTTGTGAGTCATAAGTATGGTGTAGTTCTCATATCGATTTGGTTCTGTATGTTTTAACAAGGGAAGCAAAGGCTCTTAGTAGACAAACAACATCTATACAATTAGCCAGAAAATTGTCAGGTTACAGGTTAAAACTGATCTTCCAACTTCCCGCCAGCTTTCTTTTGCAGGGTCACAGCCTTTATACAATGGCTTATTTCTTGACCCGATTCCAGTATCTGTCCTTTCTCCCCCGACAGGGAAACATTCTGGCTGGTCATCCAATCTTTACCTGTTCCTTTAAACTGTGCTGCTATAACTGAGTTCATATTCATGCCTGTGTGGGGCTAATTTACTATACACAGAGTTTAAGTCTAAATGTTTCTAATGCCTTAATTAGAAATAGTGTTCAGTATTTACTGGACTTAGATGGATTCACACGAATTCAGATTCAATGTGGTAGTATTTAGTCATTCACTAAGTATTGTAGGTTTTTCATTCTGGGCAGTTAATAAAGTTGTCTTTCCTTGTCTTTCTAAAGTTAAGTGTGCCTGTATAAACGCATTTGTCCACAGAATGTGGAACATGCCGTGTGTCACTTCCAAGAGAAAATTTCCAAGGAAAGTGCATCATGGGCTTTATTTCTTGATGTCACCTGCCCCATATATGCAGCTGAGTGACTGATAGTCCTGTTGGAGGTTGGTCTGTTGTATTTTGATGCTAATTAATAAAAGGCCGTAGCACCTGGGCAGGGCAAATGAGATAGGTGTGGCTAAGGTTACCTGGCTTTCAGGAGACAGAGAGAATCTTGGGAGGAAGAAGGAGACCTGAGGAGAAGAGAGAAGAAGAAGGTTGTGTCATCATGAGTTGGTGGAAGAGAGAAGACTTGGCCCAGATGAAGAACATTAGCAAGTATATGGGATTATGGATGGAAAGCAGATTGATAGACATTATTAGACACAGATGGCATGGGACTGGGGCAGGCATCCCATACCTGTCCCACCATGGAAAGTAGTTTAGGGTATTAATATCTGCCCTGCCCCAGGTTAACTAAGGATTATACTGCCATAATAATAAGTATAGGCATGATAATAAATATTATTAGGCCGTACTGGTAAGTTAATAATAACAACATAGGCCAGCAGCATGGACCTTACCTATTCTGGGTCCTGAAAGAAGACATGTACAATACACCTGCCTCAAGTGGACATACTCTGTATGTTTTAAATCTCAGAGCATAACTTAATCTACCTTAAGTAGTACACGTGGTCCAGCACATCATCTCACTTCAGCAGTACTGCTCAACTGAATAGCCAAATAGATTTGTTTCCAATCTATACATTTTTTTCACAGAGTAGCTTATTTAAGAATTTTCATTAGCACCCAGGGAAAGAAACACCTTCTTGTTGGTGGTATTCTTATATCAGTTAGGAGCAGAGCAGATGGCAGTCCTTTGTTAACTTTAGCTTGATGCCTGGCTTGGAGACAAAAGCCTAGGATACATAAAAATCAAATCAAGTCAAATTCAGATGATGCAGTTCAGGAGGAGAAAGGCAGACAGAGACCCGAGTTCTGCCTTGCCAGCTTTGCCACGTGATGTGGGCAGGAAAGAGGCACAAGTGGACCACAAACACACAGAGCCCTGCCAACCACCATAGAGCAGGGGTTGGTGTTGATGTGCATGGCTCATATTCCTATTAGAGAATGGGATGTCCCTGGTCAGGGCAGCTGCCAGGGTCTACACAAAAGTCTAAGGGCTATGCAGAACTGGCTCTGTCCCTTACTGGCTGCTGTGGTCTGGAGAGCTGGCCACAGAGATGGCCTCAGTCTCTCATGTGATGCAGCACAGTGGAGCTGGCCCTGGTGACTGGGGTGCAGGTGAGCCAACCCCAAGAGAGTGAGTGTGAGAGAGCTGACCCCTCCACTTGTCTGCCATAGGTGGCGCAATCATAGAGGGAATGATGCCCTCCCCCACCTCCAACACCTCCCATAGTCACGAAAGCTGCCCACAGGGTCATGAGAACAAGTGAGTTGGCCCTGTCCCTTGTCAGCTGCAGCACTAAGGAAAGCAGGGCCTGCACCTTGCCTGGGCAGCGCAGTAGAGCTGGTGCTGCTGGAGGAGGTACAGATGAGCCGGCCAGAAGACGAGAGCATGGGAGGAGCTGGCCCTGTCACTACCACTCTTCTGCCATGAAGTGATGTTGGTGTGAGGGTGATGCCCTCCCCCCTCCCCCTCACCACCTGTGATAGTTGGAGGAGCTAGACCCAAGGGCATGAGAGCAGGAGGGCTATCCCTAACCCCTGACTGGCAGTAGCAGAGCAGGCCCTGAATCTCACCTGGGGAACACAGTGGAGCTTGTGGCCCTGATGGCAAAAGGATGGGTGAGCCAGTCCTGAGGGTGTGAGAGCAAGAGAGCTGTCCCAGCCCCTCCCAGGCTGCAGCACTTGAGAGAGTGGACCCTGCACTTTCACTGGGCAGCACAGTGGAGCTGGCTCTGGAGGCATGGGCACCTCTGACCTGGGCTGGAGGGCATGAAAGCCAGAAGGATGCCTGTGCATCCTGCTGGTGGCTGCCCTGGGTGACCTATGGGGAGCAGTGCTGGAGAGTTCACCCTGGTGGAGAGGATAAGGGAGGACAAGTGCACTGACCAGCTCAGCTACCACCCAGGCCCAGATCCAGGGCTTCAAGTTGGTCCACCCCAAAATCTCCATCATCTGTGAACTGTTGAGACTCATGAAAGGGCCAGTCCTGCTGATGCAAAGGATCTACATGGCACAGAGCAACAACTGGATAACTGGGAGGAGGTCCAGTGAGAACCCAATACTGATGGTGTCACAGAAGCCAGAGAGCTTGAGGCCGACCAAAGACTCACTGCAATGAACATTTGCAAGTGAAGATGTGTGGGCAGAGAGATTCTGTGGGACACACTCTGAGACACTACAGCTTCCACAATGAGATGTTTTCTTTTGGTTTTGGTTTTGGTTTTGGGGTGTGTGTGTGTGTGTGTGTGTGTGTGTGTGTATGTGTGTGTGTGTGTGTGTTATTTGGGGTGGGGGAGCTTGCAAAAGCAAAAGGCAGATATAAGGAGACAGGGAGATGAGCAGGACTTGGATGCATGATGTGAAACTCACAAAGAATCAATAAAAAGCTAAAAAGAAAAGTTTTTTTTTTCATTAGCACATGTCTTTAATATAAGCGCTTATCCCTTAGTGTCTGAGTAAACAACAGAAGCAGGCCATTCCGGCTGACCTCTCCCGCCTGTCTCCTTTCAAGTAGTCCATAAAAGAATTTTATTTCTGACCTTCTGAGCAGGCTCTTAGACCATTACATGAGATGTAAAAATCCTATATATGCCCGAAGGACAAAACTAACCTTATCCTTGAAAACACAGAGACAGAATCCAAATGAGCAGGCGTTGCCAGAGTCACCTCTAGTCTATGTTGATACTATTCACCCAGACCCAATTAGACTGCACTCAAGTTCAAACTATTTATCTGCTCTCCTCCACCCTGGTCCATTAATTTGCCCATGAATACTTCCCTGAAATGGTTCACAGGTCAACAAACCGAAGCTTAAAACCACAGTGATTAAGCCGCTTCTTCAACCCTTCATTTATGAACACTCCTGCTGCTCACAAAACTTACAGAATGTACAAATCTGTACATTTTTCTGTTTTAATCTTCTTTTTCATTCATAAATTTGTATTAGCTACTTTTTACTGCTCTGATAGGACACCGTAACCAAGGCAACTTACACAAGGAAGGGTTTATTTAGGCTGATGCTTCCAGAGGGAAAAGAGTCCCTCACCATCATGGTGGGAAAGCACAGTGGCTGGAGAAGCAAACTGAGAGCTCACATCTTGAATTACAAGAACAAAACAGAGAGTAAATTAGGAATGGCACCAGGCTTCGAAACCTCAAAGCCCACCCCATCACCCCACCTCCAACCTCCAATGTCACCCCCAGTGACATACTTACTCCACTAAGGGCACACCTCCAAACCCTACCCAAATGGTACCAGAAACCAAGGAACAGCACTCAAACATCTGAGCCTGTCTGGGACATGCTCGTCCAAACCACTTCATTATTTGTGTATGTGCACATGTATGCCACAGCAGACAGACAAATGAATTCTAACGGCCGTCTGTGGGAGTCTGTTCTCTCCTTTGACTACTACACAGCTTCCGGGGATAGAACTGAAGTCGTTAAGAGTTGGTAGCAAGTACTTATAGTCACTGGGACATTTTTCCAGCCCTTTCTTCCTCTATTATAACAAGTTCTTCATCTATGCACCTCTTGGTGAGTGAAGAAATATTGGTTTTATTCTCCTCTGTAATGTTACCTATATATCAAAAGCCCACTGTAAGCATATTGCTCATAAGTTATTCAGAAAAGCATTTCACCTGTGACACTATGGAGAAAAACCAGCGAAAAAATAACCTCACACAGTCTGTGTAGGGCTACTAAGAGGAGGCATTAAGACTCATTGCATTTATGAGAAATTTCTAGAATCTGCTAGCTTTGGTTGCCTCCAAAACTCAGGCCTCTCTTTTACCACATACCAGGTAACAAACATACTTTAGGCTCCTCAGAGGAGTACTAATCCTGACAAACTCTAAGAGTTGACAGAGCATGAGAAAAAAATTTTCTTGCATTTTGATTTTTATTCTGCTTAAGGAGTTAGGTGCTCCATTTCAAAGATATCAGTGTTCCTTTGGCCTTAAGTAGTCTCAACTTGAGACCAAAGATGCCTAGAGTGAATGGTTTCAGAATTCATAAGCTATTTCCAGTTCTGTATATGATAGCCACTCAAATCCACCCATTCTCATCCAAATCACGGCCACATGTGTATCTTGGTATTTCAGGATGCTATGGGGACTGCTTGAGTCCAGTGGGGGATGGAGTTTGGGTAAAATCTCCTTTTAAATTTAATATTCATGT
Source organism: Acomys russatus (assembly GCF_903995435.1). Taxonomy (NCBI): domain Eukaryota; kingdom Metazoa; phylum Chordata; class Mammalia; order Rodentia; family Muridae; genus Acomys; species Acomys russatus. The sequence goes on along the minus strand of NC_067144.1, from coordinate 39,666,320 downwards.
TATAATTTTTATCTGGAATCAACTCTAAAGATTCAGGATTGACTTTCAAAGACGAGATGTGAGTAAACAAGCCTGGACATGGAGATATTGCTTTATCCCTCCCATGAGCCAGAATCACATGAGCCAGAATCAACCGATACACCACTAACAGTCCTAGTGTTCAATATGGGTTTTCATGTGGAGCCCAAACTTAACCAATTAGACTGACTTCAAGTTCAAACTCTTCCCTGTATGCTCTCCTGCACTCTGCTCAGAAGCATACAACAAGACTTTTTTACCATAAGTTAAGAAGTACATTTAGTCAATAGAAGAGAACAAAAGGATTAACATTTACTAAGTGAAATACATTCAAATAATATGAGCCTGATGAAATTTTACCAACTTTTGGCTGAATAAGACTAGGAAGCTGGAGATTCCAAGATGGCAGTGCCAAACATGCACTGTATCTGATCTACAGGGAGGAGACTAGGGACCCTACTAGGAGTCACAGACAGCAAGAACTGGAGAAAACTAGGTGAGAAGGGTCCACACAGTGCAGACCACAGGTGGATCTGGCCTCTGATCGGGTCATCCAACAGCCCATGGAGGATGGGACCCCAGTTCCCAAAGTCTGGACTGGAACCCACCTGAGAACTGAGAACTGTTGGCTTGCTCTACAGCATGAACTCGGTATATGGGACTGCGCTCAGTGAAGTAAAGCACCAACAGTTCTGGCCTGAAAAAATTTTGGGACTGGGTGGATCTATCCTCGGGCACCCTCCTCTCCCCTGCCCTCACCCGCTCTGCACCAGTTCACAGAAAGCCCAGGTGCCACACTTTATCCAACCAAAGCTGCAGGGTCTAAACAGGACCTGGTAGGAACCTAGCTACCGGACCCAACAGACTGTCCCTGCATAACTGGACAGAACTGACCCAGCCTAGCCAGGTTCCACAGCCTAGCTGGGCCTCCCATACTCTCGGGAGAAGCTTGGAAGGCCTGAGGGGAAAGGACAGGAAACCAGCCAGCCAGCCCAATCCAGCGGGACTAAGATGCCTCAGGTGCACATCTGAACAGGACAAGGGTAGGAACCTAGCTACTGGCCCCAGCATACTATGCCTGCACAATAGGGAAAAACCAACCCAGACTAGCCAGGCTCCACAGCCTAGCAAGGACTCCTACATTCTCCAGAGAGGCTGGTCAGGACAGAGGGGATAGGGAAGAAATCTAGGGACTTAGAAGTTACTGGTCATTAATATCACTCAACATCAAGGGTCTCAATTCCCCAATAAAAAGACACAAACTAACTGAATGGATGCATAAACAAGACCCAACATTCTTCTGCATTCAAGAAAAACATCTCAGCCAAAAGGATAGATGTTACCTCAGGGTAAAAGGCTAGAAAAAGGTATTCCAAGCAAATGGACACAAGAAGCAAGCTGGTGTAGCCATTTTAATATCTAATAAAATAGACTTTTAACTAAAATTAATCAAAAGAGATGAGGAAGGACACTTTATACTCATCAAAGGTAAAATCAGCCAGGATGACATCACAATTCTGAACATCTATGCCCCCAATACAAGGGCACCCACATTTGTAAAAGAACTTTTAACAATGCTTAAACCACACATCGATCTTCCCACATTAATAGTGGGAGATTGCAACACCCCACTTTAACCAAAGGATAGGTCACTGAAACAGAAATTAAACCAAGAAATAACGACATTAACCAAAGTCATGAATCAAATGGATCTAACAGATAACTACAGAACTTTTCACCCAAACATAAAGAATTATGCCTCCTTCTCAGCACCTCATGGAACCTTCTCTAAAATTTCTCACATAGTAGGTCACAAAGCAAGCCTCAACAGTGACAAGAAGATTGAAATAATACCTTCTATCCTATCAGATCACCATGGTCTAAGGCTGGACTTCAACAACAACAGAAATAACAAAAAGCCTACACAGATGTGGAAACTAAACAACTCTCCACTTAACGACACCTGGAAGAAATAAAGAAAGAAATTACAGACTTTGTGAAATTCAATGAAAATAAAGGAACAATATACCCAAATTTGTGGGACACATTGAAAACAGGGCTAAGAGGAAAATTCATAGCCCTAAGTGTCTTTAAAAAGAAATTGGAAACATCCCATATATACAACTTAATGACACATCTGGAAGCCCTAGGAAAAAAAAAGAAGAAGCAGAAACACCCAAGAGGAATAGATGTCTGGAAATAATCAAACTCAAGGCTGAAATCAATAAATTAGAAACAAAGAGAACAATTCACAGAATCAACAAAACCAGGAGCTAGTACTTTGAGAAGATCAATAAGATAGACAAATCAATAACCAAACTAACTAAAAGGCAGAGAGACACTATCCAATTTTACAAAGTCAGAAATGAAAAAAGAGACATAACAACAGACACTGAAGAAATACAAAGAATCATAAGATCCTACTTCAAAGGCATATATGCCACAAAATTTGAACATCTAAGGGAAATGGACGATTTTCTTGGTCGACTCCACTTGCCAAAATTGAATCAAGAACAGATAAACAAATTAAATAGTCCTAATTCTCTTACAGAAATAGAAACAGTCATTGATAGTCTCCCAATCAAAAAAGTCCAGGGCCAGATGGTTTCAGTGCAGAGTTCTACCAGACCTTCAAATAGGAGCTAATACTGATACTCTTCAAACTACTTCAAAAGATAGAAATGGATGGAACATTACCAAATTCATTCTATGAGGCCACAGTCACTTTGACACCTAAACCTCACAAAGACTCAACAAAGAAAGAAAATTTCAGACCAATTTCTCTTATGAATATTGATGCAAAAATACTCAATAAAATACTTGCAAATTGAATAGAAGAACTCATCAAAGATATCATTCACCATGACCAGATAGGCTTCATTCCAGGCAGTAATGGTTTAATATACAGAAATCCATCAATGTAATCCACCATATAAACAAAGTAAAAGAAAAAAAACCCAAATGATCATATCTTTACATGCAGAAAAAGCATTTGACAAAATACAACACCCATTCATGTTTAAAGTTTTGGAGAGATCAGAGATACAAGGCACTTACCTGAACATAAGAAAGGCAATATACAGCAAGCCAATAGCCAACATCAAATTAAATGGAGAGATATTCAGGGAAATTCTTCTAAAATCAGGGACCAGGCAAGGCTGGCCACTTTCTCCACATCTCTTCAATATAGTTCTTGAAGTGCTAGCTAGAGAAATAAGACAAGAAAAGGAGATCAAAGGGATCCAGATGGGAAAGGAGGAGGTCAAATTATTTCTATTCACAGATGATATGATAGTGTACATAAGTGACCCCCAAAATCGCATAAGAACTCCTACAGATGATAAATACCTTCAGCAAATTGGCTGTATAAATTAACTCAAAACAGTCAATAGCCTTCCTATATACAAATGACAATCATGCAGAGGAAGAAATTTGTGAAACTAAACCCTTCAGGATAGTCACAAGCAATATAAAATATCTAGGAATAACTAACCAAGCAAGTGAAGGACATGTTTGAAAAAAACTTCAAATCTCTGAAGACAGAGATTGAAGATGGCATCAGAAGATGAAAAGATCTCCCTTGTTTGTGGATCAGGAGAATTAACATAGTAAAAACGGTCATCTTACCAAAGGCAATTTACAGATTCAATGCAATCCCTATCAAAATACCTATACACTTTTAAAAAGACATTGAAAGATCAATTCTCAACTTCATATGGAAAAACAAAATACCCAGAATACCTGAAACAATGCTGTACAATAAAAGATCTTCTAGAGGAATCTCCATATCTGATCTCAAACTGTACTATAGAGCAACAGTAATTAAAATAGCATGGTACTGGCATAGCAATAAAATGATTGATCAATGGAATCAAATCAAAGACCCAGAAATGAATCCACACACATATAGTCACTTGATTTTTGACAAAGAAGCCAAATCTATTCAGTGAAAAAGGATAGCATCTTCAACAAATGGTGCTGGTCTAACTGGATGTCTACATGTAGAAAAATGCAAGTAGACCCATGTTTATCACCATGCACAAAACTCAAGTCCAAGTGGATTAAAGATTTCAGCACAGAACCAGAGACACCAAATCTGTTAGAAGAAAAAGTAGAGAAAAGCCTGGAACTAATTTGCACAGGAGACAACTTCCTGAACAGAACACCAACAGTCCAGACCTTAAGGTCAACAATTAATAAATAGGAACTCATGAGGCAGAGAATCTTCTATAAGGCAGAACACATTATCAGCAGAACGAAGAAGCAACAGCCTACAGACCAACCCTACATCTGACAAAGGTCTAATATCCAAAATACATAGAGCTCAAGAAATTAAACATCACCAAAACAAATAACCCAATTGAGAAATGGGGCTCATAACTAAACAGATTCTCAACAGAGGAATATCGAATGGCTGAGAAACATTTAAAGAAATGCTCAACCTCCTTAATCATCAGGGAAATGCAAATCAAAACAACTCTGAGATTCTATCTACATCTGTCAGAATGGCTAAGATCAAAAATTCAAGTGACACAACATGTTGGCGAGAATGTGGAGAGAGAGGAACACTCCTTCATTGCCGGTGGGAATGCAAGCTAGTACAACCACTTTGGAAATCTATCTGGTGCTATCGCAGAAAACTGGGAATAAGGCTTCTTCAAGACCCAGCTATTCCACCCCTTGGAATTTATCCAGAAGATGCTCCAGCACACAACAATGACATGTGCTCAACCATGTTCATAGCAGCCTTATTCATAATAGCCAGAACATGGAAACAGTCTAAGTGTCCCTCAGTAGAAGAATGGATAAAGAAACTGTGGTACATTTACACTATGGAATACTACTCAGCTATTAAAAACAAGGAATTCCCGAAATTTGTGGACACATGGATTGAACTAGAAATGGTCATAATGAATGAGTTAACCCAGAAGCAGAAAGACTCAAATGGTATATACTCACTTATATCTGGACACTAGCCCAAGGGACATGTCCCATGAAAGTCTTCACTTACCAGGAAAGTGGGACAGAGGGGAAGACATCCTATTGGAACTCTAGGTGAGAGAAGCAATGGAGAATGGGGAAATAGAAGGATCCAAAGGGTCCTAGAAACCTACAAGAAGAACATTATGATGGGCGGATCTGGGCCCAGGGGTCCTGCTCAAACTATGGCACCAGCGAAGGACAATACATGCAGTAAACTTCAAACCCCAACCCAGATCTAGCCAATGGACAGGACGTTCTCCACAGTTGAGTGGAGAGTGGGGACTGACTTTCACACAAACTCTGGTACCCCGTATTTGACCATGTCCCGTGGATGGGGAGGCCTGGTGGCACTCAGAGGAAGGATAGCAGGCTACCAAGAAGAGACTTGATACCCTCTGAGCATATACAAGGGGAGGAGGTCCCTCTCAGTCACAGTCTAGGGGAGGGGAGTAGGGGGAAAGTGGAAGGGAGGGAGGAATGTGAGGATACAAGGGATGGGCTAACAATTGAGATATAATATGAATAAATTATATATATGTGTGTGTGTATATGTATGTATATATATATATATATATATATATATATATATATATATATATAGAGAGAGAGAGAGAGAGAGAGAGAGAGAGAGAGAGAAATGGGGCTCAGAATTATACAGAGAATTCTCAACAGAGGAATATCGAATGGCTGAGAAACACTGAAAGAAATGCTCAACATCCTTAGTCTTCAGAGAAATGCAAATCAAAATGACTCTGAGATTCCATCTTATACCTATCAGAATGGCTAAGATTAAAAACCGAAGTTACAGTACATGCTGGCAAGGGTGTGGAGAAAGGGGAACATTCCTTCATTGCTGATTGGAGTGCAAACTTGTACAACCATTTTGGAAATCAATCTGGTGCTTTCTCAGATGATTGGGAATAGGGCTACCTCAAGACCCAGCTATTCCATTTTTGAAATATACCCAGAAGATGCTCCACCACACAACAAGGTCATATGCTCATCCAAATTCATAGCAGCCTTATTTGTAATAGCCAGAACCTGGAAACAACCTAAATGTCCCTCAGCCGAAGAATGGATAAAGAAACTGTGGTGTGTTTACACTATGGAATATTATTCAGCTATTAAAAACAATGAAATCCCGAAATTTGCGAACAAATAGATGAAACTAGAAATGATCATCCTGAGTGAGTTAACCCAGACACAGAAGACTCACATGGTATTTACTTACTCATAATTGGACACTATCCCAAAAGGGATGTCCCATGAAAGTCTTCACTTACTTGGAGATTGGGATAGATGCAGGGACTTCCTATTGGAACTTTAGGTGAGAGAAGTATGGGAGAATGGGGAAATATAAGGATCCAGAGGGTCCTAGAAACCCAGAAGAAGAACATCAACACGGGCAGATCTGTACCCAGGGGGTTCTGCTCAAACTATTGCACCAACCAAGGACAATACATGCGGTAAAAACTGAACCCCTACTTACATCTAGCCAATGGTCAGGACATCCTCCACAGTTGTATGGAGAGCGGGGATTAACTCTGACACGAATTCTGGTGCCCAGTATTTGACCACTTCCCTTAGGTGGGGAGGCCTGGTGGCACTCAGAGAAAGGATAAGCAGACTACCAAGATGAGACTTGATAGGCTGTGACCATATGGTGGGGGAGGAGGTCCCCTTCTGTCACAGTCTTAGGGGAGGGGAATAGGGTGGAAGAGGGAGGGAGGGAGGAACAGGAGGATACAAGTGTGGGGATAACAATTGAGATGTAAACTGAGTAAATTAATTTTTTAAAAAGACTAGAAAGTTGAATACAATTCAGTAAGTTGTGCTAAATGAACACAAACTATTGACAATGGCTGAGATATATTGGCATACTCCAATGTATCTTATCACATGTGATTCTTTATAGACATAGTATCGAGGGGGAGAATGTCCTTTGGAAAGGATGTATTGTTACTGTATAGTATAAGTAACACTGTTTTCAGAGTCAACGAATTTCTGAAATGGTAACATCTTATAATCAACCTATGTATTTTAGATATTACACTCTATGTAGTTTTTTTTAAATATGGTCATAGGTTTGTAAATGAATGTTATGGAAATTAGGCTATTCTACAATTATACTCACTTAAATAAAAACCGAAATGATCATGATGCAAATTCTAAAAGCCTGGTTGATAGAGTACACGCGAGGAGACCATGAAATAAAGGCACTATGGCACACAAAGCCACAGAAATAATTCCAAGAACCTCTGCAGCAATTCCCCTTCTTTATCACTTGAAAGATAGTATTTCCATCTGCAGAGAGAGCGGGGACCAAAGTGCATTCATCACATCTGGGAGGAGACAGCCTTCTGTTCGCAGCTACAGCAGCTGCCTGTGTGGGTGGTAAGCATCAGGTTTGCTTGTCTTTAAAGAGGAGGTTGGACCTTCTGAGGCTTCTCAAGACTTCCTGGCTCTGGGGAGTCTGGGGAGGCCACTTCCTCTCTTTCCCCTGATCTACTCACAGGTAAAACACTGGAATAAGGAAAGGTTGGGGGGCCGTGTGTGTGTGTGTGTGTGTGTGTGTGTGTGTGTGTGTGTGTGTGTGTGTGTGTGTGTGTGTAATGGGGAAAGTTCTTGAGAGTACACTCTTAAAAAAAAAGAGACAGCCTATCAATTCCAATAGTTATACTCCTCCACACACCTGTTTTGTTGTTGTTTTTGTTTTTGTTTTTTTAAAGAAATTCGTCCTTTTAAATTGAGCTCACACAAATACTCAGAATGTGGACAGAATAGTATAATCCAAAGTTTCACAGAAAATGTCTGTAACCCGTACCCTGATAAACTTCTTGATTTCTTTTAAATTTTAATTTAATTAATTTATTCAGATTACAACTCAATTGTTTTTTGTTGTTGTTGTTGTTCCTATTTTTTTATTAATTTATTTATTTGTTAATCTGGCTGTAAAATAGACAAGAAGAGCAGGAAGAGGAAGCAGTGAAAAAAGGTGGAGGGACAGGAGCGGATAAGGAGGAAACTTTGAAGTTTGGCAGCTTAGAAGTTCACAAATAAGGACACCACTGCTAATACTGTAGATATTATCCCCACGTCCTCTGTATTGCTCAGCATAGGGTCATCTTTGCTGCCACACGTCCCACCCTATAGCACAAAGCCTTGCACAAAGGAAATTCCTCAAGTCTAGGATTCTCTTAGAAAAGCTATCCTCTGTGCAGTAACTGCCGTCACACCTGCAGAGCCCTACCATTCAGCTACACCATCTGAAACATGCAAGCTCTTTAGTAACCATAACAGAATGAGAGAACAGGCACTGCTGCACCGGGGGGGGGGGTGGTAGTGGTGAACTGTGTGTGATCATTGGCTACCTGCTGTCACCCATAGGCAATGTCTGAGTTCAAGAACAAGACGATGAGTCATCATCCTCTGAAGCCCTGAACTCAAGTTCCGATTCTGTGAAACCTTGGCTTTCTAAGAAGCTCCTGTGCATTGAAATGCTCATTTGTCTTTTCTCTCACCTCTGGATGCCAGTCTCCTCTCTAAGTGAAAGAAAGAGAAAAGAGAAATAGAGACTTTTGTTTATTCTGAAGACTCTGAAAACAGAATTATCTCTCTAAATGTTTTTTAAGACAACGGTAACTGATAATACATCACCCTGGATGCAGTACAAAAAATATTAAACTGACTCCTAATGCCATATCGTTAACTCGTAGAGTAATGCATCTCTCAACATCATTATAGATGTTTCTTTTGTAGTGGATGGCAATTAGTCCGAAACATATAACTGGCCAAAGTGCAGTGAGTGACAAACTACAGACTACTCAACCTTAAATGGGACATCTGGGTCACACCTTCTTCTTCTTCCAAGACAAAGGGATCGCCATGGAAAGGAAGACAGAAAGACGGTAAGAGCTGGAGGGGTAGATGACTACAGATAAGACTATTTTCTTTGTAACACAACAGGCCAAGTGCACACACGAACTCACAGCAGTTGTAACAGCATCCGCAAGCCCTCTGCAAACTCAAGTCAGACAAAATACCAGCATGGAACAAGAGAGGATTACACTCCCCCGCCCCGCCTGCCTGAGGACCTATAGGTAACTGATAGCCACTGGCAGAGGGGCTCACTACTCTTTAAGGGTGTGGCTCCTCGAAAGTCAGCTAAGCTCTAGGGAACGGCCCCACACCCGAGAGCATATAGGAAGCAAAATTTGAACATGATGCTTGTTTATTTTTTAAAGAAAAGAAAATATGAAGTTCAGTGGGTAGGGAGGGGAGGTGGATCTGGGAGGACTTGGGCCAACATGTTCTAAATGCACTTAGTAACAACAGGACTTTCCACTGTTCATCTCCTCTAGCAGAAACACCCATTTGAACAACTGTCCACACATGCACTAAGGAAACTCATGCTGCAGACATTCCCAATGCCAAGAGGCCATCAACCACCCCCAACTGGGTCAGCCCCAGTGGTACAGTTCCAGCAGACAATGCAGCTTTGGATACATCCTAATTCCTACCCTGGTACATTCAATGCCAGAACTGCTCCTACAGGTTGAGCCTGGTCCATTCCAATACCAAGCCTCATTCATGGCTCTAGACTTCAGTCTAGACCCTCAGACCAAGGCTCAGGTCTCTCCCTAACAGCAGGCCAGTACTGACAGACCCCTTTTCAGGCAGTTGACCCTGCACCTGATAATCCTAAAAGTCTTATTCTCCACTTTAGTTCCTCTGTCCCTCTGCTCTAGAAGACTCAAATCCAGGGTCTAACACCAGCATCATCAATTACAATACCCCTGGAGAGCAAGGCTCTAGTACTGTTTGTGTTAACCCAGGTTCTGGATGGCCAATGAAGTTCAGCCAACATGCCCACATAAGAGTCAAGTTATATGCAGTGGTCCCAAGCCCCAGGCCAGCCTTCATGTATCCAGATAGTCACTAGGTACCTTGGAGCCAGAGTACCTGTAAAATCTTACCCAGCTTATACTCTACATCTTCAGGCCTTGGTGATTTTAACCTGTTCTAATAGACCCCTTATGAAGACTTACTGAAAAGACTGTCTTTAGGCTCCCATTGTGGTCCCAGGCTGGAAACAGTTGAAAGAACACAGATAACTAAGTGAAATCAAGGGTAATGTAACAACAACCTAGGAACTACAACAAAGAGAAGCCATGAGAAAGAACAAAATAGGAATTTAATAACCAATATAGGAAATGAGCTCAATATTACCACCCACTCACAAAAGGATAGATAAAGAAAATAGAACACGTGTACAGCAACATGGGGCAGAGGCAGAAATAAGAGTTAGCTGGGGTGCAGTTTCCAGTTACTTGAGAGTTCTGAAAACCCCTCCGTAAGACCACATCCTGTCACATCTTATGGCTTCTGAGTGGCAGATCACTTGCTTCTTATTGCCATGGTCACTGGTTACTGACCACATCTGGATTAGCATTGAGCATTTGTTGGTCTCATCAACCTACTTAAATCCACTAAATCCCAACCTGGAAATTCAAACTGTGCTTGTCCTTATTTTGGATGGTGGACACGTTTCCATGGGTCCTTACCCATGAATGGGCTCCAGTTGAAGCCGTTTCACACTGCAGTAATTCAGTGCCAAGAGGAACCACACCTCAGTGGTCCAGGTGGGTGGGGGAGGAAGGAGGTGGAGTGGCTCTGAAGGAGGTGAGGGTGCATCTGTACAAAACTGAATGCTGCCTTCAGCCTTCAAGTTAGAAGCCAAACTTCAGAGCAGAGAAGCAAAGGCCAAAAGCAGAGAAGCAAGAGAATGCCAAACTACTTAGCAAAATGACATGCCAGCCTCTCAGGCTGCCAGCATGACTGCTGGAAAGTATGGGGACTTACAGGGTGACTTGCAGAGTCATGATGTCCTGGAGAGAGGGCAAAGCAGGCCAGGCAGTGAGAGGAAGGGAGGGTACAGGAATGCGTCTCACAGTGGCATGTTTAAACATAAGCAGTTATTTTCCCCGTGCCATGTGTGAGACTCAACGTGTGTCTGAAAAGGAAAAGAGAGGGAAAGAGAAAACAGAGGGAATGAGAGAAATTTCTGGAAAATAGCAGGTATCTCTTTGGTAGTAAGAGAGCACAGCATTGAGACTATTTGTCAGTCAGTTAGTTTAGGCAGCTGCATGTCTGGAATCTGGTGCTGGCTCAGGATTCCAAGGCCCTATGTCAGGAAATGTAAGAGGTTATACCTGGCATGTGGAATGCGGGTGGCTATAATACAACCTGAAACAGAGAGAATCCTCAGATTCCTAATGCAGATCCTTCTCATGGGGCCAGTCAGGGGATTTGTGACTGACAACTTTGTGGTACATACCTCCAACTGGACTATAGTGGATTACAAGCCAAGTTCAACCAGTGTCTGGGTGTTGTTGTTGTTGTTGTTTGTTTGTTTGTTTTGTTTTAAGCAGGATCTCATGTAATTGAGGGTAGCCTTAAATTAGCTATGCAGTTGAGGATTATCTTGCGCTTTTGATCTTTCTGCCTCCACTTCCCTTGCACTGGTATTACAGACATGTGCCACTACGCCATTTTATATGAGACTGATGGCAGAACTCGGGGCTTTTCACATGTCAGGCAAACATGCCAATTTTTTTTCCATCTCCCTCCATTCCAGCCCACATAACGTTCTGAGCCACAGGCTATAGACGAGAAACTCCTCTTTGGCTAATGAGAGCATTTTTACCTAGCAGTCCTCCGGTCCACAAGAAAGCATTTTTAGCATTTTCATTTTACTCAATAGAAGCTTCTTGCTGGAAAGTCTCATAAGAACTCAGGCAGGGAGCTAGTGGGACAACTTGCAGGTGGAGAATATTACTGATCCTGCAGAAGACCAGGGTTTGGTCCCCAGCACCCATATCAGGCAGCTCAAAATTGTCCATAATTCCAGTTACGGGGGATTCGACAACCTCTAGGCCTTGAACCCACACAGTGCACATACATTCATGCAGATATATACACATATGCATAAATAAAATAAGAAGTAAGTTATTACGAGTTCCAGCCACATACTAGATGTTTTGGCTCCAAGGACAACCTTTAGTCTACACTCACTGTGTTCCTCATATTCTTCCAAGCAAAATGACCAATGTTGAATAGTGCTATTGAAGATTGATGACGTTGCTGAGTGTGCAAAAAAGCCTCTTGGCAGCTGGCTTTCATTCCAGAGTTCATGATGAAACCAAAGAAGAGGAAGGCCTTCTCTGAAGCTCACTGACACCCCAAATGTAGAGCCAAGGCCCTATTCAATTGCAGCTTTCTGACATGAGCAATTTGAAAATGAAGAACAGCTGAAGCCGGTGCATGTGGGTTGGGCCTTCAGCTAAAGCATGCTATAAATTTCCTCCAAACCAGCCTGAGAAAGGATCAAGAATATAATATTTAAATTTGATGTACGGATTCATGATCCCCACAATGGTCCGCAGATAGCTGTTGTGCCCTAGCTATTTATCACCTCTCTCTAACTGACTCCTCAAGAGACATGAACATTGGTTCATGCTCACCCCAGATTGGTAACCGACAACAGACCAAAGTCAGGGTGCAACCTAAGTGTAACCTGATGAACCAATGTGCTTATTGTGTTTACTCTCAGAACTGTGGATGAGAAGTTCCGTAAAGGAATGTTAACAACGGAAAGGTATTGGCTTTACCAGAAGCTCATCTCAACATGGTAAGGACTCAGAAAAATTGTTGAATGAGCCCTTGGGTTATCTTCATGACTTTCTAGAAAAATTTCCTCTTCTCTATAGTCTTTCCTGATTATATAACTTTGGGGAAGGAAGAGGTTTTGTAAACCTGGTAAGTTTCGGGAACTTCCTGATAATTGCCAAGTTGTTTACTTTCTGACTCTAAGGAGCCTCCCTTTTAGACCTTCCTGAGTTTAGTGAGCTTCTCTGAGGGACATGATGATCCATTGGGGGTGAACTGGTACACTCTCCTAAAATATTCACTTCTGAGAATATACACAGAATATCCAGCTACAGTGACAAGAAGCTAGCTAATATGCCCACTGAATCATATCTAACTCCAAGCTTTTGACAGAGCACGCAGAAGAAATCAATGCCAAAGCAATGGCAGTAGGTGGGAGTGTGGCAGCACCCACAGAGAACATATGAGGGAAACAAACATTTTCTTTACTTCTGTCTTTTTTTAACTGAAAAAATTTTTATATAATATGCTCTGATGATGCCTGCTCTTTCCCTAACTCCTCCAAGAGCCTTCCCACCTCTCATCCACCCAATTCCATATGCTTTATTTATCTCTCTTTTTAGAAAACAAACAGGCAAAAGAAGAAATAAAAGAAACAAACACATGAAACACACACAAAAAAACCAGAAAATCAGAAACCATGATTCAAACAAACAAAATAGTAAAGCAAATTAAAAAAAAAAAAAATGCTCAAGCAAAGCAATATGAGACACAAAATCTACAAAAATACCATTGAGCTTGTTTTGTGCTGGCTGGACACAGGGCCTATCCTAAACTATAGTTAATATACCCTGAAAGACTTTCCTGGAGAAAACTAAGTTTTCCTTTGAAAGTGATGTCAGTAGTAGATTTCTTCCTGATCACGGGTGGAGGCCTCTCAGCTCTGCCACCTTGCCTCGCTTGAACCTGGGATGGCCCTGTGCATGCTGCCGCAGTGTCTGTGAGTTCATATGTGCATCAATCCTGTTGTTGCCAAAAGACCCTGTTCCCTTAAAGCCATCTATCTCCTCTGACTCTTACAATGTTTCTCCTTCCTCTTTCCCATAGCTCTCCGAACCCTGAGGGGAGGGGCTTGATAAAGATATCCTACTTAGAAATGGATGTTTTAAAGGCTCTTGCTCTCTGCACATTGTGCAGTTGAGGGTCTGTGTTTTAGTTCTCATCTGCTGCGAGAGAAAGTGTCTCTGATGATGGCTGAGCAATACACTGATCCATGAGTATGGCAGGACGTCATGTTACTCCCATGTTCCTTTAGCAGGAAAATAATACTTGCTTTTCTCCTAGTCCGTGGCCTATCTAGTTTTAGGTTCACGGCCATCAGAGCAGTGTCAGGCCTGAGATCCATTCTTGTGTAACTTAAAACCAATCAGAGAGCTGTTGGCTGGCTACCCCCACAATGCTTGTGCCACTATTGCACTAGCATATCTTGCAGGCAGGTCACTCTTGTAGATAACAGGGTTTGTAACTTGGTAGTCATTGCCTTTCTCCTGTGGTATTTATACAGAGTGCTTTCCAATACCATAGACACTAGTCAGTAGGGATGAAGGCTCCAGGCAGGCACCAGATCAACCCCTGTGCTCAGTGAAATATCTAAATGTTGTCTTCAGCAATAGGGTCTTCCAATCAGATTGTGGTAATAGCTTGAGTTGTTTGAGAGTTTCCATGGGGCCCCTTTGGCCAGCAATCCAACCAGATATAACCCCATTTTGGCACTGGGGGCTTTGTTTGCTGGTGAAGAATGTCTACTTGGGGCTTTGTCTCCCTTGTCCTTTTGTCATTCCACTTAGATATTTTTCATATATGTCTATATTCTATGAAGTTTCTACACTAGTTGTCTTCCATGTGATCCCTTAGTGTTAGATGTCTCTCCTCATGTTTGCTACAAAATTAATCAAATCTGAGAGTCACGAGGAGAACCTGGATGACGTTTTTTTCATTAGGACACGGTAGAAGGATGTATTGACTTGAAGTAAGCTTTCTATGCATTTGAGTTCAAATTGAAAATTAGACTTTCCTGCCCTAAAGATGAGAAAAACAACTGAGAAATATACTTGACAATTATAGTGAAGTAATCCCTTTAAAGCATTTCATATGTTAAACTGTGCTATAAATTAAATACTAGAGGTGTATCTGATACTGTGGAGAAAGCATAACCTAATGCCTTCGTATAGCAGGCACATTGATTTGTTTTGTTTTGCTTTGTGTGTGTGTGTGTGTGTGTGTGTGTGTGTGTGTGTGTGTGGTGCTAGAGATCACACTAGGGCTTTGCATAAGGTAGGCAAATGTTCTACCCCGAGATAGCTCCAGACTCATGGGATACAGTCTCTACTTGGCTGTGGGTGAATCCATCCCTCCAGCTCTGCATCCTTTCCTCTGCAACCTATTCCCTGACCTGATTCAACCAGTGGAAAGAATATTTCAGAGGTAGTAAGTCATTGTAAGAAAAGATATGCTCCTCCAGATGAAAGATGAGAAACATGATGTGTTCCTTACAGACCAGGTTTTCTCTTCACTGAGTCAACATCACAACAAAAGGAAAGAAATCTGGGAAGTCTCACTAAAAGTACTCCTCAGTGTATTAGGCTGCAGGTTCCGGGGCAGCTGCTGAGATGAGGGCTCCCTCCCAAGAAGACTCACAGAAACAGTCAAGCAAAGATATGGTTCTCAGCAAACAACCAGCTTCAAAGTTCCAATGACCTCTGCAACATAAACATCATTTGGAGTTTTCCCTGACCAAAGTCTAGGCTTTCATATTTCTGCACCTCCATCCATGAGCTAAAGGACGGAGGGAATGAAATAGACAAAAAGCTCAAATTCCCACTACTCTACATACAAGGCTCTGGAAGACTCTTAGTCAAGGATTATTAGAAAAATAGTTAAGCAGAACAGGGGAGGCCTGCAGACATAAACAGTGGCAGGGAGGGTCTTGGCTGAGTTGCAGGCATAAGCCATCATAGTTTAGTCCCATGGGACTAAAGAAGCAGAATGTTAAGACTAACAGCTCACATTTCAATTGCCAAAAGATTAAAATGCATACAAAGAGTGTGCCATGATATACACGGAGAAGTAACTGAAGAAGACCAAATGGAACCTTTCTCTGTGGATGTTAATTTCATTGCATAAATCCCATGGCTTTGATAAGCCTAAACGAATTAATTCTGACTGGTGTTGACCTTCAGTAAGACATTTCATATCCAATTACAAATTACTTTTAGTAGAATGATAGGAGGCATGGTTACATAATTTACATTTGTTTGCATATATTTACTGTATTTGATCTAAATAGCTAGCCTGCACAGTTTCCTGGATTGTTAAATGTTTCTATGCTACTCATTTCACAGATACCATATCTAGAAAACCACAAAGCCATCATTTAAAGTCAAATACACCTGATAAAGAGCCAATTGCTGAAGTCTTCCACTTGTACTGCAGAGGAAGGAAGCACATGAGAACCGCTCATGTGTCTTCAGTCTGTCCTTTGTCTTGCACACTGTGAGTGCAATGATATCAGACATGAGCAAAGAGTAGCACCAGAAAGCAGGCCTTTTATAAATGGCGTACTGTCTCAACATGATACCTACTGTGGGGTCACACATGTACCCTTCCCCAGGGTTTTGTAGTGCAAAGATGCTGAATAAAGTTCCTGCAAAAAAGAGTAAAGATGATCCACCCAACACACACACACACACACACACACCCCTTGATACATGATGTTGCATTCCACAGACATACTGGGAACTGTAACAGGTAGTAGCCTAGAAGGTAACTGAGGCTCCAGGGACTCATTATCTGGTGACATCCCATTCTTTTGCTTAAAAATAATAATTAAACAAGATGACCTCTCTTTTCTATTTCATGCTGTTGGCATTGCTGACTGCTGGACAAATTTGCAGTATCTTTAATAAAAATACAGTTTTTGCTGAAATAGTATGAGCCCCCTCTCCAACAAGAGAAGGCTTCAAATCAACCCAACAAATGGTACCTTAAAAGTTTATACTTATTTCAGAGCTGGGTAGTGGTGGCACACGCCTTTGATCCCAGCATCCAGGAGCCAGAAGCAAGCAGATCTCTGAGTTCATGGGCAGCCTGGTGGCCTTGTGTGAGTTCCAATACAACCAGGGCTACATAGAGAAATTACGTCTCAAAAAAAAAAAGTTTATATTATTTCTGATAGTAAAGGAAGAGAGGAGTTTGGAGAGGAGTGTCACAAAAGGTTTTTCTCCTTCATACAAACCACTTTATTCAGGCAACTCAAGTATGATTTAAGCATCATCCAGGATACTGGCCTAAATTCAGAGCCTGAAGAACATCAAACAAAAAAGAAATTGATTTCCACATAAGCACTTGTCAGATATTAACTCATCAAAAGAGTTCAAAAGCCTTTACAGGAAGATCTATCCCTACATTTCTTGTATTTATTTCCACAAGACCTCAGAAACAATCAAGGAATCATTATCTGTGGGTATGTATTTTTAAATGTCCCCTTTCAAAAGTCAGTATTTTTAAGATCCAAAACTACCACCCGGTATCTGTTTCCCTGGACTGGCTTCAAGAGAGCTACTATCAAGGAACTACTAGGTACAGAGGACCAAGCAGCCCTGTGGGTGCCCCACCCTCCTTGAGAAGGAGAAGCATAGGACCTATAAAGTACCATGGGGACACTCATCCCTGGAGACATACTGTAAAGAGATGTCCTCTAAGAGCATCTTGATTTTATTTTGAGTCTGTGTAACCCTAGATGTCCTAGAACTCACTCTGTAGACCAGGCTGGCCTCAAACTCAGAAATCTCTCACCTCTGCCTCCTGAGTGTTGGGATTAAAGCTGTGCACTATGACCACCCAGTAAAAACATCTTAAAATAAGATGAGCACATATGTATTATGCTTGATTGGACTATACATGAACATATATAGAGCCCAGGCTCTCCTTACTCAAACATGGAAGAGATATGTATCTATCAGATAGAGTGCTCCTATAAATTCTCCTGCTCTGTCATGCCTAAAGATGCACTCTTTCATATATATTGGCATACATATTTCACACATAAGTATATGTAACGTATATTTATTTATGAATGTTCATATATATATATATATATATATATATATATATATATATATATATATATATATATCCAGCTCCTCTCTCCCCCTCCTCTCATCTTTATGTCATCTTCCTCTTCTGCCTCTTCTTTCTTTATAACACACTGAACCTAATTATTGCTACTTGCATATGCATGGACAATCTATCAGTGACCACACCCCCAAAGAAAAATGACTTGTCCCTCTTCCTGCAGCTGTCAGTTATAAGCACTTCCTCATCTAGGACTAGAGCCTCAGGCCACTCTCCAAATTTCCATGCGGGAACTACTGACTGACTTGATCTTATACAGATCTTATTTTAAGTGGCCCTAGCTGCAGGCAGAGTTTTATCTCTTTAGCATTGAGTTTAGGGTGGAACATAAATCTCTTGGGAGTAAGAAATAACTTAACTATAGTTATCAGACATGTATTTTACAGTAAGGATAAAAAGATATCCTAAAAAACATAGTGGGAGAGCAGGACATGGTGGTGCATGCCTGAAATCTCAGCACTTGAGGAGGCACAGGCAGGCACATCTTTGCAAGTTCGAGGCCAGCAAGGGAATCCAGGACAGCCAAGTCTACACAGAGAAACCCTGTTTCAAAAAACCAAAAAGGGGAGAGGGTGAGAAATCAAGGATAGCTCAGGGGAAAAGACACTTGCTGCCAAGCCTGATGACCTGAGCTTGGTCCCAGGTACCACATAGTGAAAGAGAAGCCTTATTCCCCAAGCTCTTCTCTGATTTTCATACTCCTGGCATGGCACATATGCCCACCAACAAATGGAACTTTTAGGGTATAGAGACATGGTTCACTTCTCAATTGGCTCAATGTAGACTGTTCTTGACTGTACCTGGTGTCTGTTGAACTGTGAAAAACAAAACCAAGCATCCCACAGATGCACACCCAGAAAGCTGAACATATGTGGTCCTCAAGGATTCCTTCTTTATTTCAAATACAGATTCCTAAGGGTGGAGAATCTACCTGCCTCAAGATGACTAGATTCAGGAGGCTGCCTTGCCAAACCAAAGTCTTAGGAAGCACGGGCGCACTCCTCAGCCACTGCTCCAGACAGAAGTCCTCTTTGAGTCATAAAGGCAACACTTCACTGACCTTGGTGTGTTATGCAACCACCCAGAGCTGAGAATTCTTATGCTGGGGTTCACCGCTCAATAGCTGTGCCACCCTTTCACAGGCTGACTTGATTCTGAATTCTACTCCACACAATCTGAGCCACGGGGAAGGCGATGGATGACTGGCAGGCCTTCCAGGCAGCGGCATCCAGACATTTCTCTCTAATCCCTTCCATCCCTGTTTAATCCATGAAAGGACTTCTACTTGAAACACTGGCTCTCCAAACTCTTTGCAAAGTTCAAAACACTAAAGACTCATTAACGTCTTAGAGCCGAGCCAAGCCAGGCAGGTGAAGCACATCTTTCGTCAGCACACTTTCCTTCAAGGAACCCTGACAACAACAGTCGATAGACCACCAAGAAGTAAGTCCCTGACCTTCAAGTTTTCTTTTGAAAGAAAATATCACATACTTGGAAAATAAAATCTCAGGTTCCGATGTAATTTTCTATGAGAAAATAACAAATTTTTTGGTTTGTTTTTATGTAAATGGCATTGTGACTAATTAAGAAAGAAATTAGCTGCCAGGTTACATGAAAAGGCAAGACCTATTTCCATGACATCTTTGCATTCATGGGAAGCTAGCTGATGGTCTGCTGCCTGCGTGGTGTGCGGCTCAGTTTTACCGACTGGGACTCATTAGCCAGGGTTACAAAAATGTAACCAATGCTTTTTCCAGATATTCCACAGCAAACCAAGCACTGCAGTGTCCGACCCCTGCCTTGAAGGCCTGGGTCTGAGCCCTCACACTGCTCCCTCCAGCTCAGCCAACAGCATGGGCTTTTCATTCACTAGGCTTCCTTATATCCTGCAGAGCATAAAGGGCACCCTTTGGCGAGGTGGACAGTGAGGTGAACACATTGATAAATAGCTACTCTTTAACCATTTCCATGATTCTAATGTTTAATAAATAACTCCTTGTTCTACTCTTGTTTTTTCTACGGATAAATCAGCATTTATTCCAAAGGGTTTGGAGAACTGGCTGAACACTGCCAATGCTTGTTTCTTTAATGGGCGTTTGTTCTTATTTTGTGACTTAGGAGGCTTATTTAAAGTAATGTTAATCAGAATTGCTCATGCCCAGTGAGGCCCAGAATAATGAGATGTGAGGGACAGGCACTGAGGCTGAGTGAAAACAGTCATATTCAGCCTAAGGATACATGTAAATTTCACAATTCTGGAAGCAGAGTACAGGTATCTAAAAGCCAACTGTGCAAACAAGGCACCTAGGCAGTGTCCTTGGAGACCCTCTGCTAGTCAGGGAAGAGTGGACTTGCCCATCTCTGACTTTTTTCTATTAAAATCTACAGGAGTCCCTCGCCTCACGTGGACTTGTCAGGCCCAACAGTTCTTTTGGAAGAATTGAGAAACTGAGATCACAGCTAAGGGTACAGATGCAGTAAGTCCCACCCAGCCATGCACTGAAAATCATTTCAGCCCAAATGTGAAGTGTTGCTATACTCTCAAGGAGAGAAAAGAAATGAAGGGGGGAAGAAGGGAAGAGAAGGGCAGGGAAGGGGATGGGCAGCTCCTCTGTGTACCCCAGAGCCAAGGATGGCAAGATTTTAGAGAAGTCATACACACCCGATTTTTAGCCAATTCAATCCAAAGAAAAATTCATGGGCCAGAAGTCATCTCCTTTGAGGATTTCACAAGATGGAAAGGCACATAAATGGGCAAATTCCATGTTTGACTCAATTGAGTGAAAAAGAAACATGACAATTCCTTACCTAAGAGGCACCATTGCAGGAGAGTAATCTGAAGGCCAAATCAGTTGACAGCTTAGAAGCTTCTCTCAGGAGACGGATTGGAGGAGGGAACTGAGCCACTGAGCCAGGCACTCTCTCTACCTGAGCCAGTCTTCAAACACTGCCATCTGCTTTCATTAATGAGACACCCAGATTTCGAGGCTCTGGGATTTTGAGGTGAGCTTTCTGATTGACAAGCCAAGGACAGCAGTGACCCTGCCCTCATAGTTTGCAGAGAGCCCTGAACTCCCTCAATGACAGTGTTCTAAGGACAAACGAGATAGAACATTCCTGAAGCTAGCTGGGTTTTGCTTTCTAAAACCAAGCTTCAGTCTATAGTGTGGCTATATTTCAATCCCTAAATACATGAGATAGATAATCAAAAGTCCTTTTAACTGGGCTGCCGGAAACCCTGAAGTAACCCAAATACTGAATAACCTTTAGAAGAAAACCCAAGAGCCTCTTAAATAAACCTCATTTTTCTGAACCCGCAGCATAGCTGACGGCTGATGCACCCTCAGAACGGCATACTTACACCGCTGTCTGCTGGGCGAATAGGTGGCTGGGCTCTTGTTTTGTTTTGCTTTATCCAAATGGAATGCATTTCTCTAGGAGCACAGCGTATCTTAGACCTGGGTCTGGATGAAGCCCAAGGAATGTAAGATCAGAGAGTGCCTGAAGTCACCAGATAACGGCCAGCGGGCAATGAAGCTTTCGTCTCTGTAAAATAAGGACCAGGACCAGATGAACTCTTAAGAGTCTTCCAGCTCGAACATTCCATATTCATCAACAAACAAGGAAAATCTGATCCGGACTGGTGGTTTGCAAAACCTCACGATTCTATAAAGCACCAGGAAAGTGTGGTCATACCATACATATTTCAGCTATGCGCATTTCATCATTGCTGAGCGCTTGCCAAGTCCAAACTTCGGGGCCGGGGTTCGAAGACGTGTGGAAAATAATCATGGGGAAAGTTCTGGCCGTTGGGTTGTTCTAAATATATGGCAGATGCAGTCATGATGGGCGGCGTTTCCAACAGGCAGGTGACTGTAATTCTGCAATCTAAAGGCAGCTCCGCATTGGAGAACTGAGTGGGGACAGAAAAGCCCTAGAGCGCTGACCTTGGAAAGGGCTAAGATTTGTCGGTCTGCACAATGGAATAAATCCTCTTGTCCTGACCCCAGATTCATACACTGAAGTCCCCTCTGCCACGGTGATGGAATTAGGAAGGAAGGCCTTTGGGGGCTAGTTAGGCTGTTGTGATAGATGAGGCTTTGTGAATGAGGCTAGTTAGTTCTCCTACTCTCCACGGTGGGAAGAAGCAGGCCCTCAGCCCACATCAGATCTGTTTGATCTTTGCTTACGTTGTCTTTGATTTGTTTTGTCTTAGATGGGTACACATGTGTGTACCATGTCTGTGTGTTTATAAGCTTATGGGTGGGTACACCTACCTAAATTGTATCCTTATAGCTTCCCTTTGATTTAATGTCATTTACGTGGAATTACAGCAGTCAACCTTTTAAGCTTTGTTTCTTTCACTAATATAACGCATGTGAAACTCATCTATTTTTCCCCAAATATCAATACCTTTCTGTTTTACACAGCTGTGTACAGTTGAGGGACATTTGTAATGCTTCTAGTTGTTGCAATTACAAATAACCCGTCTATGAAGACTGTTTAGGCGTTTATGGGAATATGAGTGTCCATTTCCCAAAGAAAATTCTTTGAGTGGGTGGTAGATTTAGAAGCTAAGAAACCGCCAAATTGTTTCCCAACATAGCTGAGCCCTTCGACAGTCCCTCCAGAAATACGAGGAAATTACACAGTCCTCTCCATATTTGAAGAGATTCATTTTTTTTATTTAAGAGTGCCATCTATGCCTGCTTCAGTTACCGCACGTGGACGTCAGTTGCCTTTCCTTACAGCTGGCGATGCTGAATGTCATCTTACATGCTCATCACCGGATTCTGTCGGCGAAGTGTGCAGGTCTTTTACCTACTTTGAAAATCAGGTTCTCTATCTAATACTGATTTTTTAAAAAAAATTCTTCTGCCTTCTGAATCGAATTATTTTATAATATGCTTGATGTGAACATATTTTCTCACAGATGGGCTCTTTGTTTTCTTAACAGTGAATGCCAGAGCTTTGGACCCACTCTGAAGCCCACAACAGAGAAGGGACGATAGAAAGCAGAGGTGGGTAAAAGCCCAAACCCCTTATTTGATCTGCTTGTCCACCACTGAGCACTTTCCCCAGAATGAAGCCTGGACTAGAGAATCAACAAGAAGTAACTGAATACTAAAGGAAAGGTCTCTGACCATGTTCTGCAGCTCATCAGGGGAAAGCCTCCCTCTTCCCCTCTGGCTGAAACATACATGTAAGGCATGCCACTGAGGAAATGGGAAAACACATAAGAGCCAAAAGTTCACAAAGCCTCCATTCTATGTCTGTCCTGTACACAGGAAAGACTTGGATGTAGCATACCAAAAAGGACAACAGGCCATACAGCAGTGCTAGACAGAATTGGTCAATACAGTGAGAAGAGTCAACAGTTCTATTAGGAGTTATTATGAGTTTATAAACACGTGATATCAGGTGGACCTATTTTTCTTGCTTTCACAGGCCTAGAAAATGTAAGAGACACAAAACATGTGGTGTTTACATCTTATAATCGTTCTAAAAAGCTGCACTAATGATGTGCAGTAATGGGGCAACATAACCACTCTCAATTAGTTCCGTTTTTAATTTTTATAATTACCTGTGAATTATTTGCAACCTAGGAAGAGGTTGTTTTAATTCACTCACAGCAAATAATTTTTTTATCAATAATTCACATCAAAATGTGGAAGAAGATGATACAAATCTACTTAGATGAGCTGGAAAAATAATTATGGGTGATTTAGAATCTACTAAAGACATACAGCATGTCTCAAAACAAGGGTGAATAATAAGAGGAGAACTGAAAGAGATTATTTTAATTATTTCACTGAAGTATAAAGGATTAAAGTATGGGTTTCTGTGAAAGTCAACACTAAGGCTGTTTTAAGCCAATGATGAAATATGTTGCCCGCTATTCCTAATAGGCAATCTTGGGGCATGTTGGTGAAAATTTTATCATTTTAGAGTAAATAATGGTAGCTGTATTAGACAGCACCTAGTATTCTATGTCTAATTTAAGGCACAACAGTCTAGGAAACTTCCAAACTGGGTAAATTCTGAAAACAGAAGTTAGCCATATATTGTAAACCATGACCAGAGAAAAATGATAAAGAACTGACCTAGGAGGAAAGATAAACTTTACAATCCTATAGTTACTGACATTAAATGATGAAAGCATTTTGTGTAAAGGTTAATCAGATGTGAATGTTAGTTTCGAACACCAGCTTGCTACAACCTAGAAGCACCAGAGAGAGTCTCAGCCAAGTAATTATAAAGATTAAGTTGACCTGTGAGCATGTCTGTAATTATCTTGATTGCTAATTTACTCATGCTGTTATGGGTCATACCATTCCCTAGGCATGGCATCCTAACCTAAAACATTAGGTGAA
Source organism: Acomys russatus (assembly GCF_903995435.1). Taxonomy (NCBI): domain Eukaryota; kingdom Metazoa; phylum Chordata; class Mammalia; order Rodentia; family Muridae; genus Acomys; species Acomys russatus. Next base: position 39,642,084 of record NC_067144.1, on the reverse strand, counting down.
AGGAGCAAGCAGGCAGCATTGTGTGATCATTTCTCTCTGTTCTCGATCTGTGAATGTGACGTGGGTAGTTTTGTAAGTTCCTGTCTTGACTCCTTCTCAATGATGAACTGAAATCTGTGTTTCCACTGTGTTGCCTTTGTCAGGATGTTTTATCACAGTAACACAAAAAAAAACTGGAGCCAGACCTGTTCCAGGTAACTTCCAAGGAGTGATAGCCCCAAGATAACTGCAGAATGAATAACAAGAAAAGGAAGTAACTGGAAGGATCACAAAATCTAACACATTTATTACAGTATGAAATATGTTATTTGGAAGTTAAAAACTGTGATGATTCATTTTGATTGGCAATTTGATCATATTTACAATCATCTGGTAATCTGAACTGCTACTTCAGGCCACTGTTGCCATTATAACCTGACCATAATGGACTGCACACTCAAACTGTGATCCACAATAATGCCTGATTCACTTAAGTTGCTTTCATTAGGTATTTTATTTTAGGAGTGAAAAAAGTAACAAATGCAGTAATCCTCCTCCCTTAGAAGGAGTTCAGGAAAAAGAAGTCACGTCTTCGAGAACATATTCATAAAGGAAATGTTAAGGTGCAATGAGTAGAGGAAGAAAAAAAGCAGGCAGTCGGGTCCAACCCGATGAGTGGTAGGGTCCATGGTCATATGAGCTCATTTGAGCTCTCACTTTTCTGTAGGTCGGGAGGAGGAAGAGCAAAATTAACAAATATGTGAAGGGAAATGAGACCCATAGCTACAAAAGAGGATTTGGAATCAATCTGGAAATATTCCCAAGTTGCACTTTGATAGTTTGAGTTGTTTTTGAATTTTGTGTCTAACTGAAAATTAGATTTTATAATTTTATGAGTTGGAGAAATATTAAAATTTTTGCATTGTTTGGTCCACTTGACATTCATAGGAAATCATAAGCATTTGAAATGAGAGCAAGAAATACAATGCTAAATTTAAAGCAAGAATTTACTCTGAGTCACTGAAGGATCTATCTAGAAGTTTAATGAAACTGTGTGAAATAAAATAAAAGAAATTGTGAAAAGGAATGAGGGAATACCATATAGCTTTGCTCAATTACAATCAGTGTGGGAAAAATTTCAGGATCACACAGAGTTAAAATGGACCACAATCATATTATTATAAGAGTAAATAAGACAAGGTGCCAGACTGAAAAGGCAAATTCATAATGTTAAAGCTAATAAACAAGGAGATGCATGGAACTAAATGGTAGAAAACTGAAAAAAACATCAGAACCTCGACAATAGTAGTTGCATGTGTTAGCACTGGGTTCTTCTTGTATTAGAAATCATTCTAATATCAGTCTTCTCTGGGATCACAGAGCCTCATTGCTTATAAAGTAAAATAAAAATTAGGAAGCTGAAAAGTTCATGTTCTCTGAGGGTAGAAAATGATAGTACCAGAGAAGAAGAAGAAGAAGAAGAAGAAGAAGAAGAAGAAGAAGAAGAAGAAGAAGAAGAAGAAGAAGAAGAAGAAGAAGAAGAGGAGGAGGAGGAGGAGGAGGAGGAGGAGGAGGAGGAGGAGGAGGAGGAGGAGAAGGAGGAGGAGGAGGAGGAGAAGAAAAAAGAAAGAAAGAAAAAGAAAGCATAAATTGAATTAACAGTTTTCAGACTTTCTTCATGACTCTTGGATACACAATCAACATAATTTAACACAGTATGTTAGCTGACATAACACAAATATATGCATTCATGTGTGCATATACACACTTTATCCATGTACATATTTTTAAAGAACAACTCCAAGAAATCAATCTGGTAGCAAAATAGAAACTTTCTCCCTACTTGATAGCCTTCATGGTGCTGGAAAGTGCTTTGTGTGCTACCAGAATAGAATAGTATTTAAGTGCTCACTTCATCAGCACATATACTAAAATTGGAAGGATACAGAGAAGATTAGCATGGCCCCTGTGCAAGGATGACATGCAAATTCGCAAATCATTCCATGTTTTTGAGTAATTCTAAGCAAGCAAATGAAGGACGTGTTTGAAAAAAAACTTTAAATCTCTGAAGACAGAGATTGAAGATGACATCAGAAGATGGAGGGATCTCCCTTGTTCGTGGATCAGGAGAATTAACATAGTAAAAATGGCCATCTTACCAAAAGAAATTTACAGATTCAATGCAATCCCTATCAAACTACCTAAAAAATACTTTGAAGACATTGAAAGGTCAATTCTCAACTTCATATGGAGAAACAAAAAGCCCAGAATAGCAAAAACAATCCTATACAATCCTATACAATAAAAGATCCTCTAGAGGACTCTCCATACCTGATCTCATGCTGTACTATAGAGCAACTATAATTAAAACAGCATGGTACTGGCACAGCAATAGACTGGTTGATCAATGGAATAGAATTGAAGACCCAGAGATGAATCCACACACATTTGGTCACTTGATTCTTGGCAAAGAAGCCAAATCTATTCAATGGAAAAATGATAGCATCTTCAACAAATGGTGCTGGTCTAACTGGATGTCTACATGTAGAAAAATGCAATTAACCCATATTTGTCACCATGCACAAAACTCAAGTCCAAGTGGATTAAAGACCTCAACATAAAACCAGAGACATTAAATCAGTTAGAGGAAAAAGTGGGGAACAGCCTGGAACACATTGGCACAGGAACAACTTCCTGAACAGAACACCAACAGCCCAGACCTTTAGGTCAACAGTTAACAAATGGGACCTCATGAGACTGAGAAGCTTCTGTAAAGCAGGAGACACCGTAAACAGAATAAAGCAACAGCCTACAGACTGGGAAAAGATCTTCACCAACCCTACATCTGGCAAAGGTCTAATATCCAAAATATATAAAGAACTCAAGAAATTAAACACCACCAAAACAAATAACCCAATTGAGACATGGGGCTCAGAACTAAACAGAGAATTCTCAACAGAGGAATATCAAATGGTTGAGAAACACTTAAAGAAATGCTCAACCTCCTTAGTCATCAGGGAAATGCAAATCAAAACAACTCTGAGATTCCATCTTACACCCATCAGATTGGCTAAGATAAAAAATTCAAGTGACACCACATGCTGGATAAGATGTGGAGAAACAGGAACACTCCTTCATTGCTGGTAGGAATGCAAGCTAGTACAACCACTTTGGAAATCTATCTGGAGCTTTCTCAGAAAACTGGGAATAAGGCTTCCTCAAGACTCAGCTATTCCACTCCTTGGAATATACCCAGAAAATGCTCCACCACACAACAGGGACATATGCTCAACCGTGTTCATAGCAGCCTTATTCATAATAGCCAGAACATGGAAACAGCCTAAGTGTCCCTCAGTCAAAGAATGGCTAAACAAACTGTGGTACATTTACACTATGGAATACTACTCAGCTATTAAAAACAAGGAATTCCCGAAATTTGTGGACAAATGTATTGAACTAGAAATGATCATAATGAGTGAGTTATCTGAGACACAGAGAGAGTCAAATGCTATATACTCACTTATATCTGGACACTAGCCCAAGGAGCATGTCCCATGAATGTCTTCACTTACCAGGAAAGTGAGACAGAGGGTAGGACATTCTATTGGGACTCTAGGTGAGAGACGCATGGGAGAATGGAGAAATAGAAGGATCCAGAGGGTCCTAAGAAACCTACAAGAAGAACATTATGACAGGTAGATCTGGGCCCAGGGGTCCTTTGCAAACTATGGGACCAGCCAAGAACAATATGGGAAGTAAACGTCAAACCCCTACCCAGATCTAGCCAATGGACAGGATGTTCTCCACAGTTGAGTGGAGAGTGGGGAATGACTTTCACATGAACTCTAGTGCCCCATATTTGACCATGTCCCCTGGATGAGGAGGCCTGGTGGCACTCAGAGGAAGGATAGCAGGCTACCAAGACTTGATACCCTATGAGCATATACAAGGGGAGGAGGTCTCTCTCAGTCACAGACATAGGAAAGGGGAGTAGGGGGAAAGTGGGAGGGAGGGATGAATGTGAGGATACAAGGGATGAGCTAACAATTTAGATGTAATATGAATAAATTAAGTTGTTTTTAAAAAGAAAAGTATTTAATACTCTTGCCCACTTTGGAACCCTACAAACTATAAAAATGACTGGCTGCAATAGTGGCATGAATGCTGTAGCAGTAATCAACCATTTTCTAATCAAATTTAAGACCAATTCCACAATGCAAAATTCATGGGTAATACCATTAACTAGACCAAGGACTGATGGCTGGGGAGATGACAGGCCATAAGGGAGAAGTTACTATTATTATGAACATAGCTTTATTTATATCCATAGGTTAGTGCAGCTCTCAGCCCTCTTCATAAAAGTTTATTGCAGAAAGGAGCTATTAACACAAAGACCTACAACCTGTCAACGTGCAGAAACGAAGAGACTGAAGAGTGCTCAGCCTTAAATGGGACATTTGCATTATACCCCTTCCTCCCAAGACTTAGGGATTATCACAGAAGAGCGGGTAGAAAGCTGTAAGAGCCAGAAGAGGAACACAGAGAAACAGTGTTTTCTGTATGAGAGGGCTATTTACACAATCAACTCATAGCAGTTTTGACATACATTAGATCTTTATAAGATCAAGCCAACTAAAACCATGCATGGATGGGAGAGGGAGTCACAGCTACCACCACCCCACACACATTGTGCTGAGCTATTAGTGGATGCTAGAAGGAGATTCAGTTTTCTTCATGGATGCATCCCCTTATAGGCTACCCATATTCAGGTGAATGGTCCTATACCTATGCACATACTAGCAGCATTAAGTTGACTCGATGTGCTTTTAAAAGTCAAGCAAAAGGGGGAAATGGGAGGGAGAGAGGAATGGGAGGATAGAAGGGATGAGATAACAATTGAGATATAACATGAATAAATTAATAAAATATATTTTAAAAAGTCAAGCAAAGGTGAGAGGGAGTAGTGGTGGGGAGGATAAACATGGAATTGAAGGGAGGGCTAATGGAGTATAGAGGGTTGCTTTAATAATTTAAAGTTGTAAACATTAAACCTAAATAAAAATGTAAATAACTCCAAAACTATCTCTTTATCAAAGTACCAGCTACACAATTGAGATGAAGTTTTTCATAAAACAGTCTTACAAACATCACTTCCCTCCTCTCAGTCACCAAAGTAGATTTCTAATCATTACTCCCTAGTCCACTTCAAGGTTCAGTTAGCTGTTATTCTGGCATTTCCCTCAATGCAATCCATTGTTCAACTTTATCACATTCGTAATACAATCATCTATTAAAAGGCCAAATCACTCTCAGTTCTAGGCCCAATGGTGATATTTAACAAAACCATTACTACATGAATGATTAAATGCTTGGGGGTATGTTATAAACACATATTCCTTATGTTGTGAGTCATTTAAATATACATCTAATTACAGGACAAGGCTACTTCTCTAAATCAGCTCCTCTGGGCCACATGGAATTATTCTTTCCTAATAGCATAGAAGATGTAAAGTACATTGTGTATTCTACTAATAAATAGAAAGTAGTGGTCCCGTACCACCAGGAAGATTTGTTAAATTACTTACTTGGAACTTTTCTTATTCACAGAACCATCTCAGAAGCCTTAACAAATAAATACTGTACAACAGGCCAACTCGGGCAGTGGATGTAATGTCGTTTTTGTCACTGCTGCCTTTATTTCATTCTTACAAAAACATCAATGTGTTTGGGGAGGTCCCAGGGAAGTGAAGCAAATGTATTTACCCAGAACAACTCAGCTCTCCTTCTGAGTCCACATCCTCTTAGTCTGCAGACCAATGTAGAAACCATTTCCCTCCTGCAAAGGAGGCAGCCTTTGCCAAGCTAAACAGCGGGCACAAAGCAGATGGAGCCAGCGGCCTGGCTCTGCCCCGAGGCTCTACCTTCTGTTGGCAGTAGGCATTTTCTGTTCCTTGCACAGGATGTTCACTGACCTCTTCAAGAGCTTCCAACTTCTTTGACAAGTGTTCATGAAGTTGTGTTTTCTACCCTTCATTTGGTAGAAAAAAAAAAAAACAGATACTCATGGAAAAAATTCATAAATTATAGAAGTTCTAGAGTAATAAACTCATTTTTTTTGCAAAATAGGTTATTAATCCTCTGACCAAAATAGCATATAGTTTAAGCACCAACAAACACCAGTATTTGCTCTAAGTGAGTTGCCATGTGGTCTTTCTATAGGGCAGAGGAATAAATCCTCCAATCCATATAGAAACCATTTCCTTTGGGTCAACATTTCTCACTTCTTTCAATGTTTCTCCTTCATATTCTCCTTTCCAAAGAGGCCAGCTAGTTGTTGTAAGGACTTATCTCCTTCCTTTGTTGATCTTTTGTTCTCTCTAGAGCCCTCAAACCATTATCTCAACTCTCCCTTAGGAATCTGTCCTCACTATCTTCTGAGAAGGAACTGGTCCCTGGCACCAAGCAGCTTCACAACTTCTGCTACTTCCTTGTCCAGATTTAGTGCTTGGCTGCATCCTTCTTGAAATATATAGGCACACTGTGATTTCTGAAGGCTACGTTCCACCTAGCAGCACAGATCTCCACCTCAGGTCTTGACATGAAGCCATTGCAACAGCTCACCCAGTTGACCCCTGTAGCACAGGAACAAATCCCAACTCTGTGAGAAGGTGACGGCAGCAGTGCCCCCATCTGAGAAGTGAAAAGAGCAAGTCTACTGCTGCCCACCCCCAAGAGCTTCCCCAAGGCAGTCAGGTATTTCTACTTCCTACTCCCACTTTGGGGTCTTTCGATCTAGAGATGAATACCAGCAGGGTGAGGGGCAGCTTGTTTCCAGGATCCTACCTTTGTCATCTTCCTGAGGGCTAAGGAAACAAACAAAGCAGAGCTCTAAAGGCCACTGGTGAGAAGCATCCTTAAAGCTGACTCCAGCTTGCTGTCTGAGGACTTTGAATAAAGCACTCCGAAGGAAGTCTGCCCAGCTTGTGTTCTGATACACAGAGTGGGATGTAATTCCCTTCCTTTTCAAGAAAATTCAATTTCAAGGCCGTCATCCTATTCTAGTCATCTTTGAGACTCATCCTCTTGGCAAGGCCTATTGCTGGATAGTCTGTATGACAATGATTTAGAGAGTGAAATCCACAAGAGTTACACATTTAAACAGCTGCATTTCCAGATTTCTTCTTGACAAAGGGAGAAACACCAGTTTTATTTAAAGCCATGTTTTCATCCTCTACTGTGCAGCTTACAGGGAGTTAAGAGAAATAAGAAAGTCTTCGAAAAACTCCAACTAACAAAAATAATTTCCCTCCAAACATTTGAACGTAGTGTTGAAGGCAAGACTTATTAGATAAAATGTAAACCAAACCAAGGTGTGTTGGGCTTACCATAGTCCTGGCACTAAGCAGAAAGATGTAACCAAGGTCAAAAGTCTGTCCTTTCACACTTATTCCCTAGTTACACTGTTCTATTATTTTACCAATATGTCAAGGTATTTACAGAACATAAAATGGCACTGTTGCACAGATGATACCTATAGGGTATACTAGCGGCAAGAAGAAGAAAGCACCTTTCTCTTTTTGAATTCTTATTATTAACACCGTGATGGGGCATTGAATGCTATGCTTAATGTCATCAGTAGTGATACAGACAAGGCTCAGAAGGCTTAGGTGACCTGTGCATATTAGTTCATTTTTCAGCATGAACAATAAACAAAGCCTCACATAAGTGGCACAAAAGAGGAAGGGTTTGTGTAGAGTCCTGGTTTCAGGGGACTCACTCTGAGGTTGCTAAGCCCCAGGTACTTAACTGGTAGCAGGTGCACCATAGCGTCTTCATTTCATGAAGGAGAAAGAGAGAAAGAGAAAGGGGACAAGAGGACAGCAGAGGAGAGGAGAGGGGAATACAGGAGAGCAGGGGAGTGGAGAGGAAAGCAGAAAGGAGCAGAGGAGAGGAGGAAGGGGGTGGGCAGAGAGCATGGAAAAGAAGGGAAGGGAAAAGAGAAGGGGGGGAAGAAAGGGGGAAGGAAGAGGAACAGGTATTCTTAAGGACCTAGCCCTAGCCACCTACTTCCTCCTGCCAAGTCATAACTTCCTACAGTTTACAGAACTTCCCAACATAGCTCTGTCAGCTGAAAGCCAAGCTTTCAGTGCTAAGCCTTACATTTTTAGGGAGTGGTCACATTTCATATGCAAACCACTTCGTAATACTGTGATGTGCAAGCTGAGCAAGAGAAACCCAGTTCCCTTGACACCATGTATGCTACTTCTCCATCATCACGCATCTTTTTGTAACAGAATCTCTGCATTAAATAATCTGTTTTTGTCCCTTGGGGCTGGAGAGCATGCAGCCCAGAGAGCTGCAGGTGTGGGCCAGTGCTAAGCCAGTTAGGGAATTTAAAGCAAGGAAGCCAGATGCCCTAGTCTAATGCACATCAACACAGGCTACTTTCCAGCCCATTATATTTGGCACTTGATGCCTAATATTCCATATTATCCTAGTAGAATTCTATATTTCAACTGAGATCTTGTCCTTTCTAGCCTACCCCAACCCTGCAGCCAATGTGTGGAAATGGAGGCAAGCCATTGTGGGCTGTGTGGAAAAGCACAATTGCCTAAGGATGAAAAAGCAACAGACTAAAGTGTGTGGAGCCCAGACACTGTGAGGGCCAATTCCCTAGTCTGTGCTGCTTGAGAAATAAGCTTGAGAACTGAGAAATAAACTTGAATCATATTTAAGTTACTTTTATTGTTGGTGTCTGTTAGCCCAGATAACCCTATAATTTAATTCATGTTTATGTTTCCAAATTATCCTGAAACATGTGTTCTGACTTAGAGATCACTGATGGTTCTCCACTGCAACCAAAAGGAAAGGCCAGCCCGGAACTCATGAGCTTTCACAATCTGACTGATACCTTTCTCTCTTTATTTCCACTCAGCCAGACTGATGATTGACTGTTTCTTCAACATTCTCCATCTTCCTGGTCGTGAACTCTAATGTCAAAAAGCCATTTTATTCCCCCAATGTGCTGTTTTACAGCCACAATATCCTGTGCAGAGAAAATAAAGGTTGTTTTCTTTAGATAGGAAAGACGGAAGGTGGAAGTCAAAGAAGGGCGGGAGAAAATGAAGAAGAAGGGAGCAAAGTGGGATTTGAAGAAAGAGAGCAGAGGAAAGAGAAATCTGGGAATGGGAGGCTGTTGTGCTGTACTCTTAGAGATGATGCAACTTTATCCATAGAGGATTCAACAAAGAAACAACCACCCTATGAAAGCCTTGGAGGAAAAGCTATAGTCACAGGCATGTGTTGCATCTTTCCTGAACTTTATGTTTGTTTACATTTATTCCTTGGGAAAGCAATTAGGCAAATGAGAAACATTAGAAAATTGGTTTACACTCATTTACTGAAGTATTTTCTCCTCGTGTACAGTAATTTGAATAAACCACAAATTAATCTTTGTATCAGTGGTGCCAGAATGTATTTCAGCCTTTTAGGGTACTCAGGGAGGCTGTTAGAAATTGAATTTACTTTCCAGGGGTAATCACTGAGAATCTGAACGCCAGCGCATTGGCATATTCAGGAGAAGCTCTGTTCTGTTTTCACTTATGGCCGTCTCCCTTGTTTTATCCCATATAAAGCTGCAGCCTTGTCTAGGCACATGTTTAACTTTCCATTTTCGTAGGGAACTTCTACTTGAATATTGAAAACAGAAAGGTGGAGAAAATTAGCACAAGGGTTCTAAAAAATAACATTAAGTTCTTTTAAAGGGAGAGTTCATGAGATAGTGGTAAACCAAATATGACTTTAACATTTGTATCATTAAGACTGACTCACTGGTATTTTCCTTCTGACTGGAAGTGTGTGTCCACACATTCAGTCTATATACCCAATATTTTTGAAGAATGTACTAATTATAAGACAGAGGTTTTATCTAGTCGTCCCTCAAAGCTGAGGTGGCAGGAGCTACTCACAGAAGCTGACAAAAGTACTCTCTCTACATACAAAATGTGGGGTGTCCTCTGTTTACTTTTACCCCTGAGTAACTGCATGTGTAGTTCCCTTTCTACCATATAAGTGTACAGATGAAGACAAACTGAAACAACATGGTTCTCTTTTCTCTGTGGCCAGAAAAAGGGCAAACCTCTGGAAACCTGTGTCTGTTATTGTACCGAGAATGATGTATTCACTAAGACCTTTAAACTTGGATGTTTACATTCCAACCAAGAGCAGCAGCATCAAAGACAGGCTGAAGTCTGCTTTGGATTTTTATCCTCCAGTCCCACTGAGTACACCATAATTTACTGAGATAGAAATCAAAGAAACAAATACCTGACACTCCCTTCTTTATAAAATTAAATTTATGATTCATGACTTAGTGCCAGCACTTGATATGGTACTTAAGGTACTGTTAAAATAAAAATATTATCTTACATTTGTATCTTACGTTTTACAGTTTCAAAGTCATTATTTCATAACACATCATGTTGTTTCTGTGTAGTTGTCTTGTTAAATTTTTGAAAAATGTATCATTTCTTATTGCCAATGTTTTGATTTACTAGACATTTAATTTAACAAGCAGTAACTGCAAACCTAATACCTTTCAAGTTGATGTCACATTATAACCATACTTTACAAAACTGTTTTTTTCCATCAGGATCTTATACAAATGGACCCATCATATCATACAAATTCTATAGCACCAATAGAAGTATTTCCCTGTATCATAGTCTTAATAGATAAATATAGGTAAAATATATTTAAATTAATTAAAATTTGGGCAACAACGAAATATTGCCCTTGGATGTGGTCCTACAGACAGGGGTAAGCTTACATGCTTCTGCTGTGGACTCAGTTGTCATCTTTTCGTCATAGAAGAGTTCTGGTAGCATGTTGGAAGTGTGTTAGCGTAACTGGATGGCAAACAGCAAAACAATACTGCTTTCTTTTCCACAAGGGAGTTTCCTGGGTTTGCATTAATCTGCTGACAGTTCCCACAGCCAGAACCTATCCTCCTGTGCCCTCAGCCTTTGTAACTACTTGCTGCCTACTCTGCTTGTTCCACAGGCACGCCCTAAGGCCCCTCAGCCAACACTTACTTGTGTCTCTCATTTGACCCTTTCCCTGGAATCCCTTGTCTCATCTTTTTGTCCCAGACAATCTGCTCTTCTCCCTAGACAGTATGTCCAAACAACTCCAATTTGTATTCTGTGACCTTTCCAACAACCCACACACCCTCTTAAATGGATGTTTTACTCATATAATCATGGTGCTTTTCTTGTTTCCTTAGGAGTCTCTGTATTAGAAAGTTTAGAGAGTTGTGCCCAGTTTTGTTTTGTTTTGTTTTCCTTTTACTCATAAACTTAAGAGCTAAGATTTATTGCGTGCTTGTAATGTGCCAGCTACCATGATAGGAATATTGTTTAATCTCCATTACAAGTGTTGGAGGTCAGGATCTACCCTGCTATATGGGTGAGGAAATATCCTTGGACAGCCTGAGCAGCCTGCACAAATGCCTTGCCCATCAAGTCAAACACAGACATTAACTCACACCCATCAGACTCCGTGTCCTTAAACGGTGCAGAAAAGAATACAGTGGCTGTACCTAGTAACTGCACAGAGTAAGTTTACAGCGGTCTATTACTCACACGTGTGTTATGAGAACTCAAAAAGCAGTCATCAGAGGGGAAGCAGCCAACTGTGGGATCCATCTGGAAGAGACTTCTATGATTCCCAGAGCTGGATAGAAAAAGGGAGGAGTTGTCACTAGAAAAAAAAAAGGTAAAAAAAAAAAAAAACAAAAAAAAAAAACAAAAAAACTGACACTCAGTTTTTCAGTCTCAGACAGTGGGAGTTGGGACTATGCAAGAACAAAGTGTCTGGAGGAGCTAGAAACAGTCACTAGATGCCCCCACAGCAGAGATACAAACCCTGAGTCGTGCTTCTTTCTCTCTGTCCCAGCACTGCCTTTAGCCCAAGAACAATCTCATAATCTTAAGGAAGCATAAGAATGGATCTGGAATAGCTTATGTACATCCCAGAGAGGAGAGGGACCGAAGCAGGCAATGACTTCCCTGCCTCACATGCCCACACTGATTTCTCTGCTCCATGATGCTTCGTGTGTGCATCACTCACAATTGCCTGTAACTGCAGCAGAGACAGCTATCCATTTGTTCGCTGGATAATAAATGTTCTTCCTCCTTCACACAGTGACTAAAGTACAACCAGTTAGTTATCGGTAGCTAGAGAGGATGAGTATGAACATCAAGTGTGAATGTCCAGTGGCTAAACACCAACAAGTTAGTGATTCATTCTAACTGTATAAAGGACAGTAGATTTTGCTTTGGGTCTCTATCCAACAGTATTCAGTGAAATATTGCCAAACCAATTTGATGCATGATTCCAGTGGCCAGGGGTCTCCACTTAAGCCAAAATTCTGCTTAGGTCACCTGAGAGGTCATCAGAAAGCTCACTGTCATTTCTACCAGCCCAGTGTCTCTCCTTCAAAAGAGAAGAAAATGTGACTACCACTTTAATGCTGTGGGGAAGTAACTCGCTTGGCCTTTTTGTTACAACAACTGATATTATTGTTGGAATTCCTTCCTTCTCGAGTGTCCTCTATTTAATCTATTTCACATCCACAAGGAGCCCGCAATCCAAAGGCAGCACAGACTCGATTACTCTCATCACTTGGTCTCAAAAGTGACGGTCTAAGATATGGAGGAACATTTCGAGGACATGTCATTGAGTCTGAGGCTTCAGAGTGACAAACTCGCCAGCGAGGAATCCTCACCCAAACATATTTAATCCACTTTGTTACAAAAATTACATGAGAACTTTCATAAGAGCCATCCTACTCACAGAATTTTAGGTATTTCCTGTTCTCAAGGGCAGAGAAATACTGCAAAATCAACATTTTTTTTAATGACATTTCAGTACTGTCTCTCTTGGATGAAAACAGAAAGTAAGAGACGTACAAATGAAAAAAAAAATAATTAAACATTTTCCAACTCATTAATAGTTGATTTCACATTACACCTTTAAGGCAACTTGTATTTTGTGTGGACAAGTTTATCTATCTTCCCTGTGACAGCATCACAAATAAATTAAATTAAATATGCTTGCTTTTTCTGAGACTAATTCTTCCATAATTACTAAAATACAAAACTGAGTACTAGCGGTTCAGTTTAAAGGTGAAGCATCTCTTAATTCAGTTATCTGGAACATTGTAGAATAAAAATCCATCTGCCACTGTTCATCTGGAGTACAGTCTGAGATAACTCCATCTGAATTATGGCAGGGCCTAATGTTTATTAAAGTCTGTGAAATGAATTCACACTGAATATGATCCCTTGGTCTGAATGTTGAGTATCAAGCCAGCATAAACTCCAGTTCTTCTGGAAGAAAAGTAAGGAATTTTTCTGTTTCGTGCACCTTGCACCCTCCTAATAAAGACACACACACACACACACACACAGAGAGAGAGAGAGAGAGAGAGAGAGAGAGAGAGAGAGAGAGAGAGAAAGAGAGAGAGAGAGAATTTTCTTCTATCATACTGCCCAGAGGGCTAAAGGACAGAATTCGTCCCGTCTTACTCCTGACCCCTGTTTTGTTCTATGACCCGAGTCAGAGGTTCTCGCCCTTGTAAACTATTTTCTCCAAGTTCCCAGTAAGTTTATGACATTAGCTAATGAGTGGTAACTTGCAAGGTCACTGAAAAGCCTGGCTACTCCTAACTCTGCTTATCTAGAGTTCTGAAACAAGAAAAGCTAGCTCTATTTAGGAATCCCACAAAAATGTGCCCTTTTGTCTCTTTTGCTATGGCTTCCTTCATTGCTAGTACATAAATTGGCTTCTCGAGACTTTCATCACATGTATAATGAAATTCCTTTATGAAGTCCCCACTATTTTAAATCTCTTAGATAGTTTTCTTTTTTTCGGTTGGATTATGAGTAATGCAAATTGTTTCTGTCAAAGCTGACCGAATGATAACACACTGTATTACCTCTCACGTTGACTTCACAGAAACACAAACCGCAGCAATCAGTATAAAGCAAAGGGTAGAAGGCCCTCTCTGTCATCTAGGGTTCGGCCTCCAGAAGCCCCATGCTGTTCTCTGAATTGTTTGCAATCTGAATCTTTTTATTTCTTCATTATTCATTCCAAAATGAAAGCAAATCTGTCTAACATTAGCCATAAAGCTCCTTGCCCCACTACAGATAGTTTTGGCTCGCTCCTGTAATTAGAATGATCCAGCCCTCAAGCTAGTCCCTACCAGAAGGCCCGTACTCACAGTAAAGTTAGGGAGGGATAGTCAAGGGTCTGTGATGCACCTGACCTTCCGGATCGGACACTGTTGCCGCTCTATCTGCTGCACGGCCAGAGCCTGCTGTGACCGTGAACTTCGTGGGAGAGGTTTGGTGCCTTAGAGCGGCCATGTGGTAGCTTGAGGAGCGTATCTTCAAATCTGAAAAGCCTCTCCTAACGTCGTTTGCCCTGGGAAATCCAATATGCCAGACATTTGGTCTGCTTCTAGAAGCTCCAGAGTCCAAACTAAAGATTCCAATAGTAGGCCTTCCCCAACTCTATACCTAATTTCCCAATGGGCCCCCAAGAAGCCCTGCCAGCCATAATCTCCAAAACTCCTTTGGAGAGCCAGTTCTCTGGCACCCATTTCTCTAACAAAGAAATTAGAAACAGTCCCTGAGGCAAAACGGGTTTGCCGGCATCTTATTCTACCTTTTGTCTTCCAGCCTAACGCAAAACCAAGTGTCAGGCAGCATCAAGATAAATGAATGTTCTTTAGAAGTGATAAATAATTAGAGAGAGGGAGCCTATGGCCTTTCTCTATGGTTGCATACCCGGGGAGACGAACCTATAGATGCAAGCGGCACGCGCCCGGTTAGTTCTGCAGACAATCTGCCATAGAGCAACTTGGGCAGAACAGAAACAGAACAATAGGGGATCAACAAGGATAGGCTGCTGCCCATACCATTGGCCAATCACACAGGCTATAAACTTGAGGGTTCAGAGACAATCAGTGTCTTGCCTGAGACAATTACATGGGAGGTTAGGAACCTGACATGCCAAGTGATGCCTGTGGGTGTGGGTGGGGGGAACAAAAGCAGTCACTCTGCTGTACTCACAAATTCAAAAACTTTATAACTTTTTTCTCCCTTCCCTTTGAATCTTTGTTGTCTCTATTCATTAGTCATAATCTGCAAGAAAATTCTGAAAATATTTATTGTGAATAAGTATTATTGATAAATTTTTTCCTATTACAAAGGAGAAGGACATTTAAAAAGGCATGTTTAATTCTGGTTTTCTAAGCCCAATAGTTATTTTTTTATATTTATATTTTGCACTGCTTCATGAAATGCTCTGGTTTCCTTTGTCCTAGTGGATTTATAGCTAAATCTGGGCTGTGCTGTGATCAGCAATTTGCCTGCCCCTAGAGGCATTGCAGGTGTAGCTGCTGAGTCACAGGTGGTCGGGATGGGCTTCTAGAACCAGAAGCAAGCTGGATACTAGACCACAGGTCCCAGGCAGGTGTGAGACTGACACAGAAGAACCTTGCAAAGGGCCACTTGGGCAAGCTGGGCAAAGAGTGAGCCCAACACAACCCACCAGACCAGCGCCACTGGGCCAAGACAGGGAGCTAGCTTGAGATGCCCACCCGGCCAACTCCAGGAGCCTGGACAGGAAGCTAGCCTGAGATGCCCACTAGCTCAACACCTCGTAGGCCTGCGGGGACAGACTATACCTGAGATGACCCCTGTCTGGCGCCATAATGAACAATCAGGACAGAGCACTCCTGAGACCATCCCAGACACTCAGAGACCCTCAGTGTCACTAAGAGGAGCAAGTAAGTGGTGGAGAAATGGAAGAGAAAGAGAAATAGAAGGATGTGGGCGCAATGAAGAGAGGCAGAACTAGAGACTCAAAGATAGTGAGGAACTGCCTGATGTGAGTAGCTGGTGATGTCACCTAGCACCATGGTAGGGTCCTGGCCTGTGCTGCCACCAGGGGCCACGTCTTGGTCCATGGCCCTGTAGCAACAGAGGCCTGTTACCACTAAAGACCAGGCAAACATCCCTGGTCTGGCCTACCACCTGGGGACATATTCATGTCTGAGGGCTGTGCAGAACTGACCCCACCCTTTGCCTGAGCATGGTGGGATAGCTGACCCTTGGGGCAGGAGAGCAAGAGAGCTGATCCTGACCCTGCACATTGCAGAAGTTGTGGGAGAGAGAGAGAGAGAGAGAGAGAGAGAGAGAGAGAGAGAGAGAGAGAGGAAGAGGGAGAGAGAGAGAGGGGGGGGGGGGGAGAGGGAGAGAGAGAGAGAGAGAGAGAGGAAGAGGGAGAGAGAGAGAGAGAGAGAGAGAGAGAGAGAGAGAAGAGAGAGAGGAAGAGGGAGAGAGAGAGAGAGAGAGAGAGAGAGAGAGAGAGGGAAGAGGGAGAGAGGGAGAGAGAGAGAGGAAGAGGGAGAGAGAGAGAGAGAGAGAGAGAGAGAGGAAGAGGGAGAGACCCATCTCCACTCCCTCATCCTTCACCAGCTATGGTAGGTAAGAAAGCTGGGCCCAGGGTCATGAGAACGAGAGAACTGGCCATATCCCTCACTGGCTGCAACACTAGGGAAAGTGGGCCCTGTGCCTCACTTGGGCAATTGGGTAGAAATGACCAGTTTCATGAACTGCAGGTGAGCCAGCCCGAGGGCAGGAGAGCTGAGGCACTGACCAGCTCAGATATCTCTCAGGCCCAGCCCAGGGCTTTGAATTGGCCTACTCCAACATCTACCCTGTCGATGAATTGCTGGAGAACATGAAAGGGCTGGGCCTACAGATCCAGAACTACAGGATCTCCATGACACAGGATTGCAACAGGATATCTGAGTAGCAGAAGCCAGAGACCTCATATCAGACCAGCGAGTCGTTGCAATGAACATTTACAAGCAAGGAGTTGTGGACAGAAAAGGGGAGTAAGTATACTGTGGGGCACACTGTGACACACTACAGCTTCCACGGAAAAGGGGAGTAAGCATACTGTGGGACACACCGTGACACACTACAGCTTCCATAACGAGATTTTTTTTTCTTCTGTTGGAAGAGAGGTTGCAAAGTCGAGGGAGGGTATGAGCGGAGAGGGAGGTAAGTGGGATTGGGGTGCCTGAAGTGAAATTCACAAAGAACCAATAAAAATGGTTTTTTGTTTGTTTTGAAAGATCAGCAATGTGATAGGCAGTTCTTGTAATGCAATTTTGTTCTAGTTTTTGAAGAGTCATTTAATCTTGGAATTTAGCACTCACACACTGGTTCTCACGCGTGTGCCTCAATGGATTTTGCTATTTACTACCATTGATACTATAAAATTACAGTGTAAGCCTGATTTTTAATAAACACATATCTCGAATGTTTTTTTAACTGCACAGCATGTACATTTAAGTTATGAGGGAAAAATGGCATGCATAATAATGTGAAGGACTTCCGGAGTGGTCTCTATGAGCCACGATTTCCATATTAGTCCGTTTTGACAGGGGGGAAAACAAGTCTAGGTTGCATACTTGAAATGCTTTTCACTCCAAAGCTTCACATGCCAAGCTAAATCCGCTTGCTACTTCCCTGATCAAATCTCTGAGATTTGTGAGGGACAGCAGGCGATTTCAGCTGGTCAGCCCGCCGTTGTCAGATTAGGATAAGCTCTAAATTCACTCGTGGAAAGTCAGCCCCCTCAGCTGCAGGCAGCTCGGTGTCAGCTAGATTTGTGTGGGCACAATCTCCATCGCTCGGCTTGACAAATCATACCCGCAGCCATGCATCACTTTTCAGCTCTGCAGGTAGCCACTCTTCACTCACTTCCATCCCTTGAAAGCAGTAAATCACTCCAGTTCACCAAGCGGCCTGGCGAAAGGCCACAGCATAGCATTAGACACGCAACGGGGAGTGAGCTCTGCTTCTGCTTTGCTTGTCTAATGAGGAATAAAGCAAAGCATCATAAAGTGACAGAAGGAAGAGACAGTCGGTTTTGGAGTCAAACAAAGATAATTTTGAGTACTGGTAGCTTCACATGCTAGCTAGAAAACCTTGCGTTTAACGTTGAGTTTCTGCTCTGTGGCATGCAGAGGTCAACGCCTGCACTGCACCAGAACCATGGCAAGTACAATCTGCCAGTCAAACAGCAGCCATTATTGTCAATATCCTCAAGTCCTGAGTGAGAAGAATGAGCAGACTTCTGTTACCAAACAGAATATGAGAAAAAGAAAACATGAAGCTAGGGTCCCATGGTCACACAAACAATCTTGTTAAACTCAGTGGGTTTACAAAAAAAAAAAAAAAAAAAAAAAAGGACATGAACTCAGGAAAGGGATTTGCAGGGAGGAAGTGTGGAAGGAAGTTAGGATGAGAGGCCATGGTAGTTAGAATGTACTCCATATGTGTATGTATGAAACTGTCAAGAAACAAATCCAGCAAAATTTAAAAAAAGAAAAGAAAAGAAAAGAAAAAGAAAATATTCAAGTACAAATGTAAAGGAAATAGAGCTCATTATCTTTGGGATACATCCAACAAGAATTCTGTGGCCATATGTGAAAGCCTGTAATCCTTCCTGGGAACTCAAACATCACACTATTACAGTGACACACACCAGGAAGGTCCTGTGCATATACTCCATAAATGCTTCTGAAACTTCTGCAAAGACTAAGTCCATTCTCTCAGCAATTTAACGGCATCATATGTTAGTTGGAAGATGATAACAATCCTTTCTAGTCATCATAGGGCATCATTAATATAGATAGCATTTCCAGTGGACTTACACTTTAGCACCCAGCAAGGACTCAGGTTTATACAGCTAAAAGCTGCGGTTAGAATTTCATGCAAAGCAGTGCCTGCTCATGCACACCATGAACATATATGACAATGTATGTTCTAATCGCATGTAGAAAAAAAAAAAAACTCGAGGCTGACTGCAAAGGGGGGAAAGTTGAATCAATGTTGCGTTGAAAATCATTATTGGAAGGAAGACATGAATAAAGCTTTTCCCTCGGGCGTCAGTGGTCATAAGCACTGTTACTGGATTTTGGGGAAGTCTTTACACAGCAGCATCACAAACACATGCCAGATTCCCTTTTTACATAAAGAACTCAGCACAACTCTGAAGGGCATTTGTGACTCGGTGTTTAAATCTATCCTCCTGCTTGGGGAAGCCCAGAGATGGCTGTGCTATTAAGCTCATAGTCTGCAGTTGAGTTCCATAGTGAAGAGTATTAACGGTGTTCTGAAACTTATATCAGTTAAAACTCCAAAGCCGAACTACTCCAGACTTCCTGAGTCACAAACCGTGGGGCTGCCCTCCAAACCTGGGTCATAAACTTGATAGCCAGTGCCCCAAGACTTCCAGTTAGAGCTTGAAAACTTCTCTCCCTCCCATCTCTGAAATCTCAAATAAAAACAAGGAGCATTTCCTTGAATTGTATTAGCTACCGCAGTGGCAAACCCAAAACAGTGAGGAATATAGTGAGACTTGGCTTCAGTTGAGCATAACAGATGCATGCCTTAACAGAGCTCAGGCAGAGAATGGAATTCTACAAAGGAAGGAGACACTACCCTGAGGTGCCTGATCACTGATTCCTTGTTTGAAATGGCAGATTGTGCAGAGTGGCAGTTGGTGTAGAGCCAAAAGAGCAATGCAACAGACACACCATAGTTAAAATTAGACGGCGGGGACACGGCAAGCAGAGATGGAAGTGACAATGAGTTGCTTTTTTAACGTTACAGTTAAAAATGGGTGACACACAGTTAATAAGCTTGTGTTTCCCAAGGCATTGCTACGCAAGACAAATAAACCGATAAGACTATCCATGAGGGAAATACATAAGAGTGTCTCCTGACAGAAATTTTAGAAAGGGGACTGAAGCACAATCATAACAAAGATTTCTGCTGCCCACACTTGCTTTCCCACCACTTTCTCAGACTTTTGTTCAACAAGTAGCAGTCTCTAAGACAACAGCCTTGTTTACAGATGAGAAAAAGATCAAACAGGAGGTCATACTATGTACACAACCACGGGATGAGAAAAGTGACTTCAGTTACACACAAAACCACATGAAACAATTTCAGAAGAAATATATAATTGTCTCCAATACTTTTCAATGATTATTTTTGTCATATTTTTATTATTCGGGAATTTCACATCATGAACCCTGAGCGCACTCAAATCCCAGACCTGACAGGTTAGTCACTCCTACCTTGTCACCTCCCTGCCCGCCCCCGCTCAAAAAAGAAGACAAAAGAAGAAGAAAAGTTCAATTTGTGTTGCCCGTATTTTCACAGGGGCATGGTCAAACACCCCATGGCCTTCCCCTTAAAGAAAACTGACTCCCTCCCCCCCAGAAGCCACCAGCTGTAGAGAGCTACATTTCAACATCCTTATCACAATTTTTAAGAGTTCTCTTCCATGGCTTCCTGTACAGGCTGTTACTTTTGAAGGTGAGGTGGGAGTTGTCACAGAAGCCATCTATGTCCCTCTTTCTCAACTGTGAGTCTGCAGTTACCAATACCATGGCAAAAGTAGATTCCTGGCCCTTTACAGTCAACGGGAGCACAGATCATGGACTTACACGTGGTGTCTGACAATAGCATAGACCACAGACTAGTCGGATCACACAGGCCTCTGACACTGTAAGGTTCTCAGACACCACCATAGCCCTCGGTGGCAGCACAGGCCAGGCATACCAACATGGCCTCAGGTGGCAGTGCAGGCCATTCACATCAATATGGTCTCTGACAGCAGCACGGCCCAAGGACACCAACATGGCTTTAGGCTGCAGCACAAACCACATATATCAACATGGCCTTTGGTGGTAACTCAGGCCAAGGACATCAGCATGGCACCAGGCAGCTGTAGGACACTGGACATCCACATAAATTCCCTGGCTTCAACACGGCCTGGGGTAGCAGACCACAGATACCAAAGCCAGATCAGATCACAGTGATCCATCGAGGAGTTCCAATCCAGAAAATGAACCAGTCCTTCATCTTGGATAGTTTGTCCTTGCTCAAAAACTGGGTGATCACGTGGCTGAGCAGAGTGTTCAGGGGATGAGTCTATGCCAGCTCCAGGCTGCTGCACACCACCCTGCCTGCCTTACTAGCAGCAAAGTGGTCCTCCATCCACCATGGCCCCCTTTCACCCCCATCACTGCCTTTGTGTGCACAGCTCCACCTCTCTCTCCTCGCCGCTCTGCTCACTCCTACATTTTTCCCACTTCTCCATCAAACATTTGTTCATCATAGCGGCATTGCAAGCTACAGTGTCTCACACAGTATTGTTTCTTCCCAAACAGCCTTAGGTGCAGTCATCGCAACAAGTCATTGGTCTGGTTCAAGGTCTCTGGCCTCTGAGACACTAAAAACATTGGAATATTACAGAGGCTCCTCTCAGATACCCTGCTGTTGTCCAGAGTCAGGATGATGTTGCCACTGGGCAAAGCTTGGAGGGGGTTGGGGGAGACAGGTCCTATGCAAGCTCCTGGCTGCCGCACACCTACCCGCCCTAGATTTCTGATGCCTGGAGACTTGCCACACTTAACCTTCGTGTTTGTAGCCTGCAGGCAGCACTACCACCCCATACTCTCAGTCTCCCAGCAGGGGAAACAGCAAGAGCTACAGCCACATAGGCTCCTCGCTGGGGGGCAGCTGGTGGACCCTGGACCAGTCCTCTTCAGTTATGACATTTCCATCGGAGCTCCAGGCCTCTGCACGTCACCCTGTCATCAGTGCCTGCTGCCCCACAGCTCATTAAACATGATTTTTGTGCTTGCAGCCTGCTGTCTGAGATGTGGTGGTGAAGGCTATAAATTTGTCATTCTGTGCCACTCGCTGGCTGCTCTGCTTCACCATCTTTTCCTTCCAGTTTTGTAAGTCCACTTTTTAAAAAGCATCTTCTCATAACACCTGCCTCTTTTTAAAGTTGTTCTAGAGCTATTGCAGGCACGGCAGACATCTTTTCCACTGCTAAGTCACCACTTGGAGCCTCCATAGATCCCTCAGACTCTTAGAGCTCTGCGGTAGGTGCCGGCAGCCACCACAATATTTGTTTTTCTCCTTCAATGAAATGTTTAAATTAAAGAAAATATAACCATTTGAAAAACAATACAGAATGGTTCTAAGGACAAAAGGTAAGCCAATAGAAGACATAAAACCAAACTCAGAACTCATCAAGGAAACAACATAAATAAGTGTAATTCATTCAGAAATAAATATATGTCCTTCATTTAAATGAATACCTTCAAAAGAACAGAACTAATTATGAAAATCATATTTGTGAACCTCAAGTAAAATGAATGGAACAAGAATAAAGAATTAGAAATCATTTCAGATCATTAAAGACAAATGAAAACATATATGAAATGCATTCACAATCAAGTTTGCACATCTGTGAAAAGAGAAAACACATTAGAAAAAATAGGTGATATTTGAAGAAATCATCTCAGGTCTTGTTAATAAAGCATAAATTCAAACTCAAAATAAATTATTAACCTATGAATGAATCTTTATAATGATGAAACATAGTTTATAGTGAAGACCTAACTATTCTAATTCTAAGACCAAAATAATATACCATAAAACACATAAAAATCTAAAATCAAATGAAGTAACTTTTAAAGGTACATGGAAAATTGGTTAAATGACAGTATACTAGCCACCAAAGAAAATCTCAATAAATTCCACAGTGTGGAAAAGCATAGGTGATATTTTGTAACCGCAATGTCATGATACTAGAAACTTAAACTAAAAATTAATGATAACACACCAAGAATTGTAACATTTTTCAAACAACTCTTGGCTCAAACAAGAAATCAAAATCAAAATAGTCGAACTAAGAGACTAAGGACATAGGCTTTGGGCATCTTAATTCTAATTCACAGTCAAGGTCACCAGGCTAGACCTTTAGCAATATCTTAAAGATCATAAGGGAACTGGGACTTGAGAGATGACTCCAATGTTAAGAGCACTGGATGTTCTTTCAGAAGGCTCAATTCCCAATACACATATGGTGGTTTACAACCAATCATCTATAACTCCAGATCCAGGGAATGCAATGGCCTCTGCAGGCACCAGGAACTAATGTGATACACAGACAAACATCCAGGAAAAGCACTCATAAACATATAAATAAATAAATAATATTTTATTAAGGAAATGTATAAGGCTGTAAGTAAAAATTTTCACACATAAAATTATTTGTAAAAATAACCAACATCTTGTCTAACTTGAGGCCCAAGCCGCAAGAGAAGACCATGACTGACACTGCCTGGATGTCCAAGAACCATAAGCTTACTAAAAAGGGGCGGGGGAGTCAACAAAATGTTTCTTAATGATATTCTGATAGATTGGTGCCTAGCCAAGCATCATCAGAGAGGATTCCTCCAACTGCCAATAGGAGCAGATGTAGAGACCAACAGTCAAACACTAGGGGGAGCTCAGGGACACATCCTCCCCCTCCAAGAAGGGGAGGAAAGAATGCAAGAGCCAGAGGGGTTGGCGACACCACAAAAACATGACTTACAGAATAAACTAAGCAAGGCTCATAGGGACTCGCAGAGACAAGCAGGCAGTCTTATGAGTCTGACCTAGGTCCACTGCATATATGCTACATTTGTGTATCTTGGTGCTCTTGTTGGATCTCTAACAGTGAGAGTGGGGAGTTTCGATGACTCTTTTGCCTGCTCTTGAGATCTTTTTCCTCCTACTGAGTTGCCTAGTCCGGCCTTGATATGAGGGTTTGTGCTTAGACTTAGTCTAACTTGGTTGAGATCCCTGGGAAGGCTGCTTTTCTCTGAAGAGAGCAGAGAGCCAGAGGAGGAATGGATCTGGGGTAGGGGAGGTGGCAGGTGGAGGAAGTGGAGGGAAGAGAAGCTGTAGTTCGGATGTATTGTATGAGAGAAGAATAAATAAAAAGAAAAAATAATAGAAGATTTGAAAGATCTCATTTTAAAAAAATCAATTCAGTTTTATTTCATATGTGTAAGTGCTCTGATCACACGTATGTATGTGCATTGTGTACATGCCTAGTGCTTGAGAAACACAGAATCTCTTCTGCTACCAGATCCCCTACAACTGGAGTTACACAGTGCTATAAGCACCATGTGGATTCTGGGATCTGAACCCAGGTCCTCTTCAAGATCAGCAGGTACTTTTAATAGCTAAGCCATCTCTCCAGCCTCAAGATCCAATTTTTCATAGTGAATTGATCAGGTGGTGCCTGGTTAGCAAAACAGAATCCAAACATATAAGTAAATGCAAAGACTCATAGCATTATATAGAAAATAGTTAGAAGATTCTAGAATAGCCAAAGGAGCAAAAACGAAAGTGTTGCCTAAAAGTTCGCAGAATATTGATGATGTATTTGAGATGGAAGGATGTGGGAAGGGATGCTTTTCTTGCCTACAGTGAGACAACAGCTGTGCTCACCAAGGGCATTATAGCACAGATGTGGTTGCCTGTTGGAAGATGAACTATGCTTGGAACTGAAGGCACTGACTGAATAGATCTAAGCAGAGCTGTTTCCCAGCAGCAAAGGAGAAGTCATTTTCCAAGCTTCTATCTGGCTCTGATCACCACTATCTTTGCAGTTTTACCCACCAGAAAAACTTAAATGAAAGCCACCTAGCAAGGACACCTAAGTCTACAATTTGCATGGTGTTCTTCCATGCTAGATAAAAGGAAAGGCAATTGGATCTGAAATGGGCAAAGAACTATTAATACAATAATAAAATGAGGAAACGAAAAGGTTAAGGGAGAGAGAAATAGCTTCATTTCTATGTTACTTACAAAACCTCAATGGGATATGTGTATATTACAGATAGGACAGGAATGTTGTGCATAAATGATACATAATAAAAGATGAGGTTCCCATTCATTTTATAGTCCTAACTCTTCTCCATAGAGGTGATTATTATCATTTATTTTTTATTATGAAAACTTGTTGTGACTATAAGTGAATATATATATATTTTTAAGATGCATTTATTTTATTTTATGTGACTGTTTGCCTGCACGTATGTATGCTTACCACATGTACATAGTGTTCACTGAGGCCAAAATTCTGAAACTCCATCCACTAAAGATGAAATGACTAGAACTGCCTTTGTCCTTCAAAGTGTAAGCACAAAATATGAGAGGAGCAGGCTTGTTGAATTGTAAAGAGTGGCACAGTTTTAAATGTCACTTTGTTTTTTGGTTGTTGTTGTTTGTTTGTTTGTTAGGAAACCTGAAACCCTGGAGCTGGAGTCACAGATGGTTGTGAGGCTTCATCTCTATGCTGGGGAACCAAACCTGGGTCCTCTACAAGAGCCACAAGTGCTGTCAACAGCTACACCCTTTGTCTCGCCCTGAAATGAATATTTTTACACACATAAGCATTATTATATGGGGGTAGAAGAGATAGAAATAGCTGTTGTTTTCTCTTTTACAGTAGAGTTACATTGTATTCTTATTATAATTCTTTTGAGTCTTCGTATAATGAGCAAATTAGATACTTCCAGATACTTTTGTTGTTAAAACCAATTGTCTTCGCTAGGTTTCTATTGCTATAATAATAATTTTAAAAACATAATCAAAAGGAGCTTTGAGAGACAATGATTACATTTCCACACTACAGTCCATCATCGAAGGAAGTCTGGACAAAACCTCAAGGAAGGAGCCTGGATGCAGGAACTGAAGTAGAAGCCATGGGAGAATGCAGTTTACTGGCTTTCTCCTAATAGCTCTTATACAACCAAAGACCACCTGCCCAGGGGTGGCACTTGCTACAATGGCCTGGGGCCCCCCACATCAGTCTTTAGTCAAGAAAGTGCCTGACAGACAACCTTGCCTATAAGCTAATCTTATGGAAGCATTTTCTCAGCTGAGAGTTCCTCTTCCCAGATGACTCTGAATTTTGTCACATTGACAAAAAAGAAAAAAAACCTCTAACCCCCCCCCAAAAACCATAAAACATCAACCAGAGCAGCAGTATAATACAAAGATGGGAGGATGCTTATGAAGCTGCTTCTCCAGTCTTTCTTCCATTTTTGGTATTTGGTTAGCATGTGTTAGGCTGGAGGCAATATAGCTAAAAGCAGAGCTTAATTGGGAACTAGAAGGAAGACACGGAAATATGGAGTTCATTCCACTTATATCTCCCAATCAATGTTATTTATAATTCATAGCCACATGTATGGGAATGTTTAGTGAGACATGCAGATGTAACCAATATGTGCATCTTCACCCCAAGGCAAATGTACATACCAATGTTCTTATGAGGCCATAAATAAATAAATCCTGATCCTCTGTGTTTTAGCCAGGGCCGTTCACTTGCCTCTGAAGGGTTTTGAGTTTTTGAGGCAGCTGACATATGATCTTGTATTAGGCCTTAAACCTCTGAAGTCTTCAGATTTCATAACAAATATAAAACTAAGTGGCCTTTTAATCTATCCTGCCCTTCAAAATTCAACAAGCCTGCTCTTCTCCTGTTTTGTGGTTACATTTTGAAGGACAAAGGCAATCCCAGTCATTTCATCTTTAGTGAAGGATGTTCCAGAATCAAGGGGAAGCTCTCTGGGGGAAAAAGCATTACCTGAGCCTTGCAGTTTCTTCTTCATTCTTGTGACGCATTAGAGAGAGATTTCTCAGTTATCTTCCCAAGGGGAAAAAAAAAAAAAAAAAACACACACAAAGTGTCAGAGAATGAACAGGACGATAAAATGATACAGTTAGATTTCTCTGACTTTAATGTCTTCAAAAGGATAAATTACAGCTGGCTAGCTTTCATGGTCCCAGAAACATAGAAGGCTGCTAGAGGAGAAAAGGCATCAGTCATCTTACCCAGCTATGGAACTATGAACTATGGGGCCAACCTGTCTGGCAAGAGATGCCTCTCTTTCCAGTTAATAAGGGCGAATGTACTGAGAATTTGTGATAATACATTTATAGCATTCCCTCCAAGGCTCAGGAAACAGAGCAGAGGCTACTCCAAACATAAGAGTCAGAAGACAGACAGGGAAAAGGACTGAAAAATACCATCTCTGGACAAGACAAAGCCAATGCAATTGTGAACCCTAAACAACTGCAAATGCCTGCACTGGGTCTACACAAGAATGGACCATCAGCAGTCAGGCATGCATGGAGGAGAATTTCAGTAAGCCTTATCCATTAGTGCTGAACTACTTGCAACTGATAGATTCAGGGAAAAGGAGAGTGTACTGCCAGTGTACCCATTAGTGACGTACCACGTCCCTGTGGGTAGTTTCTAGCCTAGTAGTCACACTGATTCTCTTGATTAAACTAAATAAGTGAGAAAACCAGACCAAATGTGATGAATACTGGGCTGGTAGGGGGAAAGTAGGTTTAATAGAGATAGGAGGAAATAAGAGCAAATAGCATAAGACAGTAATCAAAATGCATCATGTACATGTATTAAACTTAATTGACAAGTTTTGCATTTTTAAATAATGAATAAAGGTACTATAAGTCAATGGAGTAACATGGGAAAATGTGGATTTAAGGCAGGGAAAGGTGTCATATTTTGGATATGATTTCAGAATTTTCAAAAGAAAACAAGTTTAGTAGAAATACACGGTTCTTGATGAAAAGACAATTCTGAACATTTGGCTATTCAAAACACTTGCAGTTTTTAAAAAATGTTGTACAACACATATTTTAATGAAAGATAAAACAAAACCAAAAGTTTAATCAAATAAATGAATTTAGAATTCTGGTATTCTTCAGCACATTAAAATTATTCAATCAGCTTAAAATATGAAATTGTCTAGATTGTTAGGCTGTATTATGAAAAACAATGAGCTCCTATGTCTTTAGACACCATTGCCCAAGGTCAAGGGTAACCCTGAAAGATCTTTACCCTAGATTTGTGGAAAAAATGTAGACTTAATTTCATGAAATGTTGAAATGAAAAGGCAAGTGGATTTACAATGACCAGTAACCTACTCTTGATTTGAAATCATCTATATATTAAGTGTAGTATTTTGGAAGACACTAAATACTCTGCTGGCATTTTACTGATTTAAGGAGGCTTTTTTAATGTCACAAGGACACAGAATTATAATCCCAAAGGAGCAATACTTTAATTCATCCCAAGAAGGTCAGGAATGCTCCTGCATAATTTGTTCATCAGTTCTGAAGGATTCCAGTTGTAAAAAAGAGAAAGGTCATTCCAGGAGGAAAGAATAGCAAGTACAAAGGTATTGAGGCATGAGTGGGTAGAAGAGCGAGACACTAGGGATGACATTTGGGGTATTGAGGCACGTGAATAGAAGAGAGAGACACTAGCGATGACATCTGGGGTATTGAGACATGTGTGGATAGAAGAGCAAGACACTAGGTATGACTTCTGGGGTATTGAGGCATGTGGGGTAGAAGAGCGAGACACGAAGGAGGACTGCTGGGGTATTGAGGCATGAGTTGGTAGAAGAGAGAGACACTAGGGAAGACTGCTGGGGTATTGAGGCATGTGTGGGTAAAAGAGTGGGGAGGAGATGCATCACAGAGTTTGAGACATTTTCAAACACCTTGGTCTTCTTTACTATGAAGAAACCACACTGAACTATAGAGCCACATGTTTCACCACAGTACATTAATGACCACAGGTTAACAGATATAAAACTGAAAAATAACCACCAGCAATGGCTAGGTCTCAAACATTCTCTACACTTCAATGCTCAATGCACCAATGTGCAAAATGACACTTAAGAGTCATGTTTTCTTTGCACCATGTTAAGATCATCAGAAATTTCAGCTATTTGTACATTTTTTTAAAAAAGAAATACATTACACTTAGATGAAGGATAATGAATAAACAAGGTGGAACTAAACCCACATGGAGAGGTCTACATCTCCAGTGTGTAGCGGTCTTAATGGAATCTCATCCATGTATGTATGTAGATAACATAGTCCCAGAGAAACCACAGAGTTGTCATGGCTCCATATCTGGGCTTCTAGAACCAAAAGGAAGATTTAATTTACTTTGCAATCTACACAGCTGTGTCTCCTTGCCTTCCCAGCACACTGGCCATGTGGTTCTTGTACACAGCTAAGCTTTTCCAACCTCAGGGTTTGTCTTTCTCAACACCTTCTTTATCCACTCTGCCTGGCCAACATCCCCCCATCCCCTCTCCCTTGATCGAACATTACTGAGTGTGTGTAAGAAGCAAGAACTGTTCAATCGTATATATGGAGGTAAAACAAGAGGAAGAGAACAGATATGTATTGCTCATCTAGAACTTATCAATCATTAGGATTAGTTTCAGATCACTAATTAGCTTTATGACACAGTACCTCATATGTAACCTTGCGCATTCTTTCCCTATTTTCTCTACTATACTGTCACTGAATTTGCTTAAAAAAAAAACAATTGTGTTTCCTTATTTATCATATAAATATTTTCTTTAAATACTCTTCATCTCACTAAATATCTCTCCTGGTCATCCCCAAAGCCCTGTACATTATGTGTATAGATAGGTAGGTAACTAGCTAGGCAAGTACATAGATAGGTTGGTAGGTAGATGATAGGTGGGTAGACGTTAGACTTAAATCAAAGAATTAAAAATCATTGCTATCATTTCAAAAGCTCCTCTGACTCAAATTTTATCACCTATTAAAAGGAGAAATTCAGACCCAAGATCAGTTTTGCACTTCTTTCCTGGTATTTGGTGATATCGAGTAATAATTGCTCTAAATCTCAGTCATTGGTGGACTGTAGTCCTGATATATTGTATATGAGCGCTCAGACAGTGTTCAGTGAATTCGAGAAGAGAAAACATTAGGTACTCAAAAGGTAAGCAGAACCAAACCGTGGTATTACACTCTCAAAGCCAGCACAATCATTAATGTAAGCCTTTCACTCTCCAGGCCTTTTTCCTGCTGGGTAAGCTGACAAGCCACAGGGATCCATTCTGATGATGAATGAGACCTAAAAACTATTGAAACTAACATCAAAGATGAACTAGTGAAACTAAAGGGATTATTGAGTATGAATTACTGCATTTTGGGGAATGAAACCTAGGCTGTTTTGAAAAAAAAAATGTGAGGTTAGATCACCAGAGCACCAGTGTTTATCAGACAGAACATTTTCAAAGACTTGATTGCAAAACCCTGACAGAAACTGCCATCTGGCTCCCAAAAATTATTAACTATCATCCATCCTAGTTACCAGTAAGTCTAGTAAACCTACTGAAAATCTACTAAAGAGAAAAGGAATGCTGCTACGAAATTCAGACTCCATTCTGTGGATCAGGGTGTAAGGCGGGGGAGTACCATGCGCGTGCGCTGGCATAACATCGGGTGCATGTGTCTCGCGGGATTTCAGTTGTTACCATGCCTGTCCACGTTCTGAGCTCTTTGGTAATGAGAGACAGGTGAGAGCTCTTGCATGACAAACCCTCAAAGAGGTAGCACTCAGAAGTTTGACTTACATTTTCTCTGAAGCTTGAGGGCTGCCGGGCAGCACACAGCTACACTGCCTAGAAGCAAGCTGTGGGATGGAAGCAAAACCAAAAAGCGCACATACAGCCCCAAGGTCGGAGAAACGAAAACAGCCAGAATGTGAGCAGCTCTCCTCGCTTCTTACCCGTTGGAGACAAAGTGGCAGGAAATTGTGAGATTCCTCCCAGAGCCCCACTTGCAAGAAAGCCCATTTAGCAAATGGTAGAGTTGCGAGATTTGTTATTATTGGTTTTCTTCCCTGGGAACACAGCACACTGGGGATTCAGCTGCACCACAAAACAGTCTTCTAAGCCCTCAGACATGTCAAGTGCAGACTGAGAACTGCTCCTTCTGGGTTTTCGGAGAGCCATAACTCCCTGTCTTGGCCCACTCGTTCTTGGCACTCTTGGCTTGCTGGGGAAAATGTTTGGAACCAGCAGTCGAGGCTTTTGGTGTTCTGGGACACCATTAGCTTAGCCTCACAGTGTCTGTTCTGTGCTTTTCTGCATAAGGAACCTGAAGCCCACAGGAGAAAAGTACAAATCCAGGGAAGTCTTGTAAAACAGTCGCTATCTTACTAGTTACTAAAATTAGATCATGGTTTTCACCCTTAACAAAGGTTCAATTCAGCAACTCCCACACACACACACACACAAAAACAAAAAAAAAAGAAAAGAAATAATTTCCTTTAACAAATTTAACGTAATTCTTCTCTAATGTATTTGTCTTGGGTGAACAATTTTATTTTATTACATTCAAAAGTATATAACATTTGCTGAGTACCCTGTTATGTGCCAAGACTATTCGAAATTTTTTAGTGTGTATTAGTCCATACAACTCCCCAAAGAGGCCACAATTAATCGCTCTGGTAAATATAAGCATCATCTCTATATAACAGGAGTGAGGAATGTCACATGTTCCAGAAACAGAAAACTTAGGGGTGCAGCTTAAACCCACACGGGCTTATCTCAGCTTTAGATTCTTAGCTAATGTTAAGTCATATTGCTTTCCATGCACCCCATGTGATAGGGCATTTAAAAAGTGCAAATTAAGTGCATGTGAATTTTATGTACTAGTCTCTGTCCATGCCAGAATCTGGAAACATCTACCTTCTCATTCCAGGCTCCATGGATAGGAACATGGACTTCCTCTGAGAGTACAGAGACATCTTTGGGGTCCTCACCTTATATATCTCCAGCAGTACTGTACCACAGCAGGCACCAGGACCAACTATTTATTATAAATATTTATTTTGATGGATATATTTTTATAGTGCCATATACTGCTTTGAAAGGAAAAGACAAAAGCAAAAAATTGCAAAGGTCAAGCTTGCCTATAAAAACTAGCAAATCCTATTTTTAGAGTTAAAGGGGGCCCTTACACTGGTTTCTCAAATCTGCACCCATCGACTGGCTTCTCAAATTAAGACATTGGGATAGAAAAGAGTGCAACATATTTAGCTAAAATCACACAACTATTGAAAGATAAAGTTGAGACTAAGACCCAGGACTTCTGTGTATAGTCGGACATTCTCCAGTGTCCTGTTTTGTCTGGTGACAAGATTGCACTATCCCAACCATTGGTAAATAGTTCTAGAATTGGTTCTGCTTGAAGACACAAAAACAGTGCCTGAGAAGCAGACGTTATGTGCCTGGACTCTGTGTAGTTTACACTAGCATAGCTCAGCATGGGACCTTGATAATTTTATGAGCGTTTGCTTCTTGTAATTGTGCCATTGACTTGTGACAACCTGTATGGACATGTCTTGTAACCATTTCCTTTGTGCTTTCTTGTAGTGGGAAGGATCCTCTAAGATCCATTGTGAATTAAAATCTGCCCAATCACCCTGATGGACTGTTTTGTTTGAACTGTGGTGCACAGCTCTATGGAAACAGATCATAGTGGCAATTTGCTTTCCTGAATTCTTTCACGCAACAAATCCCTTCACAGCCACGCCCATCTGACACCCACAAAGAAGACATAGCTCCCTCTTCCCCTAGGCTTCACTCAAGCTGTGAAAAATCAATAGACAAAAGCCTATGAAGTATGATCACATCAATTTTATTATTGTAAATTAATAGTGTAGACATTTCTACCTATTGTATTTTAATAGAAAGCCCAGTTTCATAGAATAAAAATTATTAGTAATTATAATGCCCATGTGTAATATTTTTACAGCTTTGCATATTATAATTCAGTAATAAGAAAAAACATTGTCTATTTTCTATTATAATTGTTATATAGGCAATTATATTACTAGCAAATTTCTAGTTTCTAATTGTATAAAATAACCTTAATCATAGGTTATTCTATAAATGTATGTGTCGATTCCAAATTATCATAATTACTGATAATTATAAATTCAGGACTCATAAACCAGAGTAACTATGATTCTGGTTAAGTCTTTTCTATGTGTCAATCAAGACTTGGCAATAGTCTCAAATCCTTTAACCCAGCAGTTTGTGATTATGTTTCTAACTTGCTTAGAAGCAGTCTATATGTCCTTAAGTAAGACAATGAGTGTCAGAAATACCTCTGAAATATTAGCCCATCAACTCATCCTGAGTTCAAATAGACATTTCAGAGTCTATCTACATAGGGTGAACTCCAGTCTGATTTGAGGTTGAAAAAGGGGAGTCACATTGCCTGGGGGCATAAGAACAATTAGGCTTTTATTATTAATAATCTAGAATTACTCTTATTAAATATATGGCCTACCATTCATGTTAAATCTCACACTAAGACCTTTGTGTGAGGTTTTCTCACTTTATTTTCACTCTATGGAATGTTGTCTCTGGTGTTATTCTCATTTTATTGATGAGATATGCTTGAAGATGCAGGAGGTGCATCACATCTCACAATTAAGAGCCAATAGATGAACTTCGACTCTCTGAGTCCAAGGTCAAGATCCTAACCGCTTAAGAGCCCACCACATCCCCTGCATGCTTGTGGCAGCCACCTAGGACAAACAGTTGAGAGGCCTCTACATGCCAGATCACCATGAATTAAAATTAAATCTCAACAAAAACAAAAACAACAGAAAGATTACAAACTCATGGAAACTGAACAACTCTTTACTCAGTGACCACTGAATGAGAAGGAAATAAAGAAAGAAATAAAGGACTTTCTAGAATTCAATAAAAATTAAGGCACAACATACCCAAATTTATAGGACACAATGAAAGCACTGCTAAAAGTTCATAGCACTGTGTCTTCTTAAAGAAATTGGTGATATCTCATACTAGCAACTTTAAAACATACCTGAAAGCTTTAGAACAGAAAAAAAAAAAAAAAACATACCCAAGAGGTTAGGCAGCAAGAAATAATCAAACTGGAGACTGAAATCAATACAATAGAAACAAAGAGTGCAATACAAAGAATCAACAAAACTAAGAGCTGATTCTTTGAGAAAATCAACAAGATAGACAAACCTTTACAGGGATAAAAATGGAGCAGAGATTGAGGGAAACTCCAACCAATGCCTGTGGCAACCTGAGACCCACCCCATGGGAGAGAGCCAACCCATGACACTATTAATAATACTGTCTGTTATGCTTGCAGACAGGAGCCTAGGATAGCTGTCCTCTGAGAGGCTCCATCCAGCAGCAGATTGAAATAAATGCTGCGACTCACAATCAAATATTGGCCAGAAAGCAATGAGTTTTGTGCAAGTGTGGTAGAAAGAAGACAAGCCTGAGGGGACAGGAGCTCCAAAAGAAGACCAACAGAGCCAACTAACGAGGGCCCAGTGGGGCTTGTGGAGATCAAAGCACCAAACAAGAATCATGAATGGACTGAACGTAGGCTCCCTACACAGATGTAGCTGACAGATAGCTTGGGCTTCATGTGGGTCCCCTGGTAAGGGGTGTGGAGCTGTTTCTGACATGTACTCTGTTGCTTGCTTTTTGCTCACTTTCCCCTGGACAGCTGCCCCACCAGGCCACAGGGGAAAAGGACACATTCAGCCCTGATACAACTTGATGTGCAGAGGTGGGTTGGTAGGGCGACTCCTCTTTTCTGAGAAGTAGGGGAGGGAGCATGAGGGGGAGAGTGAGAGGGCCTATGATCAAGATATAAAGTGAATAAATAAATATATAAATGAATAAGGCACAGAGAGTATCCAAATTAATATAATCCAAAATGAAAAGGGGGACCTAACAACAGACTCTAAGGAAATCCAAATAATCATTAAATCTTACTTCAAAAACATGTACTCCACAAAATTGGAAAATCTAAAGGAAATGGATGGTTTTCTTCACATATTTCACTTACCAAAGTTAAGTCAAGTCAGGTAAACTAGTTTAAACAGATCTATAACCCTTAAGGAAATAGAAGCAGTCATCAAAAGTCTCCAAACCAAAAAAAAAAAAAATCTACCAGATATTGAAAGAAGAGTTAGTACCAATACTCCTCAAACTATTCCACATAATAGAAACAGAAAAAACATTGCCAAACTCATTCTATGAGGCCACAGTCACCCTGATACCTAAACCATACCAAGACCCAACAAAGAAAGAGTACTTCAAAACAGCCTCTCTTATGAACATTGATATAAAAATACTCAATAAAATATTCACAAACCAAATTTAGGAACACATCAAAAATGTCATCCACCATGATCAAATAGAGTTCATCACAGGGATGCAGGGATGGTGCAACATACAAAAGTCCATCAGCATAATCTACCGTATAAATAAACTGAAAGAAAAAAAGACTTATAATCATCTCACTAGATGCTGAAAAAGCCTTTGACAAAATCTAACATTCCTTCATGTTCACAGTCTTGGGGAGATCAGGGATAAAAGGCACATACCTAAACATAATAAAGGCAATATATAGCAAGTCAATAGCCAAAATCAAATTAAAAGGAGAAAAACTTATGCAATCCCACTAAAATCAGGGACAGGACAGCAAGACAAAGCTTCCCACTCTCTGTATCTATTCAATATAGTACTTGAAGTTCTAGCTAGAATAATAAGGCTACCAATGGATATCAAAAGGATACAAATTGGAAAGGAAAAAGTCAAAGTATTGATATTTTCAAATAATATTATAGTAATATAAGTGACACCAAAAATTCTACCAGAGAACTCCTACAGCTGATAAACACTATCAACAATGTGGCTGGATACAAAATAAACTAAAAAAAAAAAAAATCAGTAGCCCTCCTTTATACAAGTGACAAACTACTGGCTAAGAAAGAAGTTAGGGAAACTACACCCTTCACAATAGCCACAAGTAATATAAAATATCTTGGTATATCTCTAACCGCACATGTGAAAGACTAGTATGACAAGAACTTCCAGTCTTTGAAGAAAGAAATCAAAAAATATTTTAGAAGATAGAAAGATCTCCCATGCTCATGGATTAACATAGTAAAATTGGCCATTTTACCAAAAGCCATCTACAGATCCAATTCTCATCAAAATTCTAACACAATTCTTTACAGGCCTTGAAAGAATAACCATCAACCTCACCTGGAAAATCAAGACCTAGGATAGCTAAAACAATTCTGTACAACAGAAGTATCACCAACCCTGATTTCAAACTGCACTACAGAGCAATAGTAAAATAAAAATAAAATAAAATAAAATAAAATAAAAAACCAAAAAAACGTAACATTGGCTTAAGAACAAGCACGTAGGTCAATGGAATTGAAGACCCAGAAATAAACCTACATACCTATGGATACATGATTTTTGACAAAGGAGCCAAAACCACACAATTGGAAAAAAGAAAGCAGCATCAATAAATAGTGCTGGCCTAACTGGATGTCTGCATGTTGAACAATGAAAATACATCTGTATTTATCACTCTGCACAAATCTGAAGTCCAAGTTGATCAAACACCTCAACATAAAACCAGACACATTAAATCTATTAGAGAAAGTCTAGAAAAGCTTTGTACTCATTGGCACAGTAGACAACTTCCTGAACAGAACACCAACAGCTCAGGCACTAAGATCAACAATTAATAAATGGGACTTCATGAAACTGTAAAGCTTCTGTAAGGCAAAGGACACTATCAACAGAACAAAATAGCAGCCTACAGATTGGGAAGAGATTGTTACCAACCATATCTGACAAGGGGCTAATATCCATAATATATAAAGAACTCAAGAAATTAAACACCACCAAACCAAATAACCCAATTAAAATAGAGTGTACAGAGCTAAACAGAGAATTCTTAATAGAAGAAACTCTAATGGCTGAGAAGTAGGTTAAAAAATATTCAGTATCCTTAGTCATCAAGGAAATGCAAGTCAAAAGGACACTGAGATACCTTCTTACACCCTCTTACTAGGATGAAAAACTCAAGTTAAAGCACATGCTCATGAGGATATGGAGAAAGAGGAATACTCCTCCATTGCTGGTGGGAGTGCAAACTTGCACAGCCACTTTGGAAATCAATCTGGAACTTTCTGAAAATTGGGAATAGATCTACTTCAAAACCCAGCTATACCACTCCTGGGCATACACCTAAAAGATGTTCTTTCATTAAACAAGGACATTTGTTCAACTATGTTCATAGCAGCTTTATTCATAATAGCCAGAAACTGGAAACAACCTAGATGTCCCTCAATCAAAGAATGGATAGAAAAAAATGTGGTACGTTTACACAATGTAATGCTGTTCAGTTATTAAAAACAAAGACATCGTGCAGCTTTCAGGCAAATTGATGGATCTAGAAAAGATCATCCTCAGTGGAATCGAATCGAAGACCCAGATATGAATCCACACACATATGGTCACTTGATTTTTGACAAAGAAGCCAAATCCATTCAATGGAAAAAGGATAGCATCTTCAACAAATGGTGCTGGTCTAATTGGAGGTCTATGTGTAAAAAAATGAAACTGGACCCATATTTGTCACCTTGCACAAAACTCAAATCCAAGTGGATTAAAGACCTCAACATAAAACCAGAGACACTAAGCCACTTAGAGGAAAAAGTGGGAAAGAGCCTGGAACATATTGGCACAGGAGACAACTTCCTGAACAGAACACCAACGGCCCAGGCCTTAATGTCAACCATTAATAAATGGGACCTCATGAGGCTGAAAAGCTTCTGTAAGGCAGGAGACACTGTCAAGAGAACAAAGCGACAGCCTACAGACTGGGAAAAAATCTTCACCAACCCTACATCTGACAAAGGTCTAATATCCAAAATATATAAAGAACTCAAGAAATTAAACACCACCAAACCGAATAACCCATTTGAGAAATGGGGCTTGGAACTAAACAGAGAATTCTCAACAGAGGAGTATCAAATGGCTGAGAAACACTTAAAGAAATGCTCAACCTTCTTAGTCATCAGGGAAATGCAAATCAAAACAACTCTGAGATTCCATCTTACACCCATCAGAATGGCTAAGATCAAAAACTCAAGCGACACCACATGCTGGCGAGGATGTGGGGAGAGAGGAACACTCCTTCATTGCTGGTGGGAATGAAAACTAGTACAGCCACTTTGGAAATCTATCTGGTGCTATCTCAGAACTCTGGGAATAGGGCTTCCTAAAGACCCAGCTATTCCACTCCTTGGAATATACCCAGAAGATGCTCTAGCACACAACAAGAAACTTTGCTCAACCATGTTCATAGCAGCCTTATTCATAATAGCCAGAACATGGAAACAGCCTAAGTGTCCCTCAGTAGAAGAGTGGATAAAGAAACTGTGGTACATATACACTATGGAATACTACTCAGCTATTAAAAACAATGAATTCTCGAAATTTGTGGATAAACGGATTGAGCTAGAAATGATCATAATGAATGAGTTAACCCAGAAGCAGAAAGACTCAAATGGTATATACTCACTTATATCTGCATACTAGCCCAAGGGGCATGTCCCATGAAAGCCTTCACCTACCAGGAAACTGGGACAGAGGGGAGGGCATCCTATTGGGACTCTAGATGAGAGAAGCATGGGAGAATAGCAAAATAAAAGGATCCAGAGGGCCCTAGAAATCTACAAGTAGAACAATATGATAGGCAGATTTGGGCCCAGGGGTCCCGCTCAAACTAAGGCACCAGCCAAGGACAATACAGGAGGTAAACTTCAAACCCCTTCCCAGATCTAGCCAATGGTCAGAATATTCTCCACAGTTGAGTGGAGAGTGGGATATGACTTTCTCACGTACTCTGGTGCCTCACATTTGACCATGTCCCCTGGAGGGGGAGACCTGGTGGCACTCAGAGGAAGGATAGCAGGTAGCCAAGAAGAGACTTGATACCCTATGAGAATATACAGGGGGAGGTAATCCCCCTCAGGAACAGTCATAGGGGAGGGGAATAATGGGAAAATGGGGGGGGCGGGAGAGGGAGGAATGGGAGGATACAAGGGATGGGATAAACATTGAGATGTAACAAGAATAAATTAATTAAAAAGAATGCCAAAAAAAAAGAAAAAGAAAAGATCATCCTGAGTGAGATAACCCAGACTCAAAAAGACACACCTGGTATGTATTCACTTATAACTGGATATTAGCCATAG
This sequence comes from Acomys russatus, assembly GCF_903995435.1. Classification (NCBI taxonomy): domain Eukaryota; kingdom Metazoa; phylum Chordata; class Mammalia; order Rodentia; family Muridae; genus Acomys; species Acomys russatus. Next base: position 39,603,141 of record NC_067144.1, on the reverse strand, counting down.
AGTGCAGGATAACCATAATACAATTCACAAATCTAAAGAAGCCAAGAAGGGCCCAAGGGAAGATCCCCAAATCTCACTCAAAAGAGGAAATAAAATAGACTTCAGAAGTAGATGAAGGAGAGGGGGAGGGGAAGGTAACAGGGGTGGAAATCAGGTGTAGGGGGAGTGGGGTTGGGGGGAGGACCAGGAGAGAAAGAGATGGGGGAGCATCTCTGGCACAGGGGAGGCTCCTGGGAGTCTGTGGGAGTGACCCTAGCTGAGACTCCTAGCAGTGTCACAACCTTCTATAGCCTGTAGGGACTTCCAGTGAAGGGAGGGGGACACCAACCAACTCATTAAACCTTTGATTTAAACTTTGTCTTGCCTACAAGAAATGTAGGGATAAAGATGGAGCAAAGATTGAAGGAATGGCAAACTAATGACTGGCCCAACTTCTGACCCACTCCATTGGAGAGAGCCAACACCAAACACTGTTAATGATACTCTGCTATGCTTACAGACAGGAGCCTAGCATGATTCATTGTCTTCTGAGAGGCTTCATCCAGCAATTGATGGAATCATATGGAGAGACCCACAGTCAAACAATGGGCTGATCTCAGGGAATCTTGTAGAAGAGTGGGAGGAAGGATTGAGAGTTAGGAGGGGTCAAGGACACCACAAGAAAATCTACAGAGTAAACTATCCTGAGCACATGGGGCTCACAGAGAATGAACCACCAACCAAAGAGCTCGCAATGGGCAGACCTCGACCCCCTACACATACATAACAGATGTGCAGCACGATCATCCTGTGGGTTCCCTAATAATGAGAATAGGGGCTGTCTCCAATAATAATATATACCTCTGGATCCCTTTCCCATAGCTGGTCTGCCTTGTCGGGCCTCAAAGAGAGGATGTGCTTAGTCCTACTGTGACTTGAGGTGCCAGGGTAGGTTAGTACCCCTTAGGGAGCCCCCTTATCTGAAAAGAAGTAATGGGGGCATAGAGGGAGGTGGATGTAAGGGACGGACTGGGTGGAGAGTGGGAAGGGGCCTGGTATCAGGCTGTAAAGTGATTAAATTAAAAAAAAACTAACTTCTCAGAGTAAATATTTAAATTATATATATAATTTATATGCTAAATATAAATACATATACTAAATATATATGCATACATAACACATATTATTTGTTAAAATCCTAATAACCAGCAACTGACATTACCTGAGGAACTGAATGGTAAGTTTTAAATAGACACCTTCAATTATAATATAATATATATTAAATATATATATCTATTTATCATATATATCATTTGATAAACTAAAGCAGGAGCTGACACAACCTGGGAAACTAAATGGTCAGTTTCAACTGGTCCTGAACAAAAAACAAACTGTTGAATCTCTACTAAAAAATAAAAACACCAAGAGACACGGCAGCCTGGTTTTATATTACAGTTAGAGGCATGGATAATAGAACCAGCAAGATAACTTAGCAGGAAGAGGCAATAGATCTCTTGTTATGACGAGAGTAACTGCAGAGCCGTGGAGAGAAAATGCCAGCATCAGTGCTTAAGCAGAAACTAAACAGGAGTGTTCAGGTGAGCCCGGTTTCTTTACAGACATTTCACTATCCTTATCACCTGCCCATAGAACAGTTTTTTAGGGAGTTCCCTATCACTTACTCTGAGAGATTCTAAAATCACAAATATACTCATCAAGGATTTTTAAAAGCTAAACATGATTCTTAAAATGTTGTACAGTTTTATATTTAACAAATTCCTTTTATTGTTCACTTTAATCACGAAACGCAGTGTTTTTTAGAGTCAAGAGGCTGAATGACATTTTTTTTTTTTTTTAATTTTCTACTACATGAAGATTCCAAGGTTTAACTGTTTTGACCTGGATGCGTTAGCAACATTAGTATCTTGACCTAGCTGTGTTAGCAGTAGAAATTCCTTCTCCATCTCAGAGCTTCAGATCCCACAGTTCCTACCAGGAAGCAGAGAAAGGCAAGGGAGGGAATGGTGATTGGCCCACAGCCAAAGGGGCCAGAGTTATGAAAGGGGATTGGTCGGTTTGGTTCACATAAGGTTGTCTAGGAAACATGGACACTCCCCCACCTTCTCCGCTGTGTACTAAGGAAATATTAATAGCTCATTTTTCACAGTGGTATGATTTATTTGCTCCACTTACATTTGGGAGCATTGTCTTGCCCCAGGCTTATTGCTAAATAATACAGAAGCTAGAAGGAAATATAATAAGCAAGTTGAGAATGTGAAACATGTGGGAAGGTCAAGACACACACTCCCACATGCCCACACAACACATGATTTTGTGGTTTCTTCTATCAGTGTGAACAGGACTGCCATTTCTATCACCATCATTAATTAAAACGAACATTCTTAAAGCGCGGACACCATTCATCCACTGTAAGGCTAAGCAGGATTATTCCAGGCTTCAGCCCAAGTTCTCTAAAAAGCCTAGCTGATTAAAAGGCATTAACGTCCATGTTTTGCCAACACTGATTATACTGATTGCTGGCAAGTGTTTTCTGCTAAGACCTAACAAGGGAGCTACAGAAAACCTCAGTGAGCGCTATGCTCATTCAGAATGAGGGGTCACCACTCCCAGAATTATCTGCTCCCTCCTTGGCAAAGGTTAAGGCTAACTCCTTGTCTTCCAGGCTCTTTGCAGCTCTAGCACCTTGTGACAGATCAGCTGACAAGCGGTCACCAGGCATCATCTAAGATTGAACAGCGGAGGCTGCAAAGCCTTCGGAGCCTGATGATCGCTCCGCAGGTATCAAGACACTAAAATGGAGTCATTTTGTATGAGTGCTACCCGTGAAACGGGAAAGAAATGGGGATCCAATTAAGTTAAACGTGACGAGGTAGGAGAGTGAGGCTCTGGGATTATCCACTGAAATTTACAGCGCCTTGAATTTTCTAAAGCATATTTCTTTAGGGGAATTAAGTAGGGAAGGTTAACTGAGGTTCGCTCCCTCGCAAAGCCTGAAGATTCCTTGCAGAAAGCACCTCCGAACCGACGTCTAGCAGAATGGAATGAATTTGTTCGGGATCCAGCGCAGCAGGCTGGAAGCTCCCTGCTGCCCGTGATAAGAATAAACCAGCTGAGGGTCTTTTGTGTTCTTAAAACAAAACAAACCCAGGAGCAGCGACTTGCAAGTTTGCAGCAGGCTTATCTAGCTCACTTCAGGAGTGTCTGCTGCTGCCCACACTGGGTGTTTCTTTTCACAAACAGAAAGTTAAATCAACAACTTTCTTGGCACGCTTGACTGTGTAGGTAAAAAGGGTCCGTGGAATGACATTCTCAGGCTTTGAAGAGTGATACTCGACGGTTAGGAAAATAAACTGCTTGATGATTGTTTTGCTGGCTTATTTAAACTCTGCTCTGCGTCACAACACTGGACTCCAAGCAAGGAAACAGCAGAGCAGAGCATGCTATGCTCAGAACTGAGTGCTGCTTTGGAGGTATTAAATAGACGCACATCTAACGCTTAGCCGGCTGGCCACTACCATCAGTACTATAATTAATGTCACACATTACCATTAAGTAGCTTGCAAACACTTTGCCTATTTTTCTCATATGTACATGAGCTTTCCAGCCATTCTTCAACGTAGATGAAGCAGAAACTTCTACGACATACTAAGTATCTATGTATCCCTCAAGATTGTCCCTTTCGCCTCCACCACCGCTAGCAGCACCCCACTGGCCGTCACTTAGTATTTGAAAAGCCCCATCTGTACCCAAGCTTGGGCATGGATCATCCCTTTTAATCCTCTCTACCACCCTATGCGACTGATATTATTTCTGTTTTTACAGATGATTGAATGTGGTTCATTGGAGACTAGAATCAGAGGGTTAGGAGTCCAAGTCTAGAGCCCTTTCCATATTGTTTTAATAACAGACTTAACAGAGAACAAAGAGAAGGCTAGAGTTTCCAGTTCATTTCATATCATCTTCCTCTAGACAGAAATAAGGCAAGAAAGGGCCCACGAAAAGAGCGCTCCATTCGCAGCCTCTTCCCAGAATAAAGCAAATATGCAATAGGCAAAAATATTTGCGAACGTTCTGGCTTTTTGCAAATTGCATGGAGGCTGTCATCTCTCCATGCTTGAAGGTAAATGTAAAACGTCTACTTCCAAACCTGCTACTGATCAAACAAACAATGTCATTTTCTAAAAGCCTTTGTCACAAAGCCCAACAGTGCCGGGTAGCCTTCCGTGACTGATAAGACTCTTGCTTTCCAAACCACCCAGTAAGTCTTTGTGTATGTCAGTTTCTGCCCAGCAAGTGTCTACACGTGCCTACCAATCATGTACTATAAAGGAAACGACAAGAGCACTGCTTGTTCCTGTCATTTTGCCATGTATCATGATCAGGATGCCAAGACAGTGAAAAGGGCTTACAGTGTTAGTAGATGTTTCAATGGGAATTATTTCCTTCAGTCTTAGAAATTAAAAGACAATTCCCTGGGAAGAAAAAGTCATTCGTAGGAAACCTGAAGAAATATCACCAGTCTGATGAAGAGGTGATATGAGAAGTAATGGGACATTCAACATAGGAGAAGTCCAAGTCCTCTTGGGAATGACTGAGATTTGTATCATCTATTCACAGGGAGGGGTGGGAGGGGTAGAGGAAACAGGCAGGTATATAGATAGTTCATCTTGAAAGTGGTCCCTTTGCCAGCTGAGAGTCTCTACAATGACCGGAGACTAGCTTAGAGCTCCCTATTGGGGGGTGGGGGTGTAAAAGAAACACCAGGAAATGTCTTAGCCAGTTGTGGTAGTGCTTTCCTCTTATCAGGGTTGTTCAAAGGGGCACGGAAGAAAAAGAAAGACGAAGGGGGATGGGCACAGAGACTATGAAAACCACTCCACATAAAATAGAACCACAGCATCAAAGTGATTCTTTATGATTGCCTGGATCTGGCAGAAGGAATTCCCAGATTCATTTACAACACGTTGTATGCTGCAGGAAAGCTCATGTAGTTCAGCTGGCTTCCATTCCTGTGTTCTGCTTAGGGTTGTTATTGCTGTGGAGTGAGAAGAAAGTACAGGAGAATCCTCTTCTTTTCCTGTAAGTGTCAGAGTGCTGGTCCTTAAGTCACTTATACAATTGCATAAGCAGCAGCTTGGAATTGCTCAAGATGTCAACTAGCAGGATAAGGAATCAGCCCAAAGACCAAAGACGGTGCGGGGGGGGGGGGGGGGGGCAGGGGGAGGATGAGTGTATTCCCACTGGTGGCCTAAGTGCTTTCTGTTTCCCTACAGAGATGGGCATTAGTCCTTACCACCCTGCCCTATGCTCTTCACGAAGAAGCTTTCTCAATGTACAGCGAGAGGAGGAAGTGCTCCAAGTCAGGAGATGACATAACCAGGAGATGGATTTTACCACCTCTCTCCTTGGTGACTTGGTAAACTGAATGTGCAACCTCTTTTCTCATATCCAAAAGTGGAAAAAAAAATTGTACGCAGCCATCATTAAAGACAGCAAGACAGGCAAAAACAAAAAGAGGGGTATGCTTATGAGATAATATGTGAGGGGGAAAGGTAGAAGGTGTCTTTGAGGTATGTCTTTTTCTTGCATACCAAAACTAGGAACAACATCAAACTGAGAAGAGGTTTTAAAAAACAGAACAAAGCAAAACAGACTGTCAGGAATCATAAAGAATGGTGACAGCTACTGGGATGAGGTAGGTAGAGGCTTTTACAGTCCCCAAAGGTAACGGTCTTGTAATACTTACCTATGCACACCTCCAGCAATTATTTTCCCCTTCTGAGGTTTATGAAAGCCCAGCCAGGATGACAGCAGTAACCTCACTCCAGCCCTTATTTCCAGAAGTGAACATATTATAATAACACAGACTTGATCATGATTTCATTAAGTTCTAGAACAATTCTGGTTTTTCTATGACTATAAAAAAAAGTTCTATACAATTCTCACTTAACCATTTTAAAGGGAAACAGACTTAGCTAAATAATAATTACTAGCCCAGTATGTGAAAAAAAAAAATACCCACCACTTGAAGTAAAGCTACTCACTTTCTCATATCTTCTACCTTCCTGTGTTGCTCCTTTAAGAAACAATGACAGAGTATTTTTATCTTAGCCCAGAACTAATATACTAGGCTTCTTTTTTAATGACAGCCACCTTTCTGCTGCCAAACGCTTCATGTCTTAAATGATTTAAATCTTGGCTGCAATTCTGAGATAAGCTTTTTCTCATAACCTTTTCACAATGGGCTTTCACCAGCTCCTTTAGAAAGGAAATGAAATTTTGCATTTGACTCCAAGTTCACATATCTGAATTAAGAAATGCCGTTGGTCCTCCAGATATGCTATCATGAAGCAATAAAATTTAGCTTACGGGTACTTGAAATAAATAGTTTATCTCTAAAAGAAAAAAAAAAGAAGAGAAACTCTACTTGAAGTTGATGAATGATCAAGAAATTAAATAGCTAAGTGGCAAAATAACTCCAAAAGAGGAAAATAAATATATTTCTGTATGTACAAATGCTAACTTCCAAATATGGCCAGAAGAGAGCCTACCTACCTTTCCACATCCTCACCAACATCTTAGACATAAACAGTATGACCAAAAGTTGGTTTGATGCTTACAAGAATGTCAGTTGCTAGAAAATAAAAGCCTCATTAGGTATGAATTCTGTACAGTGAGTGACATCTTCATTTCTCAGGACAGAGCACATGACAACAACTATGTTCTAATAAAAGCAAGATGTCCTAAGAAATTAGCAAGAAACTCCTTTTAGGCAAAGTTTTTAGCTCATATTTTCCAGAACCCAAGCTGAGACTTTGCATAACCTGCAAGTAAACATCCTTGATGCCAGGACTTGAGAAACACTAAACTCCAAACTTGTGCAGAAGTGTTTGTCCCTAATCCTGGATCCCAGTTCCTTGGCTTGTTTCAAATAGCCCCTTCTCTCATTATTGGGCAATTACTGTCGGCCTTGATGGTAGGTGGAATTTGCATATATTACAGTCTCGAGTCAAGAAAATATTCAGGACTGAGACAATGGTTAATTCAAAAGCAACATCTGTGAGAAATATGATTGTAAATAAGAAAGCAAGTTGTCTATCAGGAGACAAGTGATTCATAAATGTTTCTGGCAAAGGCTCAGACAGATGGAGTCCTGCACACATGCTATTTTTTCCCACTAGAATTTTTTGCCTAACATATCATAAGTGATTGCAGACCTAAGTGAGTATGCATTAAGATCTGAAACAAATGTAATGAACTTCCTGATCAAAGCGGCATAGAATCTCCTCCCTTGTGTTATTTCTTACTCCCGGTTCTTCCTTTCAGTAGGCACCTCAGGAAAGTTCTTGACACAAATGCTTGTGCAGATGCAAATGGTATGATGCCCCTCCTGGTGAGGATCTCAGCATTGACAAGATACAGAGAAAAGACAATTTCCATATCTATTTCCCAGCAGTTGGTGTGGGTGGAGCCAGGGCAGATACCATTCTTGTTTTGACCAAATGGAGTGTGGCTAGTGTGGAGACATTGCATACACAGAATTTTAGATGGTAGAACTACAACTGCAGGTCTCACCATATACTTCTCATTGTGAAGAAAATGATACCCAAATAAGTCAAGACGACTCTCCATGTCTCGTCACAGGGTATAATTACAGTTGTTCTATTTCATTAGTAGTATTTTAGTATTTGTTAATCCTTTTACTGTGCCTAATTTGTAGACTAAGCTCAATCACTGATATGAGGTTTGTATGGATAGGTACTGCCTAGAGTTCAAAGCATTCATAGGAGGGTCAGGCATCTTGGGCTGTAGACAAGGGGCAACAGCTATAAGTGAAAGTGGAGAGGGACAGAATACTAACAACTTTTAAAGAAAGAGTGCTTGGGTAACATTCTGGCATGGTGTTTAAGTAGAATCCTAAGGAAGTAAAAGTGCAAGGGACAGAAATCACGGGAAATGTTGTCTCAGCAAACAGAACAGTATGTACCAAGTCAGGGGAGCTGGAGGGAGCTGAGCATGCTTGTGTGTGTGGCTACAATAAATGAAGGCGAGCAGTGAGGAGGAAGTCAGAGGGCTTTGGACTCATGAGCTTCAATGAGGGGAATGTCTTAAAAGTTAGCAATAACCAGCTCAGGATTAAAGGAGTTTCCTTCGAAAGGAAGACCTCAGTAATGCTTTAACCCTCCCGGGTGAAAATCGGGACCTCTTTTACTCAAGAAGCAACCTGTTGCCAGGGGAAGATCAGACTTCTTGTTGTGATCATGTTCCGTGTAAGCCATATATTTGTCTTTCAGGTAAAAATTGGAGATGTAGCTGATAGATGTCTCTGGAGCTCAGAGAAGAAGCAAAGACTGGACACACAAATGGACAGTGCTCAATAAAACACCATGTACACAATCAGATCACCTCCCAAAATAAATTGTGCTGAAGAACTGATGAAGCCCAAGAAACCCCAGAGCATGTCAGTGCAGTGACCAGTAGAGGATGAAGAACCAACAGTGCCTTTTATCCAACAACAACAAGAAAAATAAGCGCAAGCAGAGAAGTCTGAGAAGAGAACCAGCAACTACTATGTCGAAAATCAAGTGTTAAAAGAATATTTCAAAGTGACCTGAGAGGTCAGTGTGGGCACTGAGAATGGACCATGGGATTCTAAAACACCAAGGTCACTGGTGACACTGATAGGCGCAACTTTAGTGGTGTGATGAGGACAACTAGTCCCTCTTTAAAATGATTCCAAGAAGAAATAACAACAACAACACCAATTAATAATAATAATAATAATAATAATAATAATAATAATAATAATAATAATAATAATAATAAATACCACAAGAACAGGCAGTGTTTCCAGGAAATTTGTTTTATATTAGATGAAAAAAGTCAAGAGATAGGCAAAGCTGAAAGAAAAAGGGAGAGCAAAGCAGGGAGGCATGCACACATGTCTACAGATGTGTATTATTTCAAGGGAAACACTGGGCCATGTTTTTATGCTGTTAGAAAGAGCCAGTAGGCATGCACGAATTCATGCTAGAAATAAATAGTGTAGCTTCAAGACAAAGTGTAATCTAACCAAAAGCAAAGGGATCTAGGAGACAACTATGGGACTCAGCTTCAGAAGGAACGGGTCCAGGTGACATGAAAAAGGGGTAAAAACCACAGAGTGTAGAAAAGATAGGAGGCCTTATCCCTGCTCTTTCCTTTTCCTTTTAATAGCAAGAATGATCGGCAGCTTGGAACAATGAGAAGAAAAGAGTGTCTCAGACTAAAAGAAAGAGGAGGTGGGGAAATAGCGGTCAGTGACTAAGGTGCTCTGAGCAGCACCAATACGGAGCCGACTGGAATTGGAATACACCAGGCCAAGCCATCCAGTGAAAGGCAGTCTCCAGATGAAGCATGCAGAGAAAGGACACAGGGAGTGCTTTAGAGGACGTTTACCTAGTCCAGTAATTTTAAAGATCACGTCAAAGTGGAGAGGTGAAGATAGCCCTTCACAGAGATACAAATGTACGCCACTACTAAAATATCTTTCTGAATGAAAGATGTAGATATTTGCCATTTAAAATAGTAGATTGTTCGTTGACTAACTCAATTTTAAAAGAGCGACAGGGGGATTCACACGCCAAACCAGCAATTGTGAAATGTCGAGTCCATGAATATTATGACATTTAATAACACAATATACTTAATCTTGTATAGAACAAAAGATTAATGACTGTTAAGTTGAAGCAATTATCTAACAGTAATAGCAGAAATGACGGTGTAATTATATGTTTCTTCGGGGAGCTTTACAGTGTAGGGGTTGGAAGGACTTCCTCATTAATCGGAAGAGTTCGAGTGTTTGTTCTCTACGGTGCCTTTTATTTTTAGTTGCTTGATTTTTTTTTTTTTATGAAAAGTTTTAATTAATTCCTTCTGCTGGTTTAGAAATCTCCTAGTGTTTGAGATAAGAGTGAGATTCAAATCTCCAAGCAGTTTTAGAGTTTCCTTTCTCCCCAACATTCATAATGCATAAGAATTCCATGCAGGAGACCCTAAGAAAATCAATGCGAAGTGCCGTAGAAAACCTGGAAGTTCTGTAAAGTCGAAGAATCATGTCATTATTTTCCAAGTATGTTTTCCACATAACTTTGTGGGAATGAAGTTCTATAAAACACACACTTGGGCACAAAAGCAAGTGTGTGCACATGTACACACACACACACACACACACACACACACACACACACACACACAAATTTGTAGGCTTTTTTTTTTTTCTAGTTCAAATGGATGCAGGGTAAGTATGCCTGGCTTTCAGACATCATTCCCAGAAAGTGCTCTAATAATTGTTTTTCTTTTGTCACCATTCTGAATTAAACTTTCTCATTGAGACATCTGGCGTTGATCTTGACGAAATGATCTAAACGTCATTCAATATTTTCTAACTTTCTAAAATTCGTCCCTGATTTTCAGAAGAAAAACGGTACTTTCGCTTCACCTCATGCACCTCTAAGCCATCTACTGAGATTTTCAGGAGGAGCCACACCGTGACACAGGATGATACACTGCATGCACGCACATATGTGACTTGAAGTGAAGTAAAAGCCTTCTTGCCCTCATACAGTCAAAACCACATCTGGGGCTGATCTTAAGATAGAAGGACAAAAGGTCCATTTCCTGTTGATTCTTGATGCCATTAAAGCTGCTATCTGAGCTTCTATGCTTGGTAAATTGCATAATCTGAGTGCTGATTGGAAACCCATGAGTACAAGCTCCACATGATAAAGAGTTGGAAGTACCCTGCACCCCCACACACAAGTTGCAAATATGGCTCTGGACTAAAGCAATTAGCTTATCCAACATCAGACAAGTGAAGCTTAGGCATGAATGAGAACCAAGTACAATGGCACAAAGATGCAGTAATGTCACTTTGCATAATGACTTGAAAAGTAAAAAAAAAAAAAAAAAAGAATTAAAGCCTAACCTTTGGAATAAGAGCTGCATCAAGTCCTACACACACAATTCAGAGGATGTTCTCTTTTTAGCAAGCTGCTTCTATATGATGTAAAATATAAAACTGGACAAAAATGGTCCAACCTTAAGAGTTGTGAGGATGAAAAGATACAATGCAAGTGAAGTGCTATCATTTGTACAGTTGTCCCCACTCAAACTCATTAAAGTTCAGTTACCGTTGCAGCAGTATTGTGGTGAAATATTAAAGGACGGTTTACAGCAGGAGGCTCCCTCACTCTTGATGAGATTGGTGCTTATAGAACAGTGAGTTCAGCTTCCCAGGGCCTGCGGTAACCCTTCCTTTCTCCATCCTGGAACGATGCAAGAAGTCCCTCATCTGATGCCCAGTGCTCAATCCTGGTCTCCCCATTCACCTTTCAAAACTATAAAATAAATTTCTGTTCTTTATAAGTTCCTTAGACTGTGTCATTTTCTTACAGCTTCATAAAACAGATGAAGACACAAGGCACTTACCTGCTAAGGTACATGTTAAGCCTCAGTTGGGAAGCTTTTATAGACAAGCTTTGTCTATAGACTTTTTTGTTTCTAGACCTCTTTGTCTCTAATCATTATAAACATGTTTATATTTCAGTTAAGGCTTAAGGTTTCAAGGAGGCCAGCCACATTGTGATTACCTCTGTTTTAATTTGTATGCAGAGATTAAAATATGGGGGCCTTTGAATAACTTGTTCACGGTCAAGCTTGTTCAAACTTTTTGCTCAACCTTGTCAGGGTCTGAAATAAAAATCTGAACCAAGGATTCTGACTCTAGAAACTGTCCTCCTAACCATTATGTAACATTGTCTTTGAATGGTTTTTGTTTTGCTTTGAAATTCAGCTGAAATGAAAGTGCCACTATGGTTAGAACTGCCCAGAGAATGGGCAAGCAGAGGAGCTGATGCCAAGCAGTAACTGGCACTAGGACGCAGTAATATTACTGTTGTATGTGACATGTCAGAGCAAAGACAAACCAGACAGCAGGTGATAAGGTTTAAATATGTCCTACAGAGTTTATGTGATGAAAACTTTATTCCCAGTATAAGCATGAGGAGGTAGGATCTTTAGGGCTCATTAGTTCACAAGGACGGGCTACAACAGATTAATGCCACCTATGGAGCAAGATTCCTAGAAAAGAATGGCATTGGAAGCTCTTTCATATTCTCTCTATCTCTTCCCTCCCTCCATCGCTCCTCCCTCCATCGCTCCCTCCTTCCACTGTCTCCCTTTCTCTCTCCTCCTCTCTGATATAGCCCTTTTCTCCTGACTCATCATATCTTCCTTTCTTCTTCCTCCCTCCCTCTTTTGCCATCACATTTTCCATCAAAGGCTGATGCACCAAGAAGACCCTTGCTAGATGGAGGCTCCTCCTCAGTTTGGACTTTTAAGCCTTAAAAATGTGAGAAACAAACCTCTGGTTTTTTTTTTTTTTTTTTACTTTAAATGTTTTATTTTTTTTAGACTTTTAGACATAAGTAATGTATTTACATCATTTACACTGCTCTTTCTCCCCATTCATCTCTTCCCATGTCCTGACAATGTACTCTCTCTTCTCTTCTCTTCTGTCTCTCTCTCTCTCTCCTTCTCTCTCCCTCCCTCCCCCCTCTCAAATTCATTACCTTTTTGTCTTTGTTATGTATTTGTATTCCAAATACTTATTTTTATACTCACAGGGAAGTATATCTCTTATCTCTCATTAAAGAAACCTTCTTTTTGCAACAAATGGAGACTACTACAGGAATCCACAAGTGATCAAATAAGGAAAGCAAATGACCATGGGGTACTCAATATCACTTGAAATATCTACAATAGAATCCTTACCCTAGGGTTCAAGGACCGTCATGGAAGAGGGGGTGGAAAGATTGTAAAAGCTAAAGGACCAGGATGCTTGCTGCTAGTTAGACATGAAAAAGAAGCTAACCCATAAGTCTCAACAACATGATTGCTTGAACAAGATCTACCAGTTAACATACCAACATGAATAGGATAGTTTCACAAAGCTCTACCTCTGGATGAAGAGGTATAGCAAATCAATGGCTACTGAGAGGGAAAATGTGTTTTCTTCAAGGATAACCTCACTGATAGCTCATCTAATTGCAAGTGCTCAGCCCTAAACACATAAGTCCACATTGTTTATGCATTATCCAGTCTCAGGTGTTAAACAAATATTCACAATTAATATTAATAAGTAATATGTATAATTAATACTTGTTCATATTATTAGTAAAGCCTTGGTTACTCCTTAACCATTAGTAGAGAGTATGATTTATTTACAGCTAAACACAGAACTGAGCATAATATCTAATCTACTGCCCCACTATCAATTTATCTTTCCCCCATCCAACGTCCACAATACTTGCATTATTATCTTCCCTAGAATCCATCCTTTCTCATCCTCTCCTATACCTCTCTCCATTCTCTATCTCCTGTGACCTTTTTCTGCCCACAAACCATGGCTCTGTCCCCTCTCTTATTTTTAGTCCAGGGACAGCAACTTTATTATCCAATCAGGGATAATTTAGGAGGCAAAGTTCACAAACATCATTTCAGGTATGTGAGATAATCTGCTCATAAAAGGCAGCAAGCAGACCTTGGGGAGCACAATAATTAACATTAGAATACATAGCACCAAATCAACCACTACACTCAGGTATTGTGCTATATAGCAATAAAAAGCACAGAGAAAAGCAATAGGATACATCCAGGAACTACTGAAAGAACCTAGGTGAGTCTAGACTGTGTGGTGTGCAGTACTCAGTGAAATATCCAGAGCAAAGCACAGAGATGCAGGTAAGACACTGATCCCAGGATATGGGAGACAAGTCTCACCTTTATTATCCTGAGCTCCAAGTCTAATTGGTGAATGAAGGAAGTAAGTTGATGCACATAAGATAGTCACAGATCTTACAGAAGGAGAAATCAAAGTGAGCACTTAAACCATCTAATTCAGGAAACAATTCATGGGATGGCAAGATTTGTTGAGACTGGCCCTACTCTTAGCAAGAAGTCTTACACTTTCTTCCCACTGTTGTGCATGTGATGAAAGTTGCACATGTAGGGTATTAGCTTGCACACACTTGGCTGATTCTGCTTAACAGAGGCACAATTCACAACTCCAGATGAGTCTCCTGAGACTGTGCTGGTCTGAGACTCCTTTTTCTTAAACCTTGGAGATCCTCCATCCTTTTATGTACCTTTTCTTACACTAGGCAGTAGTTTAAAGTTGCAAAATTATGAATAATCTCATATTAACCTTGGTTTTGATGTCTTGACAAGTTATTTCCTTCAGTGAACTATTGAGCAAATGACAAAACAATCCTAAAACCAGGTTGTGATTGGATTCCCTCTTTGAAGGTTAAGTAGGGAAAACTTGTGTCAGACCTAATCTTCTTTGATTTGATTAAGAAGTTGGTTAGGTGGGGCATGTCTCTAAGCTAGTTTGTGAGGGTGTTAATTGGTAGAGGATTAACTGCGGAAGGAAGAAAATCTTACCCTGAATATTGATGGCACTGTACCGTGGGCTGGAAGCCCAGAGGGAATAAGAAAGGGGAAAGGAGGTTTCTTTCATATGTATATCTAGATTGAAACCATGTGCACACGCATACATAACATACAGTGTAATGGATGTCATTTACTTAAGGGCAGTAAGAGAATCAGTGGGAGGTGGAGGAAGGACAAGGGCATAGTTGGAGGTATAGTTGGAGGTGGGGGGTGAAAATGGCGTTATACTAAAGCACATTATTTTATACACCAATGGGAAAAAGTGAAAACTTTGATCTTTAAAAAGCTTAAACCAGAAGTTGAAATCTCCTAGAGTGCTACCATTCTCTTCTCTGCCCTGCCACATCTTCCCCACCACAAGGGGCTGGCACTTCTGAAAGCCCTCTGCAAGCTAAAATAAATCCTTCCTCCCTGGAAGAATTTTGTTGGGTCCTTTGGGTACAGCAATAAAAAATTTAATTAACGCATCCTACTTTGGCCACTCCAAAAGCCTAGAAAAATGCAGCCAAAGAGGATATTTTTATCCAATTTATATTTCCCTCTGTTATTTTCCCCTTTCTTCTCTATCTCTGTCTTCATTCTCTTTTCTACTAGGTGAGACCTGTGGGAGACTTTTTACAGACACGTTTCCCTGTTTGCTAAAGGGCAAGCAAGCAGTCGAGAGTCAGCACCACGACTGGGGACAGCTCCTTTCCCCAGGGCTTCCCAGCATGGCTCCCAGTTGCGGTTTCTCTGTAGAACTAAAGTTAGTAGCTAGGAGGTGTCTCAGCTTCCAACCCTTACTGAGGCTTTTACTGCCAGAGTCAGGGTGGACCATTAAATCTTCCTGCCATAATATTTTCAGAATCCTTGAGGTTTAGTAGTAGACAATTGGAGATAGAGAGTCAAAGTAGTGTATTTGAACATTGCCCAGTCAAGTCCATATTCAAAAAACTATGGCTCTTCACTAACATTGGTTAAGCTTATGAGTCTCAGAGAGATGGTTGGTTACACTTTAAATCACAGAGAGGATGGATGAAAAATAATAACCCTAGTGTCATCATTTCAAAGTTTATTCTTGTTAGAGTTGAACTTGCTTGGCTAGCTTCCTGAGCCATCCATTGCCTCTGACTCTTCACAATTCTGTTGTGCATCCACAAACTTTCAGGGTTCCAGAGAATTGCGCAGATGGATCTTACAAGATTAAATGGGCAGTTCTACCATAAATTGGACATGTGTCAGGGCATAGTCCAATATCTTAGGCAGTAGCTGGGATATCGATTTCAGGTTTACATGGTACACCAACAAGGATCTTTGCTGGCCTGTGTTTGAAAGGACAGTTAAATTTAAGTAGTCAGTATGTGGGATATCTGACATGTGACCCCAATGAAAGACTCATTTGACCCCCAAATGGGTCATGGCCTATAGGTTAATGGTGCTTTATGCTGTGTGGTGACACTAAGTGATACTCTCTAGTTTAAGAGAGGTATTTTCCCCAGAGTTCACACAAAATACTGTTACTACAGAGCAGTCATGAACTTCTTCAACTTACTTGTTTGATCTCAAAGATTTGAAAAAAAATTTTCAGTAGAGTGACAAACATATTTTTTTCATACATTATCAGAGTAATAAAACACTCAGTTTCTTAGGTTGAGACATGGCAGCTAAATTGTACATATTCAGAAGAAAAAAATCTATATCACAGTTGGTGTAGACCTCCTAAGCTAAAGAAACTCCCTGCAACTTGAGCATGTTTAGGGAAAGTCGTAAGATGAGTAAGTCTGTAGTTATAGGCTTAAAACCTCAGGCCACAAGTGGAACAAATTCAACATGAAGAGTGGGCTTTCCTTGGCCATCTTTAGGGAAGACATTTCTTACCAACTTCTGCAACACTAGGGAAACTCTACAACTGCACTTTTGACCAAGTTAAATGTGCTCTCTTTAAGGAGAATAGCTGTGGTAGAGCAAGGGATTTTTCAGAGAAATATAAGTTCCTTAAGGGGAGAAATTTGGTTATGTCACAAGGCACTTCATATGTGCTCAGGAGTCTTTGTTGGTTGGCTACCATGGCACACCAATACACAATTCAATGATCGCCCCGCCCCATAAGCTTGGCAGATATGACCAAAAAAGCCACATGAGGCCTGTTTCCTAAGGTATTTTATGAACTTCAAAATCATAAAGGAAATATTTTAAATGAACATTCTAGTGCCTTTGTCCCAGAATTCTGCTTTAATATATCTCTTAAAATAGGATTTTTTTTTTCAATTTTTTTCATCACTTTCTACCTGAAACTGTTGAAACAATTTAGGGGTTGAGAACTACTGAACTAACCTCTCCACAGAGACAAATGAGCTGTCTCACCCCAAAACTATCCCCACAGACAGTCCAGGTTGTTAGCTTAGCTCTCTCCGGCTTACCTCTTTGGGAAAAATAATATTCCCTCAGAACACTAGTGCCTGTTTGAACTCAAGAAAATAACTCAAAGAATGTATGTTAAAGGGATTGTTTGAATTGAAGAGTAAAAGAATGTCTTTTTTGAGGTGAAGGTGTCTTTACATGCTTCTTGTCTTCCAAGCTCCACTTCTCCACCCACTAAGGCACGATCAGCAGGCAACAGCGACTGGTGGATTCTGAGAGGGGAGCGGGAATGGGAATGGTGGGTGGGGGCGCCGTGGGGGATGAAAGACACCTTCAAGTGACTGACCTTGAGCACTACAGCACTCCCAGGAGGCAACTTCTTTTTGGGGGAGGGGAAACAAAGGCTACTTAAACCTTTGAGGGGCTGAGTGGCCAATAGAGGCTTTGGGGGTGAGGGTACATTATTGTCTGGGCCAGGGTATTGGAGGATGCGTCATTTGTATAAGGAGGAATTCCAGGTGCTATTGGACATGACTTTATAAGAAGAGAGGATTTAACCTGGCTACCAGGCTATGTGGTGTCTTGGGGAGGAGAGCGCAGGGCTACATGGGCCAGCTGTGACTTGTATTACCAGGTCAGGGGTAGAGATCCTACTCCTGTGATCTCAGGACAAGATTTCTGAGATTTGAACATACCTCAATCCCACTCTTACTCTGGGACAGTTCTATCCCCTGCCCCAGTCCCAGGATCTCAGACCTTACATCTCCCCCTTTTTGTTTTGTAAAGGGGACTACATTATAGACATCAGCCTCTAAGTTAGGAATGGTTTGGTATTGAACCAGAACCTGGTTGGTAATGACTTTCACGATGTTGTTTACTTGCTTTTTTAGAAATTGGATAAAACAGGGAGCCAGAAGGAAGACTGTCTCAATGGGAAGTCTCAATGAAAGCCAAGGAGGGGTCTCTGCAAAGAGCAGGCATGGGAGGTGAGATAAGGGGAGGTATAGCCACTACAACAGAGGTAGGGCAGAATCCCATCTATCATTAGCATAATGAATATCAGCTGTCTCTGGAATCCAATTAGACTAATAGCAAAATGGGAGTGATTTCTGAGTAGCCACTGAATATCAGAGAGAGAAAAGGGGGTGAGAAGGATATCAGATTCTTTTCCTAAGGTCTGCAGGGCTCTCTGTGTCATAACAGTGAGTGCATCCACCATCCACCTCAGTTAGAATTCTAGGTGCACTGCCCACCAGGGTGTGGAGCCAACCCAGCACTCCCTGGAGCTGATACAGTACTCCCACAAGAGTAAAGAAGGAGTTAGATATAAGTAGTTGTGCGGGCATTGTTGGGTCATAGCTAATGAATGCCATGTCCTTCGGGGCTGTATTAATGGCACTTAAAACCTCAACTGCCTCAGAAGAGAGCGCTCTCGGGGAGATCAAAGAGAAGTTGTAGAGTACTGGGGGGAAGAGAAAGCCATGGTTGAAGCCAATTAAAGTTTCCCAAAAAGCCTTGGAAGGAGAGAGTGAAAGTTTGAGGTAAGGAAAGGGTGGGTGTAAGAGAACGATGTATTGAGGTGAGGGAACTTTTTGTCCCCAAGAATGAGATGGGCAGAATCATCCATATTTAGTGAAGAACTACCTTAAATCCTAGGGAGACTAGGGAAGGTATTAATTGATCCTTAAATTGGAAGGGGAAATCATTCAAGATCTCATCCATATAAAGATAAATGTGGAGATGTTTCTCTAAGTAAGGCCCTAATGCTGAGGCAATGGCCTCCAGGCAAATGGTGGGTCCATTTGCCATCCCTTGGGGGGAAGGGCACTGCGGTGCATCAATTTAGGGAGGGTACAGCGTGGATTTGGTGGGACCAGAGGGTGCTATCCTGACTGAGGAAGAAATTGTCTGGTGAATCTCCTCTATGGCCTTTTTAAAAAGACAATGAGGAGAGCAATGGGATGGTCCTCAGGAGACTTATCATCATCAGAAGGGGATGAAGCATCTTTTGTGGGTTCTAGTTGAGAGGGACCCATGTGTTGGTGGATGGCAACTACATTGGGCAGAAAATGGAGAAGCAGGGTTTTCCTTCCTGGCTCCCTCGACAGTAGATGAGATAACCTATCTGAGTCTACATGTCAGGGTCATAAGGATCATCTGCCACCATCCAGGGAGCTGCCTCAAGGACCTCTTCCTAAAAGGTGGTAAGTAGCCTCCCTTTGGGTAAGTTTCATGCCGTGAGTTTTGAGTAATGCTTGGAGCCCACTGTAGAACTATTTTTGCTGAGATGAAGAATTTCCCATGATAAGAAAGGTGTGGAAATGCCAAGGCCAGTAAGAAATATTCCTGAAGAGCCTTGCAACTCAGGGGGTAATTCTCCAGAGTCCTAGACAAAAGCCTGTCCAGAAATTTCAGAAAGCCATGGCCACCCTAGTAGTTTTTATAACTTTTTCTTTTTAAAATTTTTATAAGTTTATTTGCTTATTCACTTTATACCCTGAATACAGCCCCCTCCTTCCTCTCCTAAGGGTCCCACCTTCCCACTCTCTTACCATTTTCCCCTACCCTTCTTGTCTGAAAAGGGGAGACCCCCATATCAACCCACCCTAGTGCATCAAGTTGCATCAGGACTGAGAGCATCCTCTTCCATTGAGGCTAGGCAAAGCAGCCCCTCTAGGGGGAAATGATCCCAAAGCAGGCAACAGAGTCTATCTCAGAGAGCCCCTATGTCACTTGCTAGGAGACCCACATGAAGACCAAGCTGCCCATCAGTTACACTATTAATGACATTTTGCTTTGTTTGCAGATGGAAGTCTTGCATATCTGTTCTCTGAGAGGCTCTACCCAGCAGCTGATCAAAACAGATGCTGAGACAAACAGCCAAACATTAGGCAAAACTTAGGGAGTCTTGGGGAATGTTGGGGGAAGGATAGAAGGACCTGTCCTGGAGAGGACAAGATCTCCCTCCACATGAAGACCAACAGTGTCAAGCATCCTAGGCCCATCAGGCCTTACAGAGACTGAAGCACCAACCAAAGAGCATACATGATCTGGACTGAGAACTCCTACACATATGTCACCCTAGTGGTTTCTAACTGACCAACATGTCACTAGATTTTTTTAAGGTGCCAGCTGCCATTCAGGATCAGGCCAAGGGTGAAAGAGACCTCAGGGGCCTGTGAGTGCTACAAGAAACAGGGTTCTTAGGAGACAGTTTCAGTGAGACAGCTCATTTATTTGTTGGGAATAAAGGCTACTTAATACTTTGGAGGGTGGGTAGGAGCTCTTAGGGTAAGTGTACATCACTGCCTGGGGCCAGGGTGCTGGGAATGCTTCATTTGCCAAAGGAGAAATTTCAGGTGCTGGACATGACTTTATAAGAAGACAGGAAGTTTAGTGAAGGGGCGGGGGCACAGGGCTATGTGCACCAGAGGCATGCAGGCCCAGGGCACTGGGGGAGTTGTTCTACTCTTGCCAATCTTAGGATGAAATTTCCTGGGTTTGGAAAAGCCTAGACTACACTTGTATGGAAACACACACACACGCACATGCACACACACATATACACACATGTACACACACTGTCCCAAAGTTTCTATAACTCAATTGGGTTCTAGTACAAAGCTTTCTCTTTCCTCAGGCAAGATAGGGGAGAAGAATTGCTAGTGGATATATAGTTTATGGAAACTAACTACAGATAAAACTTTGATTAAAGTTAATGAACTTATATTTAGTAAGTGTATAGAGGTCAGGTGATGCTCTTGCAGGCCTGTCTTCTTTTAGAAATTCTTTTGAACCCCAGAAAGAATAAATATATGAACATAGGCTAGAGAATTCAGAGCTTCTATTTATTCCATAGCTAATCCAAAATCAGCTTCTAAAGATCTGCCAGGGCTAAAGAACTTTCTGAAAATTATAAATGGATCTACAACACTTATCGGCCAGTTATTATAATTGTTTATAACAAATACAAAACATTAGAGACATACTGAATTGATATTTATTAAGCTCATGCAGTGCAGATCTACTGTTGGCTAACTAATCCAGATTGGGCTCTAATGGATGATTTGCCCCCTTGTCTCTAAATATTCTTCTGAGACTAGCAGACTAGCAATGCTACTATCTTTGCTATAGCAGAAATATTAAAAAGCAATTTGGTTTGCACAGTCTCTAGGATTTAAGAACTGGCACAGATTTGAATGTGAGTTCATTGTCAGAAACTAGTCTCTGATCAACTCTGGGACAAGAGGTCAGGGATAAACAATAGCCTTTAATGATAGGTATTGAATAATTATGGCACTAAAGATGAACACAGGAAACTAAATTCATGTCTTATAAAAAGTTAGTCAAGTGACCATTAGACCTCAGTGGGACTTTTGCACAGACAGGGAAATGATCAGCTGATCTGTCCCATGTAAAATGATCACCTTCACATGACACTTGGCTTTCCTATTGACTAGGACAACTCTCAACATTGCACTAAACCTCCTCTAGCCAGTGCATTCAAGAGAAAGCTCTCTCTGCAAGGATGAAACTAATGCTTGTCTTTCTTCTTGAGCATTATTGTTTCAAATCACTGAACATATGACTACTTGTGCACTACTAAGTGTTCAAAGTGCTTTATACTTTATAATTCAATTACTTTTTGGACCTAGAAGTATTCACTAGTTACTGTACAACAATTATGTGAGGGATAGAAGAGCAGGCTCTCCCAGTCTTCGCCAAGCATTAATGATCTGACCATCTGGGAGGAGATAGAATAAACTTAGAATTACTCCCCAGAGAGTTCCAGATGCACTAAACTCTTAAACAGTTTGGCAGTAATTGTGGAAATGATTGTGTTATGAATACCAAGTGAGAAACCTGGGTCTTTTTGTTGACTGCTTAGAACTAACTAAAAACATTAAATGGGCTTGGCAACTATGCCCTTGAATTTTACATAGGGTCTGTGTCTATTGAGACTACCTTTACCTAGTAATCATTTTTTAAAATCATAGTTGATTTTTAGATCATGCTTTCAAGATGGTCATGTGTCCAGGAAAACTTGTCAAATGTCTTGCCAGAGTATTTTATCTCAGAATATGTAACCAAGTACAACTCGCCAGCTGTGCTTAGTTAATATCTTCAGGTTAAATCAGTACACGCTGTGCAAGCTAAAACCCACTTTCAGTGTTAGCTTTAAAAGTGAGCAAGTCCAGCCAGACGTGGTGGCATACGCCTTTAATCCCAGGACTCAGGAGGTAGAGGCAGGCAGATCACTGTGAGTTCGAGGCCAGACTGGTCTACAAAGCAAGTCTAGAACAGCCAAAGCTAACACAGAGAGACCCTGTCTTGAAAAACAAAAAACAAAACAAAAAAAAAAAAGTGACCAAGTCCATGACTATTTTAACACTGTATTCTACCCATTTAGAACTCAGTAAGTTAGATTACTCAAAAAAAAATCCAATCAAATCAATGCACTTGATAAAGCAAAAGCATTTTTCTTTTTTTAAACATTTTTTTATTTTTTACATATACATTTATATTATTACATGTATATACAATAAACTACCTATAGCAAGAAGAACCATGACACAATCAGGAATTATATAAATGTTACATTCTTAGTATTTTGGCTATTTGTATTTGATAGCCTTGAAGAAATCATCTTTCTTATCTTGGTGCATCTAAAATTCTAAGTGTAAAGCAGTCTCCATCACATCTTGTCATTATCAACTTAAAACATCTTTCTAGACCTAAAAACATCTTAACCCCTAAATAACTAAGCTTCATTGTAAAACTAAGCTACCTGGTCTTCAATGCCTTCAGAGACTTGAAAAGAAATAAACTTGATTACCTAGGTATGCCGGGAGTGCAGGTTAGTAGATAACATTAAGTCATAGGGGAAGGGAGTAAGGGGAAAATGGGAAGGAGGGAGGAATGGGAAGATACAAGGGATGGGATAACCATTGAGATGTAATAAGAATAAATTAATAAAATATATTTTTTTAAAAAAAAGAAAGGACAGCAATGCAACATAAAACAAGGGAAAAAAAGAAAAACAAAAAAGAAAAAAGAAGAGGTATAGTATGTTGGCTGCCTGAACTATCAATGACTATTACTAGAAAAATATAAATGCCTATGCAACCATTGTCTTCCAAAGCATATATGTAAATGCATCTCAGCACCACTGAATAATACTATATTCACTATATAATCACTCTAATTTTTAAAAAAATAAGATGTAGCATTTAACTTCCAGGGCAAAAATAATGCTATTCCAAAAGACCCATTCTCTAAAATAGCAGTTCCCATGTAGCAAAAACCATAAGGGCTCTTGTGATATTTCAATACTTCTTAAAGTAGGGAAATGGGCAATTAAATTTTCCAGATGGAGCATTATATTGTTCAAGCAGAGGTCGCCATTAAAAATTGAATTTACATTGTAAGTATCCACTACCTACAGCAGTAGGTTCTAAGCTATTTTGATCATGACATGGTAGAATACATATTTTAAATGACAATATTTGATCATATTCATACACACACAGAGAGAGAGAGAGAGAGAGAGAGAGAGAGAGACTTTAAAGAAATAGTATTTACTTTCACTGAATAAGGTACATTCTTGTATTTTTTTCCTTTAACCTCTTTGTGCTTTCAAATATTGGTGAAAATGTACTTTTAAATAACAGCACACACTGCTAACACTGTTTGAATTTTGAAGAAGTTGAAAGTTAGCAGATGCCACATTCTGGGCAAACCCCAAGGCAAAGCTGTAATGCTTTGCAGAACTTTTTCCCAGAAAACAAAAAAATGAACAAAATGAAAAGAAACGTGTCAGGGGAAATGAATAGCGTGTAGAAAATGAAACATTAATAATCTAATCTTTACATGCACACACCCACACCTCTTGGCTCATTTGCAAGTAAGGGGACATTTTAGAGTGGCCACATAGCACCATTATATTTTAGAGGGGGGAGGAAGTGTGAAGCTATTGAGTTAAAATCTTTCCCATCTATACGCTCTCATTGGCTATAACTTCATCTCCTTGCCTGCATATGGGTGCACGTCACATGTATGCAGGAATCTGTGGTGACCAGAAGAGAGTGTTGGATCCCCTGGAACTGGAGTTACAGGTGGCTGTGACTTGTCTACCATGTGTGTTGGGAACCAAACTCAAGCCCTCTGCAAGAGCAGCAGGCTCTCAGCCACTGAGCTGCCCATTCCAGGTTGTCAGGCTCTGGTGGCTTCCTGGCATGTTGAGTTTTCTGTCTTAATATCAACAGATGCTGAGTTGCATAAAATGATTTTCCAGCATCAATGAACATAATGGGATCATAGTGCCCTTTGGTTTGTTAATGTGTAAAATAATACTCATTGATTTAAAATTTAGCCTTCCTAGGATAAACTCTATTTGGATGCTATATATCATTCTTTAAGAAAAATAATTGTGTTTGACGATATGTAAACATATATGTGTGAGGGTGCATGTTTGCCATGGCCCAGGTGGAAGACCAGAAGACATATTGAAGAAGCAGCTGTACCTTTCCACCGTGTGGTTCATGAGAATTGAACTCAGGTTATCCACCGAGCCATCTCATTGCCTCACATTATCCTTTTTGCATCCTATTTACAAATTTGCTTGGGATTGTTGACTGTTCTTGAAAAAGATTCACTTTTTGGTATTGTCCCTTCAAGTTTTTGTACCAAGCTTACTCAAGCCTCATAGAATGGCTTGAGAGATGTTCCTTCATTTATTCTATTTTTGCATGGTTTCTATGTGTAGGTTATTCTTGGAATCTTTGGTTGGGGTGAGTGGTGAAATCATCTATGTACTCAGAGTTCTCTGTGAGAAGAACGTCAGGGGTTCCATTTCTTAATAATTGTGACTTCTCACGCATTCCATCCCTTCTTGACCAGTCTTAGTAAATGTTATATACAAGTATTGCACGTTCAATTTCAACACAACTAGCAAAAAATTACCTTTACTGCCTTTTGTTGTCTCAGGACTAATGGTTCTATCTTCACGTCCCTTCTGCATATCGTATCTTAGAACAGGCAGTTTTATTTGATCAGAATTTTGACAGGTCACGATACACATAATCTCAGCAGTCACAATCCTAAGGAAGAACGATGTTGGGTTTCAGATCCGTCCCCAGCCACATAGTGAATTCCAGGCCTCCCTGGGGTATATACCAGACTGTCATAAAACAAAACAAACAAACATAAATAAGTAAGTAAGTAAATAAATAATTTTTTATTTAAAATTTTTTTATTAATTTATTCTTGTTACATCTCAATGGTTATCCCATCCCTTGTATCCTCCCATTCTTCCCTCCCTCCCATTTTCCCCTTATTCCTCTCCCCTATGACTGTGACTGAGGGGGATTACCTCCCCCTGTATCTGCTCATAGAGTATCAAGTCTCTTCTTGGTAACCTGCCCTCCTTCCTCTGAGTGCCACCAGGTCTCCCCCTCCAGGGGACATGGTCAAATGTGAGGCACCAGAGTACGTGAGAAAGTCATATCCCACTCTCCACTCAACTGTGGAGAATGTTCTGACCATTGGCTAGATCTGGGTAGGGGTTTAAAGTTTACCGCATGTATTGTCCTTGAGGCATCCATGAAAGAGAGTTTTGAGAATAAAGAAAAATAAGATAGGAAATCTAAAAAGCACAGAGAAATGGGAAGATAAAGCTAAGAAAGGTAAAAAGAATCCACGGAACCACAACCCTGATGCCAAGAGACTGACAGTTCTAGTTGGGAAAGACCCTTAAGCTTTAAGCCCAGTGTGGTAATTTGGTTTGACAGTGACTCCTCCTATACTATAGAAAGAAAAAAGTTGCATAATTCCCCATTACTCAGAGTGCCACTCCCAGGTGCTATTATGGAAGGGGCCTGTTGTTTGAAGTTGAGCTACTTGGGGGACCTGAAAACAAAGAAAAATCATAATTTAGGAGTATGGAGATACTCTATTGCAGTGTCTAGGTTTGGAGATAGCCAGGAAGGACAGGTGAGAAAAATGGGTCAGCTACAGACTCCCTGGGCAGTTTAAGCAGGAGAGATGGCAACACCTTATCCCCCACCCCAGTAAGCACTCCCAGAATACAGGTGGTGGTTTGCTCAGCCTCCAATGTGGCCTGCTACCATGTGGGTTTGTTGCATAGCCTGACTGAGTATATGAAATGCTGGATTTCCACAGCCTCCTCTCTACTACAAGGTAAGGTTTGCTACTAAGCAGTATCTCAAGACACTGAGACTAACAAGGAGGTTGCAGGCTTCTCTCAAGTCACAGTGCAAAATTAAGTAATCTACATACTTCTCAAACTCCCTTGTGAACTAAGACATTTTCCACTCATTGGTTCACAAACTGGGAAGCCTCCAGGTTAGTGGGAACTTGTCTGGCCCAACTAACTAGGGCCAACAACTCTTGCCGTGCAAAGAAGGTAAGTGCATACAATGGATGTTGCCCTGCTGCTGGTGGCACACCTTGATGAGCCCTGTAACCCAAGAGGAACTACAGTCAAGCATCAGACAGGATCTCCTACCCTCCCACTGCACATCTGGCAGGTCCAAGTTTAGCTCTGCCAACACTTGGGACTGCTGTACTCTTTGTTTAATCTTTTCAGTATAGTTAAGGTTGCTTTTGCTTTATTTTCAATTATTTATGTTGTATCTTTTAATCTTTCTCTGACCCTTATCTACTATTATTGGCATATTTTATATATTTTATAGTCACATTTTAACACTTGTTCTCCTCCAACTTCTCACATTCTTTTTTTCTGATTACTTTTTCTTCTATTTAAAGAAATACTTCACACAGAAGAGGAAAAATGCAAGCGTAAGAGCTCAGGAAGAAATACACCTCTCCAAAAGACAGAACTGAATAAACAATGAGTGACAGGAAAGAGCCAGGAACTATTAACACAGTAAATAAGGAGACCTCTAAGATGAGGAAGGGAACATTGGGATACACACAATCACCATAAATATAAACAGTCTCAGTTCTTCAAGTAAAAAATGAAGACAGACTGAATGGATTAAAACCATGTTGTCTGTAAAGTTGCAGATAGATGGAAGGAGAAAGAGGAAAGCTCAAGGACTATGGAACCAAACAGTAACTTTTGGGATTCTGTCTCAGTCTGCCTACCTGTGATGTCATTGCCTACCTGCCATGAGGGCGTGGTCCTGCCCAGTATATAAACTCTCTCTCTCCCACTCCCTCTCTTTCTCCTTGTCTCTGCCCTTCTCTCTCTCTCTCTCTCTCTCTCTCTCTCTCTCTCTCTCTCTCTCTCTCTCTCTCTCTCTCTCTCTCTCTCTCTCTCTCTCTCTCTCTCTCTCTGGGGTACCCCTCTCCCCTTTCCTTCTCTCCCCATGCTCATTTAATAAGCCTCACATATTCTAAACTCTGTTGCCTTGGTTTCTTATTATCTCATCTTAGTTCTTATCTTAATCATAAAAGTAGCTACATTTATACCTAACAAAGCAAACTCTAAGGCAGTTTTAGTCATATGGGATTAAGAAGGCCAATACATATTAATAAAGAGAACAATTTATGAAGAACATATAATAATAGTTAGTATATTTGCACCTGATTTATAAAGCAAATAGTACTAGACACATGGTACAGATATGTTCAGATACAATGATACTAGGTCACTTTAATACCTGAGGTTCATCAATAGGAAGTCATCTGAACAAAACAAAAACAAAAACAAAAACAAAGCCCTATGAACCAAGAATTAAACTGCATCATATATCAAATGGACCCCCAGAGCATCTATAAAATATCCCCTTGACAGCAGTGAACCACACACTTTTCTCAGCAGTCCACAAAACTGTCTCTAAAATAGATCCATTTAGATCATAAATCAGGTCTTAACAAATTCAAAAACCATAAAATATGTGTTCTTTAACAGATCATAAAGAAATAAAATATGAAAAAACAATAGAAACTATAAACAAAAAACAAATGCAGAGTTTTAAAAATACATTTTTGAATTATTAATTAGTATAGTGTTGAAGAAATTAAAACTTTTCTAGGGAAAGAAAAAAGAAAGAAAGAAAGAAAGAAAGAAAACCCAGTAAACCAGAAATTTTGGGATACAGCAAAAACAATTAGCTTTGAAAAGCTATGAGTGTCTATATTGAATATTTCAACTTAATTATGTGTCTCAAGGCCTTAGAAAAACAAAAGGAAGCCAAACCCAAAATTAGAAGAATGAAACAATAAAGATCAGAGGGGAAATGAATAAAACATAGACTAAAAGAGCAACAAAAAGCATCGACTGGTCAATGAAACAAAAGAATTGGTTCTTTGAAAAGGTAAACAACATTGGCAAACACTGAGGAGAATAATGAAAAGGTATGAATTAATAAACACTGTAGATAGAATGAGTCATAAATCACATGATCATATCATTAAATGTTGAAAAAGGACTTGAACAAAATTCAATATTTCTTCATAAAAATGCCCTGGATAAATTAGCAACAGGGGCATCATAGCTCAGCATAATGACAGCTTTGGGCTAGAGTGCAACAGACCACATTACATTTGAATGGATATTGAGTTAGTTTTCCTTGTGAGTTGTAAACAAATATCCACTCCTCCCGAACAGGACATCAACAGCACATGAAAGCAATAATGCCACCCAAGTCTATCTTGATAAAGGGATGAGTTTATCAGGCATGGGTGATGGGTTCCTTACAGTAGTGTAGGTGAACCAAGATAGGGACATCATCTCAAGGTCTTGCACTGTTATGCATGACAGCTTCAGGAAAAGTGGATCCTGGAGTCTCACCTTCAGTTAATCAGAGGCGTTATGGCTTCCAACAATTCAGAAAACTTGTCAGCCATCATCTCTGGGTATTTTTCTATTGTCTTTTCATCTCCTCCTGGAACTGAAATTACATGTAAGTCAAACATCTTGCTTTTCCTTTGTATCTCTTATTCTCCTTGCATATTTTCCATCCATCACACTCCCTTAGTAGAAGGGTGTGGCACTGAGGGCAGCCTTTATGATTACAGCCAAGTGCCCTTGATTCAGTATCCTGTGGCCTTTGTTCCTTCTCATATCTCTAAGAAGAAATGAAACCAATAGCTGCTAGTTCATAAGTTTTAGATGAATTCTCTGGATCTCTGTTCTTAGCTATCTAAAAATTAGCATGGCTGCTTATTTTTTTGACTATTCATTCATGCTTTTAAGTATCATCACATACAATTTATAGGAATTTTCAGTAGAAATGTTTGCATAGCTATTTAAAACATCATAGAATTGTTGAATGTTAAACTGATGGTGATATTAGGCATTTAAGTTATCAAGCATCAGCTATTCATTCATTACTAAATATATATACATTATTCAATTCAAATCCATTCTTTCCCTTTCAATTTCAGTTCTTCCCTATTCCTTCCCATTTTTCATTTCAAATTGGTCTCTCTCTCTGTGTGTCTCTCTGTCTCTGTGTCTCTCTGTCTCTGTCCCTGTCTCTGTCTCACTCCTCTCTCTCTCTCTCTCTCTCTCTCTCTCTCTCTCTCTCTCTCTCTCTTTCATTTAATACCCACTGAGTCCTCTTTGTGCTTTTTGTATATGGTGTGTACATAGGAGTAAAACCTTCTGCTGGGGTGTAGGTAGCTTACAAGGTCTTAATCCTGTAAGAAAAATAACTGTCCCTCTCCCTGAAGCCATTGGCTGCAAGAGCTCCTCAGATAAACTACCTTTTCATGAGCCCTTCCCCACCCCCCACCCCCATCCATATAAGGATTTTGGCTAGTGTGGTCTTGTGCAGGGCTTAGGCATGTAGCCCCAGCTGTTGTGAGTGTTCATGTGTGCAATTGCACTGTCACCCCTGCTTCACTACCAGTGTCCATTCTTTCTAATTTTTAGAATCGTTCTGCCTCATCCTTCATAGTGATTCCAGGGCATCATGGAAATAGGGTGCCACATAGATGTCCCACTTACAGCTGAACAACACTCTCTGAACAGCAATTTGCTACCTGTCACTACATTAACTTCAGTCTACTGCAAAAAGAAATTTCTCTGATGAAGATGGAGAGTTAGACTAATCTATGGATATAAAAATAAAAGAATTAAGCCCAGTTAACAGAATAAAAGTATTAAGTTCTCCCCAGGGCCTGTGGCATAACTATTGTCATATTATCTTATCCTAGCCTGACTAGATTGTTTCTCTTCCTAATTAAATGGTGGAAGCTTAGTAATTGCTAAGGAAATGATTCTTTGCAGTTTTTGCTAATAATAGAATGCCAAGGCAAGTTCTGAATTCTAGTAACTTGAACAAGAAAAATAACAAAACCAAAACAGTCATGCATGTTCTCCAAGGCTCTCTAATAAGAATGAGTCAGAAAAAAAAAAAAAAAAGAAACAGCTCCTTTATTTTAAGTTTGAAAACAATAAACTTGATCATGCAAAACACAGTAAAGTGTTGGAAAATAAGCAAAAGAGAGAGAGAATTATACAGCAAAGTTTGCCAGGCAAAGAAAATTACAAGTCATAAATATCAATAGGTTAGTAAAATGTAAAAATTTCCCATAGCTGTATGGCTGTATCTAATCAAAACTGCAGTGTTTGGTGAATGTTACTGCTTCTGTGTGCAGGGGTAGGAAAGATGAAATCATGCCAACTTCAGAACTTCTAAATAAGACAGGGTCGCGGTAAGGATACCACCCATCGAAGTCATCATGATTTTAAGTCACAAAAATAAATATGAGCATGCCGAAACGTCAGCGTCTCTCTACTATCATCTCTTGCCAAGTTTATGCTGACAGAAATAATTAGAGCAAAAGAGACATTCTCCAAATTTATCACATTACTTAAATACCAGCAGGATGACGGTTGGTGAGCCATCAGGATGACGGTTGGTGAGCCATCAGGATAATGGTAGCAATTAGCACTTCTCAAGAAATGATGTCCAAAGTGTTACTTAAGGCTGTTGCTCTCTTTCTGTTTGTGAACATTCCAAAGAGCACAGAAGGGGCTGGCTATAGAACAGATTCCATAGTGGTGAAGGAGACATTTCAGACACAGAGCTGGTAAATGGTGGAGCTTCACCAATGAAAAGGTAGTACCAGAATGCCCCTCCTAATCAAGAGCAGCTACAAAGCCAACAGCTGGCCATTAGACCAGAGACTGACATTTGCATTAGCCAGGGAAAATGCAAATCCCATGCAATCAGATAACATTTGTCAGAGCAGATATAAGCACTGCTTTCCTGATTGCTTAATCTGCTCCAGGTATTAGATATTAAGTGTGCTGATGATTGGAGCCTTTAAATTACAAAACATAAAGACTCACAAATACTCCTCATAATAAACCCAACAGGAATCCTCATAAAAACCATGCAAGACCAAGCAACTTGAGGGGGGAAGAGAGGAAAACTAAACATATAAAGCTTTGTTTTCTTTTTTTTTAATTTTTATTTCACATACAATATAAGTTGAAAGCAAGGCCAGACATCTAAAAGTGTTCCTGAAGCATAAATTCCAACCACACTAAGTCTTTGGTTCTTTGCTCTGTAGCAAGGCATGCTGCTAGGTGAGACAAATAGGAGTTGAGTACCTATTGTTTGCCAGGAAGACTCAAGAAAACAGAGAGATAAATTAGAGATGATCCCCAAAAATGTAGCAAGCATTCTTTGTGGAGTGGCCTGGCCCTAAAACCCCAGAGAGGATTCTCATGCGATTTTTTTCTCCAAATAAATTTATTGGTATTTGTTCCTCTATGAGACAAATTTGATGGAACATGGATGGAAAGCCATTCTACTAAACAGTTTCTCCAGCTCTCCTCCAGAAATTTTTAGCAATATTTTATTATATTTCTTTTTTTACATATACATTTATATTATTACACATAAATAAAAATAAACTACATACAGCAAGAAGAACCACAAAACAATCAGGAGTTATATAAATGTTACATCTATAGTGTTTTGTCTGCTTGTATTTGACAACCTTGGAGAAAACGTACTTGGTGTTTGCGTTCCTGTAGCAGCAGAAATTGTATACAAAACACAGGCTCCACAGAAACTACTGAGGTAGTTATTTAGCTCATGTCTTATGTTTTTATCACTTTCTTATCAAATAAGCACAAACTGTGTGGCTCAAATCATCCATCGATGGTTTCTCCTCCAAGTTCCATGAGTCCCTTCATCTCCATGCCAACAAAAGTACCTCAAATCCCTGACCTCTCTTTCTGTTACTGGCCAGAAAAAGAACTCTGTTTGCAACATTTGTGAGAGTAGATTAAGCCTTCCCTGATAAGCCAGGATCAGCTCTTTATTTTAAGGTAAAAACTGACATTGGCAACTTCAGAACTGCAAAGTGTAATTACAACTGCCATGGGTCATGTCATGGGTCATATCCAGAAGATATTCACAGTAGTAACATAAGGGGGCCAAACTATTTGATTACAAGTAATATAAAACTGCCATGAGTAATTTAAGCCAAAAACAAATAAAAAGTGGAATGTATTGACTAAGTTGAAACTTTGGGAGTGAGGTTATCCTTATCGTGGATGGAGTCTTGCCTGAATGCACACATCATCAGGTCTCAATCCCCATCTTCAATTTCTCAGCAATGTTCACTTGGTGTGTAGTCTCATTATCTCCTACTACAGACTAATTTTTTATATTTCCAGATAAGCAACTCATAAGAATGAAGTTTTTTTTTTTTTAATTACAATGCCTAGTTAGAGGCCTTCTAACTGAACTCTGAAATGAGTCAGAGAGCACAACAACAGGAAAGCAGATAGTGCTTTCTCATCCCAATGCCATAGCTCATTCTTGGTCCTGCAGCCCACAAAAGTCTGCAGAGAACTCCAGATCTTCATAAGATGCTCTCATGTTTATTTTCCTCCAGAGCATTACATTAAATGACTCAGAGTAATTCACTCAGAGATACAGAGGGAGAGAGGCAGGGTCAGGTGTCACCATTCCTTAAACCAATGGGTTTCAACATTCTTAATGCTGTGACCCTTATGTTGTAATGACCCTTAACCATAAACTTATTTTTATTGCTACTACATTCATGCCTATAATTTTGCTACTTTTATGATATATATATATATAATTTTTGTCTTTTGATAGTTTTAGGTGACCCCTGTGAAAGGGTCATTTGACTCCCAAAAAGGTCACACCCCATAGGTTGAGAACTGCTACCCAAATTTCCCAATGATAGCAGAGAGGTACAAAACTACAGCATCAACAGATATCTAGAGAGCGAATTCCTTAAGAGGAAAAGAGGACTGAACAGAATTTAATTACTTTTAGTTAAATTAACTAAAGACAAATCAAATTAAAGATGATGCTTTTTCAGAAGTGCATGGCCGTATTCTCAGATACATATTACTGTTAAATTCAGCATCCTTTTTTCTCTTAACCCTAGTGCTTAAAATTCTGCTAGTAAGCCCTGAGGGGTCTGGAAGGGACTCTGAACTTTGGCTACAACTCATTGAGACTGAACTGCCAAAGGTGCACTATCTAAACTGGTCTGCTATCTAGACTGGTCCAGTCAGGAACCTGACTGTGGGTCACAGTGGTCCAGCTCTGGACAACTGGGCAGATAAAGCCTGCCCTGGCCAGTCCCCATGACCTGGCAAGGATTCCCGTGCTTTTGGGAGAAACTGGACAGCCCTGAGGGGTCTGGATGAGTCTGAACTGCAGCCACAAATCAGTGGGACAGAACTACCACAGTTCTGCTGTCTCAACAAGTCTGGGCAGGAACCTATCTACCCACCACAGCAGTCCATGCCTGCACAATTGGGCAGATAAAACCTGGCCTGGCCAGTCTCCATGGCCCAGCAGGATCGCCCACATGCTTAAGAGAGGCTAGACTGCCCCGAGGAGTCAGGACAGAAAATTAAACAGAAACCCCCAAGACAGCTGGTCTGAATCCCCTCAGTAGCTTCATCAGGATCCGGCAGAAGTCTACCTCTGCTAACCCAGTCTGGAACTTAAGGTGTAGAGCAGAGTCTCCTGGAGCAGAAACCAGGTCACCTGCTGGTTCTAAGGAAGAACTCCTTGATTACAACAGGCAAGGGCACATGACCTCTAATCACTCACCAACTATCCACTCTCAATGACCAGTGAAGGACACCAGATGCTACCACTCAACATCAGAAATAGCAAGATGACTAAAGGACAGGGTAAGAATGCATACAATAAAAAACCCAAACAACTCAGCATCAGAGGCCAGCTATCGCAAAGAAAGCAACCCTAAGAACTAAAACACAATCAAAATACAAGAAAAGACCTTAAATCCTTAGTAATGAAAATGAAAATGGAGGAAATGAATAAAATCCATAATCAAATGCAAGAAGACACAACCAAACAGGTAGAAGACATAAAAGAGGCCTATAGAGAGGCACTAGAAATTTTTCAGGAAAATACAAACAATCAGATGAAGGAAATCAATAAAACAGTTCAAGATCTGACAATGAAAATGGAAACAGTGGTAAAGGCACAGACAGAAGAAAACGGGATGAGAGACCTTAGAGTAGAAAGCAAGACATAGAGGTGAGCTTCTCTAATAGAATCCAAGAAATAGAGGAAGGAATCTCGGGACTAGAAGATACAATCGTAGAACTCAAAGGAACCATCAAAGAAAATGCTAAATCTGAAAAATTCCTGGCACAAAACATCCAAGAAATCAAGGACACCATGAAAAGATGAAACCTGAGAATAATAGGCATCAAGGAAAGAGAAGACACCCGACTCCAAGGCCCAGAAAACACCTTCAACAAAATCATAGAAGAAAATTCCCCCCAATTTAAAGAAGGAGATGCATATAAACATACAAGCCTACCGAACACCAAATAGAGTAGAACAGAAAAGAAAATCTTCCCATCACATAACAATTAAAACACAAAATATACAGAACAAAGAAAAAATATTAAAAGTGGCAAGAGAAAAAGGCTAACTAAAATACAATGGCAAACTTATCAGAATTACACCTGACTTCTCAGCAGAGACCATAAAAGCCAGACTGGACAGAGGTCCTGCAACACCCAATCTCATTTAAAGTTTTGGAGAGATTGGGGATATAAGGCACATACCTCAGCAAAATAAAGGCTATATACAGCAAACTAATAGCCAACATCAAATTAAACAGAGAGATAATAAAGAAAATCCCCCTAAAATTGGGGACCAGACAAGGCTTCCCACTTTCTCCATATCTCTTCAATATAGTTCTTGAAGTTCTTGCTAGAGCAATAAGACAACAAAAAGAGATCAAGGGGATCTGAATGGGAAAAGAGGAGTCAAACTATCCCTATTTGCAGATGATAAGAAAGTGTACATAAGTGACCACCAAAATTCCACCAGAGAATTCCTACAGCTGATAAACACCTTCAGCAAATTGGATGGATACAAAATTAACTCAAAAAAGTCAATAGCCTTCCTATATACAAATCTCAATCATGCAGAGGGAAAAATTAGGAAAACTACACCCTTCACAATAGCCACAAGCAAAATAAAATATCTAGGAGTAACTCTAACCAAGCAAGTGAAGGACGTGTTGGAAAAAAATCTTCAAATCTCTGAAGAAAGAGATTTCTTTCAGAAGATGGAAGGAACGCCCTTGTTCATGGATCAGGAGAATTAACATAGTAAAAATGGCCATCTTACCAAAGAAATTTACAGATTCAATGCAATCCCTATCAAAATACCTACACAATTTTTTAAAGACATTGAAAGTTCAATTCTCAATTTGCGGAAAAACACAAAACCCAGAATAGCTGAAACAATCCTCAGGGGGAATCTCCATACCTTATGTCAAGCTGTACTATAGAGCAACAGTAATTAAAACAGCATGGTATTGGCACAGCAATAGGATGATTGATCAATGGAATCAAATTGAAGACCCAGAAATGAATCCACACACATATGGTCACTTGATTTTTGACATGAAAACAAAATGTATTCAATGGAAAAAGGATAGCATCTTCAACAAGTGGTGCTGGTCTAACTGGATGTCTACATGTAGAAAAATGCAATTATACCCATATTTGTCACCATGCACAAAACTCAAGTCCAAGTGGATTAAAGACCTCAACATAAAACCAGAGACACTAAATTGGTTAGAAGAAAAAGTGGGGAAGAGCCTGGATCACATTGGCACAGGAGACAACTTCTTGAACAGAACACCAACAGCCCAGGCCTTAAGGTCAACAATTAATACATGGG
Organism: Acomys russatus; assembly: GCF_903995435.1. NCBI lineage: Eukaryota > Metazoa > Chordata > Mammalia > Rodentia > Muridae > Acomys > Acomys russatus. Next base: position 39,567,133 of record NC_067144.1, on the reverse strand, counting down.
AACTCATGAGGCTAAGAAGCTTTTGTAAGGCTGGAGACGCTGTCAACAAAGCAAAGCAACAGCCTACAGACTGGGAAAAGATTTTCACCAACCCTACATCTGACAAAGGTGTAATATCTAAAATATATAAAGAACTCAAAAAAATAAACACCACCATTGAGAAATGGCACTCAGAAATAAACAGAGAATTCTCAACAGAGGAATATCAAATGGCTGAAAAACATTTAAAGAAATGTTCAACATCTTTAGTCATCGGAGAAATGCAAATCAAAATGACTCTGAGATTCCATCTTACACCCATTAGAATGGCTAAGATCAAAAATTCAAGTGACACCACATACTGGTGAAGATATGGAGAAAGAAGAACACTCCTTCATTGCTGGTCAGAATGCAAACTAGTGCAACCACTTTGGAAATCTATCTGACCCTTTTTCAGAAACTGGAAACAAGACTTCCTCAAGACCCAACTATTCCACTCCTTGGAATATACCCAGAAGATGCTCCAGCACACAACAAGGACAAGTTCATATTCATAGCAGCCTTATTCATAATAGCCAGAACCTGGAAACAGCCTAAATGTCCCTCATTTGAAGAATGGATAAAGAAACTGTGGTACATTTACACTGTGGAATACTACTCAGCTATTAAAAACAAGGAGATCCCGAAATTTGTGGATGGAACTAGAAATGATCATACTGAATGACTTAACCCAGAAACAGAAAGACTCACATGGTATATATTCACTGATAATTGGGCACTAGCCCAAAAGGCATGTCCCATGAATGTCTTCACTTACCAAGAAATTGAGATAGATGCGAAGACATCCTACTGGGACTCTAGGTAAGAGAAATATAGGAGAATGGGGAAATAAATGGATCCAGAGGGTCCTAGAAACCTACAAGAAGAACATCGTGACAGGTAGATGGGGGCCCAGGGAGTTCTGCTCAAACTATTGGACTAAACAAGAAAAATACAAGTAGTAAACATCAATCCCCTACTCTGATGTAGCCAATGGACAGGACATTCTCAACCCTTATGTGGAGAGATGGAACTAACTCTGACAGAAACTCTGGTGCCCCGTATTTGACTACTTCCCCTTGGTGGGGAGGCCTGGTGGCAGGCAAAGAAAGAATAAGCAGGCTACCAAGATGAGACTTGATAGCCTATGACCATATAGTGGGGGAGGAGGTCCGCCTCAGTCATAGACCTAGGGGAGGGGAATAGGGCAAAAGAGGGAGAGAGGAATGGGAGGACAAAGTGATGGGATAACAATTGAGTTATAATTTGAATAAATTTTAAAAAAGAAAAATCTGCTAGTAAACTCCAATTCTGTTTTCAAAATTAATAAACATAGAATATGAAAAGGAAAACATGAGGCCTGACCCAACAAAAGCAGTAAAGGACCAGCAAAGGATATTATGAGTAAGTGTACCTCAAAGAATTGGGTAATCCAGAACACAATAAGCGCTTCATATCTAGAAACACGTACCTTACCAAGGGTGGATCATGCGGAAGCAGAAAGTCTGACTACACCAGTAACAAACATTGAAATTTAGTTCCAGACATCTAAGGAACTAATTTTTGGGAATTCTTCGATGTGCACTCTACCAGGCACACTTTAATCTAAAAATTAGACAAAGATACCACAAAATGAAAGCAATGGAGAAATATTCTCATGAACATTAATATAGATTACTCAAGAAAATACTAGAAAGCTAAATGCAACAAATGCATTATATGTCTGGTTCATTGTGTCCACGTAGGGCTCATCCAAGGAATTAAAAAATGACTCAATATACACACTATCAATAAATATCTTGTGTGATATGCCACATAAGAGAGTTAAGGATAGAACAGTATGATCATCTTAGTAGATGCATAAAAGGCATTTGATAAACTTAAATATCTCTCCAGAATAAAAACATTGAACAAATTAGATATAGAAGAACATGTTTCAATGTAATAAAGACCATATATGATAAGCTAATAGCTAACGTTATACTGATCCATAAAAGCTTCTTAGATTTTCCTTTAAGATCCAGAGGAAGTCAAAGACAGTCACTTTCAACATTTTTATTCAACACGGATGTTGTAGCTAGAACAGACAGGAAACAAAAACTCAAAGCACTCAAATTGTAAAAGAAAAAGTTGAGCTGCCACTATTGTAGATGACATGATCTCATATTGAGAACTGCTAATAATTTACTCCAAAATCTATCTTGAACTACTAAATAAATTTAACAAAGTTTCAAGATACAAAAGCAACATTACAATCACTAGCATCACTATGCATCAGTAGTTTATGAAAAAAGAAATCAAGAAAATGATCCCATTTTACAATAGCTATAAAAGGTATTTGGAAATAAATATGAACTTAGAAAGTAAAAGATGTATGTGCATTACATATAATGTAAACTATTAAAATATTAATAAATGAATGGTTTGGATTTTAATTTCCTGGTATTTAATAACCACTGTAAAATGTCACCACACTCCAGAAAGAGCAGCTATGATAAAAAGACAGAAAAGGTCTGGAGCTGGTGCAGTGATGGCTTGCTGCATAGGAATGAGACCTCCGATCTGGATTCCTACCACCCATGTTAAAAGGCAGGAGCACCTGCTCCCAGCATTCTTGACTTGCCCATGGTTCTTTGTCTAGAACTTGGCCTTGAGGGATTCTCTCCTTACAAATTGGTATGTATGTTAGTTGTCCTTATCCAGACAATAGCTGCCCCAAGTGGTTAGCCTAAGTGATCAGCCCTGAGGCTATATACACATGATTAACATTATATGACTTCCACAGGTTATATTCACGTATTTACAAATGTGTAGTGCAACATTTACCACCTTTATAGCTTCCATAGCCTGAACTACAGGCTTTGCTTAACCCAGGTTCTCAGTAAACATGAATGGATCAGTTGCCCAGAAGCCAATTCCCCAAAGTAAATGTTACTTTCTAAAAGACATTGTCCATGCTGCTGCTGAGGGTCATGTGTAGGTCCATGGTCCTATGGCATCCAGGGGCTATGCTGATGTCTATGGCCTGTATCACCACTGGAGGCCAGGCAGATATCCATGGTCTGTGCTGCAGCCTAAAGCCATATTGATGTTCATGGGCCATGCTGCCACTGAGGGCCATTTTGCTGTGAGTGGCCTGTGCTGTTGCCGAGGGCTAAAATGGTGTCTGAGGCCTCTGCTATGGCAGAGGACCATGTTGATCGTTTGTACTGCCACCAGAGACCATGCTGAGATCTGTGGTATGTGCTGACATTGGAGACTGGAGACTATGCGGATGCCTTTGGTCCATGGTGTCACCAGAAACCATATAGAAGTCTATGATCTGTGTTCCCACTGATTATAAAGGTCAAGAAAACTACTTTTTCAGTGGTATCAATGACTTGAGACTCACAGTTAAGAAAGAGGGACATAGAAGGCTTCTTCATCAACCCCTATTCCCACCCTCTAATCCTCCCCTCAAAAAAGTAAATACTAGATAGGAAGTCATCAAAGATAACTCTTAAAAACTGTGATAAGATTGCTCTCCACAATTAATGGCATCTGGCAGGGATACAGGTAGGGAAGGACTCCTTTTTCTTTAAGGGAAAGGCCACAGGAGTTTGACTATGCTCCAGTGAGTATAGGTTCAACAAATTGGATGACTCCTTCTCTTCCTCCTCTTCCTCCTTCTCCTCCTCTTCCTCCTCCTCCCCCTCCTCCTTTTCCTCTTCTTTCTTCTTCTCTTGGGGAGGAGGTCACAAAGGGGGAGGACCTGGGAGGACCTGGGAATGTAATTGGGGTTCATGATATGAAATTCTCAAATAATCAATAAAAACATAATTTTAAAACAATAAAAGATGAAACTAAGGACTGAGGTTTCAATTCTCTTGATAGAGTGCTTTCCCAGCATGCTGAACAGAAGCTCTTGAACCAATCTCTAGTACTGCACAAAACTGGCCTCTGATGTTGTCACTATGGAAACAGAGACAGGAAGGTTAGAGATCCAAGGTTTTCCTCAACTGTATAATGAGTTGAGGCTAAACTGAGCTACAGAAGGCTTTCTGTCCTAAAAGGAGGATGAGGCAGAGAAAAATTCAGGTGCAGACACTGAAAGGGAACTAAAGAATCTTTAATACTCTACTAAGAAATTATTAGAAATAAACTTTACATACTAATATACAGATTAAAATCATATCTAAATAGATCATTTCATTTATGCTCTACAGCAATAATGCAAGGTGAGTTTTTAAACCTGCCCCATTTCACAAATGAGCCCCATAAAGGTAGTACTTTGCCCAGTAAGTGTGACTAAGTATTGAACAAGAACATCTGCTCATCAGATCCAACTCTCTCTGCTATTAATACACTCTCCTCCAAAAGGAAACCACCCTCCACCCTCTAACACCAACTTGGCTTTCTCAAAATGGCCCCATCTTGATCCCAAGAGGACCCTGCACTCAGTTTTTCTGGTATCTTAAGAGAACATCTTGACTGGTGGCCAGAAGTGTGCCCTCTGTGGCCTGCCAGCTCTTTCAAAAGGAGATTAATAATGGCCTGAAGTAAAGGCACAGAGAATGTCTGGATGACCTGTAAAATATAACAGAGATGAAGCAGACACAGGTATACAGAGTGAGTGTTCCCCTCCCCACTACAGCCTTTGGAGCTGGGCTTTGAGTTCTCTGGCTTCTGGCATCTATTGTTTCAGCTGCTGAGCACTTTGAATTTCTTCCCTTCATTGAAAGCAAAACCAATCCAGTTTCTCTTCATTATTATAGCTTCACTCACATGACTTAAAATATAATTAACCGGGGTAATACGTGGCCACTTCCTAATCAGGAGCCAAAACCTCTCCTTTAACCACTAAGAAAAGATCTCCCACCCACCGAGAGATTCATCCTTATTTTTCTCAATGCCAAAGGCTGGGAATGAGCTCCAGTTGTCTCTCTCAACTCTACAGGTATTAACTGGGCAGCACATCTGACCTTTGAGACTCAGAATACACAGAATCACATCTGCGGACCTCCTGAAAAGTCCTCTGTAAATCTGTTTGGAACTGTCTCCTGGCTAGAGCCTTTGCATTCACACCAATGGTGTCTGATTTTCCAGTCATTGTTTAATAGCATTCTTCTACCTGGGGCCGTTGATTCTTGGACTTGCCAACTGGAAAACCAGGCAAACCTTCCTGGGCATCAAGCTTTCCTGTCTGCTTACCACCCTCTGAGTGCTCAGCAGGAGTCACTGTGATCTTGCCTGGAAACATCCTCAATTTTAGTTAGAAAAAGTCTTCCAAGCAGAGTTACTTACACACACACAAACACACACACACACAGAGAGAGAGAGAGAGAGAGAGAGAGACAGAGAGAGAGACAGAGAGAGAGAGACAGAGAGAGACAGACAGAGACAGAGACAGAGACAGACAGAAAGAGAGACAGAGAGAGACAGAGACAGACAGAAAGAGAGACAGAGAGAGAGACAGAGACAGAGACAGACAGAAAGAGAGAGAGACAGAGACAGAGACAGACAGAAAGAGAGACAGAGAGAGAGACAGAGACAGAGACACAGAGAGACAGAGAAAGACAGAGAGAGACAGAGACAGAGAAACAGAGAGAGGATCAGTTGCCCTGGTTTGTCCTTTGCTCAAGAATTTAAAAGCACCATTCCAAAAAACTGAAAAGTGAAATCTCCCTCTATAAACAATGTTTTTGGCTAATATTGTTACAGTCAAAGTAACTTCAGCTGCTAGTTTGCCTATACTTTGATCTAAAGGTCAGAAAAGAATGCTTTCCAAGTCAGCCAGAGCTTCAGCAATCACTGGTAGCATTTTTTTCTTCCTACACATCTCCTCTAGCTCTTAGCATATCTGTTTCCAAAATCCATGTCTTATGAAAGAGTTTATACTTTATTCTTAAATCACATCAGTCATCTTGGGCTAGACACTCATTTATTTCATGCAAAGGGAGTATGAGATTAAAGATGATATTAAACATGGGGAATAAGCATAACAAAAGAAGGGTTAACTCATAAAAAGATTGTATTAATGAAGAATGATTCACAAATGGGTGGCTTTTTAGGGAAAATACAAGCAGAAGTTCAATAAGCTAGACAGACCTCACCACCAAGGGCTGTAACAGGCAGAGCAGAAAGCAATGACTAGAAGCCAGAAGGAACGCTGAGGAAAGCTGGCTGCCTTAGGAAGAATAGTGACTTTGGTGAAAGGATGTAATCAAGTCTCTCAGAAAAAGCCCACAGAATACACCTCTGTTCTTCCTGTCTTTTCTCAATAGGTCTTTTCTTTGACCAAACTCAAAATCAATCCAAAGACTTAAAATTCCTGTCGGAGCCTTCCATATGGACTAGCCTTTCACCACAATAATTTCAGTGGCTTCTTACAGTACAGAGAAGCAATAATAACTAAGTCATTTGTGGTATCTGCCAGGTACAAGTACTTCATTTCTTTCATCGCTGTATCACCATAGATGGCAGGTATTTTACCTCTATCGCGCAGACGTGTAAACTGAGGCTTACAGACTTTCCATAGCAAATGTGGTGGCACACTAGTAAGTGTCACACCCTGGATCAAAACTCCATTCTCCCCACAGCCAAGTGTGTTCCTTTTATGCTCTGTTGTGTGTAAAATGCTTGACAGTGTGTTTAGTACATGTGATTCAGTGAGTTATAGCTAGACAAGTGATGTCATTATTGACAAAAAGAAGAGGGTTTTTTGCTCATGTTCTCATTGGGTGTCATGTGCTGTGCCAAGCCCTTTTATGAATTTTGTTGGTGGATTTTTACAGTCACTCACATGTCCAAGCAGGAAACCATCCACTGTCACTAGACTGATGCTCATCTTTGAGCAAAGACTCTATGGTAACCATAGAGATATGACTCTTGGATCTCCCACTGCAGGAAGAGCAGTCAGCAACCCCAAGGACTGCTGCAGCCTTAAACCTCATCACTGCCTACTCCAGGTCACACTTTGTTCCCACTGTTTCATGACAGACACTGAGAATAGGGCAAGCGAGTCAAGCCTGTGTCCTCTGATAAGCAACTTCATCTTGAGGACAACTTTCTTTCCTTCATTTCCTATCTGACCTATGCCACACTTGGCTATCTCAGGAAGCTAAGACTTTCTCAATACCATCCTCATTTTTGTTTATTGGCTTTTCGCCTAAAACTTTCTTACAAACTCAAGCCTGTGTTGATATCTGCTTCCTGACTGACTCCACCAACAGGGTCTGTAGCAATCTCAAGTAATAGTTTTCCATGTTCTATTATTGACAGTTATTCAGCATTTACGATAATAAATTACTACAAGAGACAGAGCATGAATGAAATACCCATGCTAGAATCACTTGCAATCTAGATACACATTTTTATATGAATAAAACCAGGCTGTCAGCTGTCTACCTGATGTGTCAGAGAGAGAGAGACCTCCCTGAAAGGTCACACCATCTTTCTGTGTTTTATCAGTGGGAATTCCATGCATGTTTCCTGGCAGGGTGTTTTTCTGCAAACTTAATTCTAAATCCAATATCAAATTGTGGTTTTTTGAGTCCTAAGTAGAAATGGCTTGGCAGGAAGAAAAAAAATGAAGCAGCTGTCTTTGTCCAACAGTTTAAAATATGTATTTTCCAAGCATCCCATTCTTTCCACTGCTTTTTCCCCTCGTCAGAGACCCCTCCTTCCCACAAAATATGTTTGCACTCAGGAAGTCCCACTTGCCTTGGAAGCAGAAGGAGGTAGCAGCGGGACTATAGGCCTCCAGAACGTTCTTTTAATTTGTATAATAAACTACTGTTTCTATCCCCCAACTCCAAAGCAGAAATACTTACTTCCCTTGAAGCTTTTGTGTGTAGATACTTGACCAGCTTTACTTTAATGCAATCACAGTGAATTCTGGGGTCTGCTTAAGATACAGAGGAAAGAGAGAGGGAGAAGGAAGGAGACTCTCATTCTCAGTCGATTTGTTGTCGGTTCTGTAATAGCTCTTGTTCAAGTTATCCAAGAAACAGAAGGCAGTTCCAATTCTCTGCCATCTTCTTACTCGATGGCACTTATGGACTTCTTATTTTTGAAGTGTCATGGAATACAAAACACACACTTCCTACATATGCATGAAGTCTCTAACAATTGTTTGTTCCCTTTTGAGGAAGAATGAGGAGGGTTGAAATAGGACATTTTATGACTTCTAATTATGCAACTAGTTTGCTGGTAGTTGGGAAAATTTCTCACCTTTAGTTTATACTGAAAAAATATAATAATTTATCAAACTATTATCAGAGGAGCCTCAAAATCATTAAGATGTCTTCGTAGTTGGCAAGGTGCCCCTGGCTTATTCTGAAAAAAAAAAAAAAAAAAAAAAAAAAAAAAAAGTCTGTAAAATTGAAGCAAGAAGTTAATGGAGAAAGTCTGCTTTTCTAGGGGCTTCTAAATTATGTGGCCAGATGTCTTTACTTATTACTCTTTTGGCATCTAATGAATTCTAAGAATCTCAGCATGAACTCTGACAAAGACCCAAACATCAATTCCAAGCCATATCACCTCACTACAGCCACGATGCTGTCTTACACTTAGCATACAGAAGGCTACCATCAGTTTCTTGGAAGATGCTCTCTCAAAAAGTCTTGTGGAAAGACGTGTAGACAATTACCTGAGGGTCGTAATCCTCTCCACCTTGTGATCTAGACACCTGAAATAACTAACAGCATTTGAAAACAGGTCATGGTAGGAAATAGATGGAGAGTGAGAGGCTACCTGTGCCAGAGTAAGGAGACTAAAATAGCTGGTTCTGATCATCTTCAATGTTGGGATCAAGCCTTGTGTATTCTAGGTAACAAGTGTATTGCTGAGCTCCAGATCCTGGTCCATTTTGTAAAGTTCACGAAGACTCAAGGACTGCCCATCTTTTCTTAGAAAGCCTAATCAATAGTTTATAAAATTGCACACTCTTTCCATAGCATCTCAATTTGTGTTAAACGCACTGTTCTTTTAATGCAGTTGCCTAAAAATAAGCATTAAAGTATTTTTTCCTTTTCGCTAAAGAAAAGTGGACAACAGCTTGAGCTCAGTAGGAAGACAGGTAGTTACAGTCACATGCTCTAGGTAAACAATCAATAACCTTCATTTTAAGGCAAGCTTTAAATGCTTAGTAACTGACAGAACTTAATTATTATAAGAGAAAGATATGAACAGTTTGTAGATATACCCTATAAAATGTACACACGGACAAATAATCTGAGCAGTGTTTGCCCTTTAATTTCCAGAAGCCACATTATCAGTGAAACAACAGAATTGTGAACTGGTTACTTCTTCTTTGAGGACATCAGAGTCTTCAAGAACAAACAAATCTTTCTCTTCCATAGCTTCCACTCCTACATGAAGCCTTGCTAGAAATTTCCCTTTTAGCTTAGGTCAAAAAGTCATCTCTGTGGCAGATAGCTGCAAGGAAAACATTAGTTGACAAGAATGGGCAAAAAAAAAAAAAAAAAAAAAAAAGAGATTCCTCCATGGATAGTTGAGCTTTGATAGGCATTCTCCTGACTGCATGAATTGTGTTTTAAGGTGGTTAAAGTGGAACTGTTGTACACAGTCGTGTTTTTAACATAATGGTTAAACCGTTCAAAAGTTAGGTAGCACTGATCAGAATTTAGGGAGCCATCTTGGAAGCAGTTCTTAGTTCACACATAAGGCCAGTCACTCCACCTGTTTTTTTCCTGGTCCCCATACTTGGAGAAAAGTGACAGAATACAAGGAAGGGGCTTAAAGAAAGTTCAGCATTTACCTGCTTTTCTCATTATTATGTGCAACAAGCTGTAGTTCTTTGTAAAAATAAAAAAGACACTGGGGCTATTTTCACCTGAGAAGAATTGTATTCTGCAACTTAAATCTATCACACAGTTTTCTGAGCACATCTGGTATTTTAACAGCTTGGATGGTGAAGGGTTTTTCACTCCCTGAAACAAAAAACACTAAGTGGCCACATCAGTAATCACCATTAAAGAGAATTTTTTTAGCATCTGAATAACTCAGAAACTAACGATGACCCAGAACTTTACAGCCTGATACAAAGCACAGACCAAAAGAGACGTAGTTTCTGCCGTTCGTAGATCTATTCCCTGCTTCATTTTACTTGTGATGTCTAGACTGAGCACTGCACATAGAGCCCACAGAACTGCGCTGGAGCCCCAGTTACCACTATACTTTATAACACTGAGCAAGTCTCTTCCTCTCTCCAAGTCTGAATTCTCCCACTTATAAAATAGGAGTGTTTTTTATAGACCTAACTTAGACAAAAGTGGTTTTGTGAGGCCCAAAAGAGGAAATGGATAGGAAATCATTTAATAGATTATCAATTGCTGTGGAAGAGGTTACGCTGGATGAATTAGCTGCCACGGGGGTTCTTCTGATGGTGTCTGCCTGAGCTTCACTCACCACACTAACAGTTGGGTGGTCCAGTTCTGACAATCATCCCGTCCTCAGTCAGACCTTCCCTTGCCACAGTCCTATACTGGGTGGAGTGAGAATAAACCAACACCAGGTCAAACATGTACCTGCCTAGGTCCTGACGGATCTCCTGGTAGTTAACATTCTCAAGTGGTTTTTAATGATAAAAACAACAACAAAAGCAAAAACAAACAAACAAACAAAAACCCCACCAGGTGAGATCTTACAACCGTCTTGATCCATAAAATATAAGAAATTATCCGTTCCATGTATTGTCTTACATTGGTTTTGGAGAGCCCAAATCCAATCAATGATATAACAAAAGTTTATGCAGTTCATAAGAATGGACATAAATATTAATGCTCTCTGCTCCAGTTCTTGAAAGATGTGTGAGGTGTTTGCTCCTTGGGTTTCAGTAAAGACATTTTATTCTTCCTACTAAATCATTTCAAATTCTGTTCTATGCCAGTGGTGTACATTGTATACCCTGCCAGTCAATAGCTAGACGGCAGTGGCACTCTTCCAGACTCTCCTTCTTACATAAATGGCTTTAAAACACGTTCTTGACATCCACACTTGAACCTCATCCTGGCCCAGCAAAATATACATGATTCAATATAATGCAAATAACATTATGTTGAGAAAAAGTTACCAAGGAGTCAAACCGGTGTCATAAAGACGTACTATAAGACCCATATGCTCACTCTGAAAACATTCCAAATAAGCACTAGAAACTGACTGACGGTGTAATGTGGTACTGAAAGGGTCAGACCGAGCAGCAGGGTGGCTCAGGAAAGCAAAGCGTGTGGCAGGAGACGCGGCTGAAAGATGTCATGACCCAGGCAGAGACGTCTCTAACTGCAGAAGGCCTGGATTTCTACCCTCAAAAGTACCGTGCCTCTGTCTTTACCAGAGACAAGTGCTTTGCTAGAGACATCAGGAAATCGGATTTGTGTGTTGTGTTAATCTACATCAGTGTTTTTTTTTTTTTTTCCTAAAAAATACCTTCCTTAGAATCAGTGCATGTGAACACTGAGATTTTAAATGTGCAAACACACCCTTATGCTCTGCGTACAGCTGGCCTAATTTGGGGATTCTGATGAGATTTCCCTATGCATAGGAACCTGACTTCATTGACTTCATTTTGTATAGTTGCTTCTGGACTACGTAATAGTAATATTTCAAGCATGTTTATTGGTTCATGTTTTCTCACAGCGCTTTTGCAGAGTGATGCTTTTAAATATATATTTGGTCTATTAACTGTAGCATCAATGACCGTACAAATATCTAAACATATAACTTATTATAACACTATCCTATACTCTGCCACATCCCCATGTACCAGATAAAAAAGCTGAGGCAAAAAAGGGAGAGCTTTGATTCAGAGTTTTGTGTGATTGAATCCAGCAACAGAACGCACGCTCCTGGATTCTTTTTCCTATAATCGTTTGCCGGAGCTGCCTTAGAAGACGTTGCTCTGTGTATGATCAGATCTGACAAACAGCTAACTGCTTTTAAAAATAAGAAATTGATCGCTGGAACTTTTCTAACTGACCTGAGTGAAATCAAAAGCCAGGCAAGAGAACTAAATAACCTCAGGCTGGGCTGCATGACAAATCTGACAGTAAAACTGAAACAGAAATACATTGTGTGTGTGTGTGTGTGTGTGTGTGTGTGTGTGTGTACATGTTTCTCAATCAAATTTAAATCAAAATAAACAGTATTAGATCTGTGGGATGCCTCCAGGCTCTTCTGAAGGAAGCAAATTGCTACACTGTGATGCACAGTAACAGTGCTAAAGTCTTCATCTCTCTACTGGGCAAAGCAGCACTGAAAACCTGCCTTTCCCCGCTTCTACTTATCCCACCAGGAGAGTAGCTGTCTAGCTGGTCTGAAATGAGGGCTGCTGCCTCCTGAGCAGCCTCAGAGAGACATAGCAGAGAATGACCACCAACCACATGCTCTTTAAAGGAGCGTAAGTGGCAGCAAGTTCCTATGGAATCGGATACTTTCTATATTGAAGAGAGGCACACCAGAAACGAAAGGGCAACAGATATCAGAGTTGGAATGGGATTTTCCAGCCTTGCTCAGCCCTAGAGAAAGGAGATGGAAAACAAAAAAACAAAGCAGAGATTGAATTTTGAGGCTCCTATGTTTGTGGATACTCTTAAAGAAGCTGAGATTTAGATTCCGAAGTTACTAATTTTCACGGTTAACACTGGTAACATTGTATGTTCAAGAACTGGTAGTTTTTTTTTAATCCAAAATTGAGAGGCCATTTATGTCTCAAAAATTATATTGTGGAGATAAGTATATATTCATCTGATATGGTACCTGCCTCCCATGGCCAGAACACAGAGTTAGATGCCCAGCACCACAGGCACACAGAGTGATGCTGCTCTCTTGGAAACTCAGCGCTTAGGAGGTGGAGACAAGAAGACAACACTCAGCTACATTATGAGTTCAAAGCCATCCAGAGACACATGAGAACACATATATGAGTCTCTCTCTCTCTCTCTCTCTCTCTCTCTCTCTCTCTCTCTCTCTCTCTCTCTCTCTCTCTCACACACACACACACACACACACACACACACACACACACACACACATATATCCTTTCAAAGGGATGATTAGAACAGGACATAAACAGAGGTGTCACAGAGATAGCTCTGTGTGTTTAAAAATAATATCATGAAATTTTTTTAAATCCCTCAAAATTACTACCCTAGACACCATCCCTTCCTTTCAACAGTGTTTATTGCAGCATGATATAATTTTATATTTACCTTGTACTCTGCGTTTGAGAATTCATTTAGAAAATATTTTAAATAACAGAGTATCTTTTTGATCATTAAATCCAGTATCAAACTGGACCATGCACAAGTAAGTGTTATATAGCCCTAAGGATCTAAGCCTAACTTATGGTCTTTCAAAGAAATCATTTGGTCATTGTGCACTTGAATTCTATATATTCAAACATCATGCTATGGGAGGAAACTATTTGTAAAGACTATATAAGCTTAAAATTTCCAGAATTAATTTCTTCAAATTCCTTAGAAGAAACTGGGTCCTTGGAACAAAGTCTAAACGTCAGCATGATACTTTCAAATAAAAAATAAATCTATTAGCAAGTTGCTAATGACTTAAAAAAACATGTTGAAAGATCTCATTTCTCCATTGAAGGCATGTCCCAACTCTTTCTCACTAACTACAAAAGAAAAACCAAATTCGACATCATATAATTTGTTTCCTTAAATATTAGGAGTCATATGCTAGCATAGAATGTTCTTTATCTCTTGGGTTTTCACAATTCTGTTTTACTTTTTTATCCCTTAAGAATAATTTTCCTAGTTGCATGTGGAAAATGCTGTGTGTGTGTGTGTGTGTATGTGTGTGTGTGTGTGTGTGTGTGTGTGTGTGTGTGTGTGTTATCAACTATCAAGAACATAGTGGAAGCATGAGTAGATGCCTCTTTCTGGCATTTTAAGAGGACAAGAATTAGTATGCACAACTGCCTGCAATGAATTTTCTCTGTCGAAATTATTGTGACACTTCAATAGGAAAAATTCTATAGATTTTCTGTGGCTATAGTGAGTATGACCTAAGTAATGCCAGTCAGCTGTGATTTCTTCTTGCAGAGTATGCAGAATTCATGCATATAAGCCAACATAGGAGACTGCCAGCTCAAGGATCCTGCTTTACCCACAAGAAGATTTCATTTGACAATTGTTCCATCGTGACAAACAAAGCTGGATTTTAAAGGCCCATATTCCAGACAAGGTGAAAAGTAAATATAGTGATGTCTGAGAATCCAAAGTGGCAAACTCACTTACCTGGGGTATCTGTGCTTTGTTTTTCCAGGCAGCTTTGTACTTCTAAATACAGTCTTCTGCCATCCTCTATTGTCTTTTACTATATAAATTATGTGTAGGCAAAATAAAAATAAAAATTTCTGGATCAGAATAAAAGTATGTTTAAGGCCACTGGTCTATTTTCCAAAATATTGTTTGGAAAGTTACAGTAGGCTAGAGTTATTGCTCAATGGTGTTGGCATGTGCAAGGCCCTAGATTTTATTCTTTGATAATAAAAGAATAAAATTATACTAACTTATAGCTTCACAAATCCAACCTCACCCAGACTTCAATATTGCCTTCTGAAAGCTTCTGAAAACTTGGTATTTGAAATATTACATTTGTTGCTGGGCTGTGTTGTGAACTGATTCTAATTATTTAGATGATGTCCCAAGGCAAAAGTAAGGGTAGTTGCTGAAATAATGCCGTCTTCCCAAGTCCCATACTGTCCCCAAATAGCAAAGGGACTAACATTTGAAGTGCGGAGTGGCTCTTGGGCCCAGAGGGTTCAAAGAAATCTAATGATTCAAGATCTGTAAGGACATTAACACAGACGTTACCACTGCAAGCCTCAGAATTCACCCAGCGTTCTCCTAAGGACCCATTCCGCATTCATACTTCTCTAGTATGAAGCCCTTAAGTCGGCCCACAGCTCATTCCTCCTCCTCTTTGTATTTTGTCAAGTGAGTGCTTTGACTTCCATACTTTTCATTAAATACTGACTAGTCACCTTTTAGCCATTCCTTGCATTTCCCCAGTGTGTATGTGTGTGTGTGTGTGTGTGTGTGTGTGTGTGTGTGTGTGTGTATCTGGCAGCTAGTAAAAGCAATATGACTCTACTGGCTGGACAATTCCTATTTCAACCAAGCAGGACTCATGTGGGCTTACAAAGGATGAAGCAGCAAGCACAAAGCCTGTGTGGGTCTGTCTGCACGAGATCCTCTGCATATATGTTATGGCTGTTAACTTGGTGGTTTTGTAGGACTCCTTACAGAGAAGGTGTCTCTAACTCCTGATCTTAGGACTCTTTTCTGTGTATTGGGTTGCTTTATCTTGTCTAAATATGAAGACTTCCATCTTATCTTATAATATCTTGTTTGTTTGTTTGTTTTCCATTTGCTTGCCATCTCTTGGAGACCTGTTCTTTTCTGAGGAGGAAATAGAGGGAGCATGGATCTGGGGGGAAGATAAGAGGTTGGGGGAGAAGCTGGGAAGAGTAGAGGGAAGGTAGCTGCAGTAGACATGTGTTGAATGAGAGAAGAACGTATTTTCAATTAAAAAAAAAAAAGAATTCCTGTTTCTGTAGAAAGTCTCTCCGTATCAGCTAGTCCTTGACGATGCACGGGTGTCCCCTCCCACCTCACTTCCTCTGAAAGAAACAACCAGAACCCTACCTTCCACCAGTGATGGAGGTATCTAGCCAGTAGGTTATCTAGCTCCAGAATTCCATCCTAAAGTGCCATTTCTAAGCCAACTCTAAATGGCATTTACACAGAGTTCTCCGGGAAGCAAATTCTAAGCTAAAGCAACACTCAGGAGTAAAGGCTGACCAGCTGGTCTTACAAGAGGCTGTGAGGTGAATATGGTCCTCCAGACATTTCTAGAGACAGAGAGTCAAGATCTTTGTTGAGCACATTTATGTGTCAATTATGTGACGTAAGCTGGCTCAAAGGAGAAGGCACCCTTTTGAAGCCCTGAGTAATCTGTAGAGAGCTTCTGTGCCGAGGTGTCTTCAGCGATTCCCATCATAACTGTAGAAGCAGCTGCCTCAGACCTGGAGGACATCACAGCATCTACCACACACTTCAACAATAAGTAGTTTGGATATTATTTCTTAAAATGTTGAAAAGTACAGTTGTAAAAGTCCACATAGGACAGCAACTGACATAGTAAGTAGAGGAGGAATATGCCCAATATCCTCAAGAAAGCAATTTAAAGATAGGAGCTACCAAGAAAAATGTTCAAAAAAAAAGCAGAGTAATAAACAGATGGGACAATATATTTAGTTACAATATTCTTGAAGGAACTAATATCACATAGCTAGTAGTGCCTTATCAGCTGTATAGACTCCCCACCTTTAAGTTGACTTGCTGTTGTATGAGTTACCATCTGTTACTGTGACAAACACTGACCAAAACAAACCTGAAGAAAGGATGTTTACTTCACCTTATACTTCCAGATAACAGTCCATCCTTGAGGGACCTTGAGGTAAGAACCTGGAGGCAATAACTGAAGTAGAGACCACTGAGGAATGCTACTTGCTGGCTTATTCTTCAGGGCCGTGTGCAACTACGTTTCTTTTAATCCAGGGCCTCTCAACCAAGGGTTCTACCATCTCCCACAGTAGGATGGGCCATCCCACATCATTCATTAATTTAAAAATAAAAATGAGCCACAGACTTCCTATGGACCAATCTGACGGAGGGATGGACGCATTTTTCTCATTTGAGGTTCCCTATCTTCTCTGATAACTCTAGTTTGTATCAAAATGACCAAAAACTAGTCAATACTACTGTCTACAAAATCTACCTATGTGAATCTTCACCTCTCCATCTCCCAAGATGCCACTTCATGCTCAGAGGGGAACCCTACGGGTATCATTTTCTGCAGTTCCCCAAACTCCTTCTGTTTATCTGCTTTACCTGGGAGAATCTAGTAAAGGGAACGCACTGAACCTTCCTCAGGCACTGTCCTAGTGCATTGAACTGAGTTACACCTTATTACAGGAAACATGAGCGTCTGTGTTGGGGCGATCCTGCGCAGTTACCTACATTCACTTTCTTCTTCATTCAGTTTTCTATATAAACTATTCTAGTTCAAAACCGCTTAGAACTGCCAGTCCCACTACTCTGTCTATCACACCAAAGAAAATGCTTCATGAATTAGCGGGAAAAATTAGTACTGTTTCAAATAAAGAGCCCAATGAGAAGGTTTGTAGACTTTATTATAGTCATAGGTAAAGCCATGTAATAGGAGTATATAAAATGTCATAAATATTCTGCTAACCACATAGCGCCAAATGTTATTTTATTATAATTTTTTTGCATTACATCCCAGTTGTAGTCCCCTTGTTCTTACTGTCCTGTTCCCACCCTCCCTCCCTCTTCTGCACTGTTCCCCTCCCCTAGACCTCTGACAGGAGGGGTCCTCCTCCTTCACCGGCTGACCACAGCCTATCAGGACTCATCAGGGTAACCTGCATCCCCTTCCTCTGTGTTCCCACAGGGCATCTCCACCAAGGAGCAGAGATCAAATCACAAGCTCCAGAGGTCATGTTAGAGGCAGTACCCTGCTACCCTTCCTCACACCCCCGGGTCTTTTGGTGTTGGTATTCTAAACAGGATCTCACTATGTAGCCCTGGCCATCTTGGAATTTGCGCTGTAGACCAGGCTGTCCTCAAGCTGACAAGAGTTCTTCCTGCCTCTGCCTCCTGAGTTCTGGGATTAAAAACACATGCCATGCCACCAAACTTCCAACTTTTTCCCCCCTACGGAAAACAGCAGTATGGACCAGCATGATCTTTGGACTTCAGCAAGCCTAGGTTCAAGCTCTGGCTCCAATTAAATAACTTTATTTTCATGGGGAAATGATTTAACTTCTCTAACCCTCAAGTTGCTTCTCCCATCAGTCTATGTGTGCACACATACATAACTGCTCCTTCCTAGAGTGGAAATAGGATTTACTTTTGTAATAACATTAGCAAAAAATGCCGAACCGACCACTGAGAAATTCCAAATAAACAATATCTGTACGGATTGATGTTTTAGTGTAATAATGTGAATTTGCATTAATATTCACATTAATCTCCTTTCCTGGTAATCTTGGGCTGTGAGGATGCAGCTGAACAGGAGCAAGGGTTATTTTGTCTATGTTTTAAATTGTGGCCCTCCAGAGGACCAGCAACTCAACTGTGCTTGTTTAATGTGGTTTGTTCTGCACCATATGCGTGTGGGCTTTTTAATAAATGCTATTTGATGATGATGACGAGCTCCTGGAGACAGAGCTGTGTTCGGCAAAGTCACTACATTATGCCTGGACTGCCTTCCACTACTCAACTCCAGGAACGCTCCTGTGAGCGGTACAGAAACTTCTGAAATTTCCATTTGAGGTGAATATCCCTGCCAGCAAGTCTCTTGAAGGGAGTCGTTAACCCTCGCCACTTTTTTTTTCTTCTTATGACTCCTTCCAAACTGACCCTCAGAAGGGCTTTCTCAGCAGGCTGCTCTGGCGCTCTTGGCAGCATTCCGAGGCGTCACTATCTGACATGCTGGCTGAGAGAGCTGGAGACCAGCTGCTGAGCTCAGCAGGCCCACTCTTGAAGTCCAGCTATGGAGAACAGTGCCCTGTACCTTCACCATGAGAAAAAGGCAGGACCCAGAACTGATTCTCTATGGTCCTTATCTGCTACAAAAGGGAGCTCTCATGCATGGCGACTCACAGTTCTAACATGATAGAGACGTTTCCATTAAAAACAGTAAAACCTCTATCCTGAAACCCAACATCAAAAGCAGGCTTTTCCTCCTCACTCGGGTGGTATAATGGGATTTCAATCTCTTTTTCTGCAGTGTCCTTTCTTCCTACATGGGCTTTCAAATGAGTTTTATCTTGATACGCCCCGCACCACCACCACCGCTGCTATTGAACCAGCTGTTTTTTTTTTTTTTTTTTTTACCAACTGTCTTTGGGTTTAAAAGTCCCTTTGTTTCAGTTGCACCTCTGTCTCTCCATTGTCTTTAAGACTAAAGCAACCCTCGATGAAACAGTAGCTCTCTCACGGGCTTTCGGCCTCTTCTACAAGGATTGTTGTTGGAAAGGGCCTGGAGAGCCCGGGTGCAAGATGCTCTGGAGGACGTGCTGCATACGAACAATGCTGCCTTTCAGACTACCTGGGTTCTCCAAACACAGATATCTGTGATGTTCTGCCAGGTCAAGAGAGGATTTGGAGTTTAATACTGACGACCTGGGATTTCAGCAGCGCTTTGAGCTTTGGAGATGCTCTGTGTAGGCCGGGACCTGGTTTCCAGGGTTCCCTCAGACTACTGTCTAAAAATAGCAGAGGGGAGCAAACCAAAGTCAAGAGTACAGAAGGACATCATCTAGAGACAGGAGGGACACAAGGAAAATCCTGAAACAGTTGTGACTCTCTGAAACCAAGACTCTACACTTGGTGCTGCAAGAATTGGTCTCGCCTATGCTGTGCCTGAGGCGGTGTGTTTACGGTTACACTCTAAGTTACGCTCTGTTCTTTGACTTGTCTGATCAAATTTTACAGCCAGTGGATCAATCATTTCATCAAGTTTTAAAATTCATCCATAGAGACTTTGAAACAATATTCCAGATTTTTTTTTCTTTTCCTTTTTTCTCTTTTTTTCTCCCTGCATTGTGAAGGGATTTGTTGTTGCTGGCAGTGTATGTAGGAACTAGTCATGGTGACCTCTCTGTGAACTCACCAAAAAGTCAAAATTTGCAACTTCTTGTTCAGTGTAAAACTGAGCTTTGACCTTGAGGGCTGTGTTGTGGTAGCCTTTCCTGGGAAATCAAAGAGACTAGTCCTTTCCCAAGTCCCCCCAAAGTGCTTTTGTCCTCAGAATCTCTCAGGGGCCTCTATGTAGGAATCTTCCAATTTAGGGGTGCAAATAGGAGTTTGCACTGGTATCCAGATGCTGGGGTCTTTCTAGGGTGACAGGAATATAGACAGAAGAGAAAATGCAGAAGCCACTTTTGAGACAAGAAGTGGCACAGCAATACAAAGAGGAGAAGGAGGTCCCTGTGACCTGTATCCACCCTCTGCTCTTTCCCAGAATGTCCTGCTTCTTTAGTTGAGTCCCTTCCATTGTTCTTGCTGGTTCTTCTCACACAGAGAGCAAACACTCTCTCTGCCAATTACAATGGAATCTCTTACACCTCAACTGAGAACATTCTGGAGATTGGACTCTATTCCGGTTTTCTTGGGCGCCCTTTCTGGTGGCCCTTATTCTCTGTCTCTCGGTTCTGAGTCTTCTCTGCAAAGTTAGGTACTGCTTGCTGTTCTACACCTCACTCAGATGTTGACATAACTTTTATCACAAGCAGTTACGCTTGTCAAAAGCAGTTATGTGTTCCATCAAATGCCCAGCGCCCAGCAGATCATCTTTACGATGCACTTCAGAGACGCCCAATTTGTAGATTTATTCGCCCACATCCTTTTCTGCTTGTTTGCCAACCCATGGGACCACTTCTCTCCCTTAAAACCACATGGCTCTGTGAGGCCCAGGATCAGTCAGTATTTATTGGTTGAGTACCCACTATGAGCCAAAACTATATATGAGAAATAAGCTATAAATCATGAACAGAACTGGAAAAGAATGCGCAACATTAGACTAAAACCTTTGGCTTCTCAGGCAACAAAATTGAGACCCAGAGAAATAATTTTTCAGGTCATTTACAGTGTTGTGTTAAGACCAGCAGAAAACAGTTCTCATCAAGATTACCTGGCTTCTACTTTCACAAGCTTTCCAGTTCACTTGCATGACAACTTTTTTTTGACAACTTAAATTATATAATATCACGATTCAAAAGCATTCTGTATAAATGTATATAGTCCCCTGAATTTAAAATTATGTTTAAAATCATATACTGATGCACTGTCTTCTTAAGATTTAACGCAACACACACACACATGCATGCACATGCATACACACACACACACACACACACACACACACACACACACACACACGCACTCCACTAAGGAGAAAGCTAATGACCTCATAAGTGACAGAGCATCTTCTTTATCAGAGACCCTGTGGGAGTTATAAGGTAACAGACAAGCCAGGGATGCTCTCAGAGAACACAGAACTACGTGTGTCGAGAAGGCTATAAAGGGAAAGCCTCAGAACTTTATGTGAGAAATGAAATGTGCTTAACATTTTTCACCAGGAATGATGTTGCTAAGTTAGATTTGGGAAGGCATGTTGCTTTGTCCAAATCTCTTTTCTAATCTAATCCATGTAGTGGATGTAAACATGTTTTTGTTTTGATCTCAAGTGTGGGATGTGAAACAGACTTGTGTGAGGGTGTGCAGTGTTTTTCCCACTGAAAACCGACTTGTGAGAGAACAGGTGATGTTTGTCTACTGGAAGAGGAACTGACTCTTGTGGGGGCGTGGTCTTTGCCAACTGATAAACATCCTAGTACAGATTCTGGGAGGAGATAGATATGAGCCCAAAACAAGAGGCGGGACTTTTTTTTTTTTTTTTTTTGGTCTTGGCTGTTCATCACTCCACTTCAAGACCCTCCTAGAGAGAACCGCTCCAGTGAAAGCTTCGAGGCTCAGGGCTCTGGCTGTTGCTCCAGGTTCCAGTGGCTGCAGTTACTGTCACCTTAGCTGAATTGCTGATTTACTATTTAACTGGTCTATTGGAATCTTACCGACTATGCCAATGGAATCACTCCAAGGAACTGAGTATAAAAAAGGTCTATCTCTTCTCTTCCTATCAACTTCTCTCTTTTATCTAGGGTAGATGGGTTGGAAGGGAGGTGTAAGCATTAAAGAACCCCAAATAAAGTAGGCTAGGAAAAGTTCAAAGCCTACAAATCCATTCGCTAGTAAACATGTGACTCACATGTAGTCTAGAACCCCTTCTAACTGTGTTCATGTGTGTATGTGCATGTTGTATATGTGTGTGAGTCATTTCATCTATCCAATTTAGTAAGAATCTGTACCGACCTCCAATGTGCAGAACAAAGAGATGGAGGGACTTGAGAGCCTTAGAATCTGTGCTAGATCATCTTGCTGAGCCCTTATATGCGTCTTTATCTTGGTGTTCCCTCTTTTGGTGGGAACCCAAGTTTGGTGAAGAAGGGATGAAAAGCGGCCCCTACTTCTTTAAATGCTTCCTTCAATACTTAGTTTGTGGTGTAATTTATTCTTGCTTCTGTGTCTTAGTGCCACTTTTTCAAACCTTTGAGTCAGTTCCTTAATCTCATGCTGTGCAGACTCTTGGCTTCTCTGACTAGTGCAGTTTTGTGTAACACTACCTGGTCCCTTGGGTGCTGCAAGGCTTCTCATTTCCCATCCAGAATTCATGTAGCCCCAATTCCTTGCTAATTTTAGCCCAGATACACACACAACTTGTTCTTCATTGACTTGACCTGTGCTTCTCTTGATAGAATAATCCTCACACCTAAATGACTTTCCCATTAAATCTATTCTTGGTATTTGGAAGGAGATTCACTTTGACAAACAGAAGACATATGGGTGTAACCTTAGAAGTATAGCTGGCTTCTCCTTTGTTTCTCAATGACAGCCATTCTGAATGGGGAGGGCTCCATGAGAAGAGAGGGATAGTCTTAAAAATGGAGATTAGTAAGGTAATAGAGGAAGTATGATGAGAAACAAAATGGAGAACACTGGGTTCAAAATGGTACAAGCAGGAGGATGAGAAAGGAGATGGGGAGAGGATTGTGTCTCAATGGTGATCAACTGAAACTAAGTATGTACAGAAACACAGTGACAACTGGAAAATATAAATAAAAATAACCATAATGTTAAGAAAAATGTCAGGCAGTGGGGAAAATGCTCTAAGACCACCACCATGACTGGGAGTAATTAATTTGCCTTTCAAATGATCATAGTTGAAATACTTATATTGAAGTTGCTAGAAAAATCAAATGTCATTAAAATTACCTGGCCTAAGGGATTTGTTCTAAGAATATCGTTCTCCATCTATATTCTGGGGTCAATGAGATATCTCTTGAATTGCATTCATTCAACTCCAGAATTTCACACTCATGGTACTAGACAGGTATTTATTTGTTAATTAAAGATTAAAATGCCTCCATATCCCCATGCAGGCTTTTTAAAAGTATATTTTATTAATTTATTCATATTACATCTCAATTGTTATCCCATCCCTTGTATCTTCCCATTCCTCCCTCCCTCCCATTTTTCCCTTACTCTCTTCCCCTATGACTGTGACTGAGGGGGACCTCTTGCCCCTGTATATGCTCATAGGGTATCCAGTCTCTTCTTGGTAGCCTGCTATCCTTCCTCTGAGTGCAGGCTTTGATGCATTGGAGAAGAATTATATATAATAAAAGATTAATCCCTTATTTGTTCAACAAGAGTTGATGAAGTCAACACTAAGTTATATTATCAAGTGACCAAATTTTTAAAATATTGAAGCTAATAGAAATCATTCTTGGGGAGATCCAAGATGGCGGTGAGCAGTGTGGACCGTGTTTGGAGGCGCCAGTGAACAATTCAGGGAATTGCACAGATTTCTGAGCCAGGAACACCGAGGTCCCCACACCATGGCAGCGGGAGGGCTCTACGGTTCAGAGGGACCAGGATGCAGAGGACCTGCATGCCCTTGCACATGGAAGGAGCGCAGATTTTCTCGAATCGGAGCAGCAGCCGCAGAGGCAGCAGCACCAGCAACACCAGCGACACCAGCAGCAGCAGCAGCAGCGGTGGCTAAGGTTTGCAGCTCAGAGCCTTCTGGTGGAGGCGATTGGTATGATGGCCGGTGGGAGTTGCTGCGAAAGACGGGACTCTGGGCAGGATTTGGGTCATGTGGTGCCTTGGGACCCAGACTGGACTCAGCGGACAGTTCGGCCCCAGAGTCCCGGGTTCAGCTCAGTGCGCAGTGCCGTGGAGATTCTGGCTCAGCTCAGCAAGCAATTCTTCCCGAGGCACCAGCTCAGCTCAGTGGCAGCTCCTCTGCTGTGACGCAGTCTGGGCGGAGTGCTCGGTTCCACCAGCAGCGCTAGCTCAGCGCAGCTGCAGTTCTCCTACTGTGACAGAGGCTGGGTGGAGCGCTCAGTTCCACTGGAGGCCCTGGCTCAGCGCTGCTGCAGTTCTCCTGCTGTGACGCAGGCTGGGCGGAGTGCTCAGCTCCACCGGAGGTGCTAGCTCAGCACAGCCGCAGTTCTGCTGTGGTGCAGGCTGGGTAGAGAGCTCGGTTACACCAGAGGCGCTGGCTCAGCTCAGCAAGCAGTTCTGCCCGAGACACTAGCTCAGCTCGGTGGGCAGTTCTGGGGCGCTGACAGGCTGAGGTCAGCCCACAGATTCAGCCCAGAGGCCCTAGCTAGACTTGCCGGGAAGATTGGGCCCAGAGACTCTAGCTGAGCTTTGCGCATAGGCTCGGCAGCCCTAAGACTCTGGCTGGACTATCCATGCAGTTTAGGCCCGGAGTCCCAGCTTGAACTCAGCGCGCAGTGTGAGTCCAGAGTCCCTGGCTGAGCTCTGTGCACAATTCCGCCCCAGAGACTCGGGTGGAGCTCGGCATGCAGTTTGGGGCCAGAGTCCCTAACTGTGCTTGGCAGACAGATTGAGCCCAGTGACTCTAGCTGAGCTTTAGGCACAGTCCCGGCTCTAAGACTATGGTTGGACACAGTGTGCAGTTTCAATCCAGAATTCCTGGCTGAGCTTAGCGGACAGTTCAGGCCCTGAGTCAATAACTGACCACAGCATGCACTTTGGGCCAAAAGCCCCTAGCTGAGCTTGGTGCACAGTCCCAGCCCAAAAATTCTGGCTAGACCCTGTGTGCATTTTGGGCCCAGAATCCCTAGCTGAGCTTGGCAGACGGCTCAGGCCCTGAGAATGTAGCTGAGTTCAGTCCGTGGTTGGGCCCAGTGTTCCTGGCTGGACTTGGCAGGGGACACAGAAGTCTGTGGATACCTTGGCCTGACCCAACGCTCATTCAGAGACCCAGAACGATTGCAGGACCCACAGCATAGGGGAGATGAGGATCACTGGCTCTGAGAGTCCAAAACGACAGGGCTAACCTCCTACCATCCACACCAGTGAAGCATTAGAGCTTCCAGCCTAGGGAAATCGTGAGAAAACAAGTGAATGTATTATCAGACTCCCTCCATCCAACTCTGGAAGCTACCTAACAAAAACAAAGATGGTAAGATGTCTAAAGGACAGCGAAAAAGCATATGCAAAAAACCCCAAAACAACATGGCGTCTCCAGTTTCCAGCTATCCCAAAGAAAACAACCCAGAGAACTCAAATCCAAGGAAATACAAGAAAATGACCTCAAATACTTAGTAATGAGGATGATAATGGAGGAAACAAATAAAATTCGTAATCAAATGCGGAAAGACGCAGACAAACAGGTGAGAGACATAAAAGAAGTACATAGAGTGGAACTGGAAAAATTGCAGGAAAATGCAAACAACCAGATGAAAGAAATAAAGAAAACGGTTCAAGCTCTGAAGACCTATAAAGAGGCAATGGAAGAAACTCAGGAATATACAAATAATCAGATGAAAGAAATCAAAAAGTCAGTTCAAGATGTGAAAATGAAAATGGATTCAATGATAAACACACAGACAGAAGAACAACGGGAATGTGAGACTTCAGAGAAGAAGGCAAGCAACACAGAGCTGAGATTTTCTAACAGAATCCAAGAGATGGAAGAACGAGTCTCAGGTCTAGAAGATACAATCCAGATCTTGAAGCAACCATTAAAGAAAATGCCAAGTCTGGAAAACTCCTGACACAAAACATCCAAGAAATTAAGGACACCATGAAAAGAAAAAATTTGAGGATAATAGGCATTAAAGAAAGAGAAGATATCAGACTCCAAGGCCCCGAAACTATTCCCAACAAAATCATAGAAGAAAAGTTCCCCAATCTGAAGAAAGAAATGCCTATAAACATACAAGAGGCCTACAGAACACCAATTAGAATTGACCAGAAAGACAAACTGCCCGTCACATAATAATCAAAACACAAAACATACAGAACAAAGAAAAAATATTAAAAGCTGCAAGGGAAAAGGGCCAAATAACATTTAATGGCAAACTTATCAGAATTACACCCGAATTCTCAGCAGGGACCATAAAAGCCAGAAGGGCCTGGACAGAGATCCTGTAAACCCTAAGAGACCACAGATGCCAGGCCAGACTACTTTACCCAATAAACTATCAATAACCATTGATGGAGAAAACAAAATATTCCATGACAAAAACAAACTCAAACAGTACCTATCCACAAATCCAGCTTTACAGAAGGTACTAGAAGGAAAACTCCACCCCAAAGAGTCAAGCTACAACCAAAACTACTCAGGAAATAGATAACTATACCATGGCAAAAACACAACTACACAAATGCTCAACTGGAAAAAAATCAAAATTAAGACTCTTAACAGTCACTGGTCATTACTATCTCTCAACATCAATGGTCTCAATTCTCCAGTAAAAAGACACAGACTAACTGAATGGGTGCATAAACAAGATCCAACATTCTTATGCATTCAAGAAACACATCTCACCCATAATGGTAGGCATTACCTCAGGGTAAAAGTTTGGAAAAAATATTCTAAGCGAATGGTCACAAGAAGCAAGCAGGCATAGCCATTTTAGTATCGAACAAAATACACTTTCAACCAAAATTAATCAAAAGGGATGAGGAAGGACACTTCACACTCATCAAAGGTAAAGTCAACCAAGATGACATCACAATTCTGAACATCTATGCTCCCAATACAAGGGCACCCACATTTGTAAAAGATCTCCTAAAAAAGCTTAAACCACACATCGATCCCCACACAATGATAGTGGGAGACTTCAACACCCCACTCTCACTGAAGGATAAGTCATTGAAACAGAAACTAAGCCGAGAAATAACATCATTAACCAATGCCATGGGTCAAATGGATCTAACAGATATCTATAGAACCTTTCATCCAAACAAGAAAGAATATACCTTCTTCTCTGCACCCCATGGAACCTTCTCCAAAATTGATCACACTGTAGGTCACAAAGCAAGCCTCATTAGATACAAGAGGATTGAAATCATACCTTGGATCCTATCAGATCACCATGCTCTTAGGCTGCAACTCAACAACAATAGAAATAACAAAAAGCCTACACGTATGTGGAAACTAAACAACTCTCTGCTAAATGACACCTGGGTCAGGGAAGAAATAAAGAAAGAAATCAAGGAGCTTCTGAAATTCAATGAAAATGAAGGAACAACATACCCAAATTTGTGGGATACATTGAAAGCAATGCTAAGAGGAAAATTCATAGCACTAAGTGCCTTTAAAAAGAAATTGGAAACATCGCACATAAGCATCTTAACGGCACAAGTGGAAGCCCTAGAAAAAAAGAAGCAGAAACACCCAAAAGGGGGGGATATCTGGAAATAATCAAACTCAGCGGTGAAATTAACAAATTAGAAACTAAGAAAACAGTCCAAAGAATCAACAAAACCAAGAGCTGGTTCTTTGAGAAAAATCAACAAGATAGACAGACCGTTAGCCAAACTAACTAAATGGCAGAGAGACAGTATTGAAATCAACAAAATCAGAAATGAAAAGGGAGACATAACAACAGACACTGAAGAAATACAAAGAATCATAAGATCCTACTTTGAAGGCATATACGCCACAAAATTTGAAAATCTAAGGGAAATGGACAATTTTCTTGAGCAATTTCACTTGCCAAAGTAGAGTGAAGAACAGATAAACACGCTAAATAGTCCCATTTCCCCTACAGAAATAGAAGCAATCATTGATAGTCTCCCAACAAAAAAAAGCCCAGGGCCAGCTGGTTTCAGTGCAGAATTCTACCAGACCTTCAAAGACTCTTCAAGCTACTCCAAAAGATAGAAATGGGTGGAAAATTACCAAATTCACTCTATGAGGCCATAGTCTCATTGATACCTAAACCTCACAAAGACTCAACAAAGAAAGAGAATTTCAGACCAATTTCTCTTTATGAACATTGATGCAAAAATACTAAATAAAATACTTGCAAAATGAATACAACAACACATCAAAGATATCATTCATCATGACCAAGTAGGCTTTATACCAGGCATGCAGGGATGGTTTAATATATGGAAACCCATCAATGTAATCCACCATATAAACAAACTGAAAATAAAAAACCACATGATCATCTCCTTGGATGCAGAGAAAGCATTTGATAAAATTCAACACCCATTCATGTTTAAAGTTTTAGAGAGATCGGGGATACAAGGCACTTTCCTCAACATAAGAAAAGGCTATATACAGCAAGCCAACAGCCAAAATCAAAGTAAATGGTGACATACTCAAGGAAATTCCTCTAAAATCGGGAACAAGGCAAGGCTGCCCACTCTCTCCATATCTCTTCAATATAGTACTCGAAGTTCTAGCCAGGGCAATAAGACAACAAAAGGAGATCAAGGGTATCCAAATGGGAAAGGAGGAAGTCAAATTATCCCTCTTTGCAGATGATATGATAGTGTACATAAGTGACCATCAAAA
Source organism: Acomys russatus (assembly GCF_903995435.1). NCBI lineage: Eukaryota > Metazoa > Chordata > Mammalia > Rodentia > Muridae > Acomys > Acomys russatus. The sequence goes on along the minus strand of NC_067144.1, from coordinate 39,538,591 downwards.
TTCTACCAGAGAACTCCTCAAGCTGATAAACACCTTCACCAAATTAGCTGGATACAAAATTAACTCAAAAAAGTCTGTAGCCTTCCTATACACAAATGACAAGCTTGCGGAGGAAGAAATTAGGAAAACCACACCCTTCACATTAGCCACAAGCAATATAAAATATCTAGAAGTTATTCTAACTAAGCAAGTGAAGGACTTGTTTGAAAAAAAAATTCAAAACTCTGAAGAAAGAGATTGAAGATGACCTGAGAAGATGGAATGATCTTCCTTGCTCATGGATCGGGAGAATTAACATAGTAAAAATGGCCATCCTACCAAAAGCAATCTACAGATTCAATGCAATCCCTATCAAAATACCTACACAATTTTTTAAAGACATTGAAAGTTCAATTCTGAACTTCATATGAAAAAACAAAAAACACGGAATAGCTAAAACAATCTTGTACAATAAAAGGTGCTCCGGAGGAATCTCCATACCTGATCTCAAACTCTACTATAAAGCAATAGTAATTAAAACAGCATGGTACTGGCACAGCAACAGGCTGGTTGATCAGTGGAATCAAATCGAAGACCTAGATATGAATCCACACACATATGGTCACTTGATTTTTGACAAAGAAGCCAAATCCATTCAATGGAAAAAGGATAGCATCTTCAACAAATGGTGCTGGTCTAACTGGAGGTCCATGTGTAAAAAAAAATGCAACTGGACCCATATTTGTCACCTTGCACAAAACTCAAATCCAAGTGGATTAAAGACCTCAACATAAAACCAGAGACAATAAGTCACTTAGAAGAAAAAGTGGGGAAGAGCCTGGAACATATTGGCTCGGGAGACAACTTCCTGAACAGAACACCTACAGACCAGGCCTTAATGTCAACAATTAATAAATGGAACCTCATGAGGTAGAGAAGCTTCTGTAAGGCAGGAGACATTGTCAAGAGAACAAAGCGACAGCCTACAGACTGGGAAAAAATCTTCACCAACCCTACATCTGACAAAAGTCTAATATCCAAAATATGTAAAGAACTCAAGAAATTAAACACCACCAAACCAAATAACCCAATTTAGAAATGGGGCTTGGAACTAAACAGAGAATTCTCAACAGAGGAATATCAAATGCCTGAGAAACACTTAAAGAAATGCTCAACCTCCTTAGTCATCAGGGAAATGCAAATCAAAACAACTCTGAGATTCCATCTTACACCCATCAGATTGGCTAAGATAAAAAAATTCAAGTGACACCACATGCTGGAGAAGATGTGGAGAAACAGGAACACTTCTTCATTGCTGGTGGGAATGCAAACTAGTACAACTACTTTGGAAAACTATCTGGTGCTATCTCAGAAAAATGGGAATAGGGCTTCCTCAAGACCCAGCTATTCCACTCCTTGGAATATACCCAGAAGATGCTCCAGCACACAACAAGAAAATTTGCTCAACCATGTTCATAGCAGCCTGATTCATAATAGCCAGAACATGGAAACAGCCTAAGTGTCCATCAGTAGAAGAATGGATAAAGAAACTGTGGTACATATACACTATGGAATACTACTCAGCTATTAGAAACAAGGGATTCCCGAAATTTGTGGATAAATGGATTGAGCTAGAAATGATCATAATGAGTGAGTTAACCCAGAAGCAGAAAGAATCAAATGGTATATACTCACTTATATCTGCATACTAGCCCAAGGGGCATGTCCCACGAAAGCCTTCACTTACCAAGAAACTAGGAAAGAGGGGAGGACATCGTACTGGGACTCTAGATGAGAGAAGCATGGGAGAATAGCAAAGTAGAAGGATCCAGAGGGTCCTAGAAACCTACAAGTAGAACATTATGATAGGCAGATTTGGGCCCAGGGGTCCCGCTCAAACTAAGACACCAGCCAAGGACAATACAGGTGGTAAACTTTTAACCCCCTACCCAGATCTAACCAATGGCCGGAACATTCTCCACAGTTGAGTGGAGAGTGGGATATGACTTTTTCATGTATTCTGGTGCCTCACATTTGACCATGTTCCCTGGAGGGGGAGACCTGGTGACACTCAGAGGAAGGACAGCAGGTTACCAAGAAGAGAGTTGATACCCTAAGAGCTTATACAGGGGGAGGTAATCCCCCTCAAAAACAGTCGTAGGGGAGGGGAATAAGGGGAAAATGAGAGGGTGGGAAGAATGGGAGGATACAAGGGATGGGATAAACATTGAGATGTAACAAGAATAAATTAATTTTTAAAAAAAGCAACAAAAAAAAAGAGAAATCATTCTTATCTGATTAGCTAAATGACTTTTTTCGTGTCCCACTACTGAACATATGTTCCTTAAAACATGCCTGCACTGAGATGAAACCTACATCTACCAGCAATTAGTCTTTATATGTATACAGATGTGTTCATGATGCAGTAGGTACACATATATGTGCAGATGCACATGTGTGTATGTGTATATGTGGAGGACACAACATCACCTCAAGAACTATTGTTCTGACACAATCTTCCTGAGTTTTGCTTGTTTGATTGGTTAGCTGGTTGATTAGTTGGTTGGTTGGTTGGTTGGTTGGTTTGCTGGTTGGTGAGTTGATTGTTTGTTTCGTTGGCTGGTTGGTTCGTTGGTTGGTTGGTTGGTTGGTTGGTTGGTTGATTGGTTGGTTGGTTTGCTGGTTGGTGAGTTGATTGTTTGTTTCGTTGGCTGGTTGGTTGGTTGGTTGGTTGGTTGGTTGGTTGGTTGGTTGATTGGTTGGTTGGTTGGCTGGTTAGTGGGTTGATTGGTTGGTTGGTTGGCTGGTGGTGGATTGATTGGTTGGTTGGTTTGATAAAAGGCCTTTACTCTTCTGGAACTTACCTGCTGTACTAGGTTGCCTGGCCAGCGATCTCCAGGGATCCATCTGTCTCTGCGTTCCCAGAGCTGGGATTACAAGCATTCCTCATCCTGTCCAGCTCTTGTCACATAAGTGCTGCAGATTGCACTCAGGCTCCATTGTTTGTACTTTGTCACCTAAACTGTCTTCCCAACCCTTTTACCACTAACTCTTCTTAATCTAATGGTTTTCAGTCTTGAAGCCTGAGCCATTTTATGTGTAACTTGAGAGCAGACTGTGTTCATCTAGGAGACTAAAGTCCCTTGCAGCTGTGAAAAATTATTAAGTGAATTCTATAACACTATTTGTATATCTCTTAAATATTAATCCTCTCCTCTGGCAAAACCAAAGAACACAATAAAGTCTTACATGACCTCTCCACTGTACTTACAGCCTGTAATTCTCATTGATTCTGAAAGGAGTTCTGCAGATGTTGGAGAAAGAACATCAATAGTGTATACCTCTATGAAGTGAAACTGAATGGATGGGAACCAAGCCAAGAGTGATTTCACTTAAATTTCAAGTTGATACCTGGTAGACAAACCAGCTATATCACAATTCCTGACTCAAATTTATCAGTGACAACAATTTGTTTGGAAACTAAAGGGAGAATATGTATTTATCTATAGAAGGTTAAAGGCAGAGATGTCACAATTAACTTGCAACCCTTTTGTGCCTTTTGTGCAGAAATATTTACTAGGTGTATTGGTCACCTTGCCATTATTGTAAGAAAATAAAGGATAAAAGATTTACTTGAACCTATAATTCTAGAGGTGCATGTCCATTGTTGTATGGCTCCATTGCTCATGCACAGAAAGGAGAG